>NC_045794.1:19292963-19603589 GCF_009873245.2 Balaenoptera musculus | reverse complement strand
GGGTGTTTTCAGTTCCAGTCTGAGAAGATGATTAATAAGAGCAATCCTGTTGCATGACGTGATGCAGGCTTACTGTGTGACTTTGGAAGACATGGAAAGTAGGTGGTAAAAGGGTCCTGAAAGATAATTTGGTAGTGAAGTGCCATTTTTTAAGAGATACTTTAACAACTAATCTTCCTCGATGCTCTTTCCAGGTTAAGTTCTTCTTTTCTGGAGGTTTCCAGAATGATGCCTTCTCCACTGTTCTACTTTGCTCATTGTATCACTGGATTGGTTTACACGTTTATCTCCCTCACTTTATTCGGAACTCTTCTAGGGCAGGGATTGTGTGTGTGTGTGTGTGTGTGTGTGTGTGTGTGTGTGTCTGTAGGTTTTAATTTTTATAATGCCACAAAACTTTCCAGAACCTTTATAGTAGTTCAGTGGGTGAAAGGGTTTGTGAAGTTGACCCTGGATAAGAACATACTTACTTTTGACAATCTTCCTCAGCCTACATAACCTTGTTGTTTTTCTTACTCTGTATATAGGCCCCCAAAATGAGACTCTTCAATAGTGTCACTGTAAATAATTATTATCTAAATATTCATTACTTTAATACTAATGTAAGTAACATGCTTTCTGAGGGGTTATTGGGTTATTTACTATTAGATACATCATTTGTATCAGTAGATACTATAAGCTGGATTGTATTCTGAAAACAGTTGATTAACATGCCTCAGTATATTTTTCAACTTTTTGAAAAATTTTAGTTTTGAGCTAGAATTTTCCATACTTGGCTTGAAAGAAGAAGCAAATTAATTTTGGAAAGGCTTAAGGAAAAACTGTTCAAATGGTTAAAACCTAGGAAAGAGTAGAAGAAATTACTTTAACTAGTTGAAAGTCAATTTGAATAACACACATGGTTGAACTTTAAACACCAGAATTTTCCATTATCTTATTTTTACTAAGTATCTCATGAGGTATTAACAAAATAAACCTGTTGTAATATTTTAGTGCGGTTTATTGAGAGATGGCATAAATAGATGACAGTATTTACTTCAATAAAAATCTTTTTTCTCCAGTAGTTTCTGAATTTCTCTTTCCCCATTAAGAACTACCCTTGACCTTGTTTTGAAGTCTTATAGATTCTGTGTCCACTTCAGAACACTGACACATGCATATAATATATTTTGAATTTCCTTAATTGAGCTAAATTGTTATATTGGCCCTTTTCACATTTATGGTATTTGTATTTACTTAGTAACTGGGGCAAATTTCAATCAAACTAGTTCTGGATATTTTAGATCTGCAAAATTGATAATAAGGTAGATATGCTTCAAGTTATGTATGTTTGTATGTTGGATGGAGATGGTTGCGTTAATATTGTGGCTTAGACACAAACCTTTTGAAATTAGTTGATATCCTATTTTTGATCATATGTTTATCTTGGAAACTGTATATGATTACAGATAGTGATAGTACTAGTACTAGTGATAGTACTCTTTTTAATTCTTGCTGCCAGTCTTTCGTTTTCTCCAATTCACTTAAACATCAACTACATTGATATGAGGCTGTATATGGCAAACATATTGTATTAGTTTGCTAGGGCTGCCATAACAAAATACCACAAATTGGGTGGTTTAAACAACAGAAATGTATTTTCTCACAGTTCTGGAAGCTAGAAATGCAAGATCAAGGTATCAACAGTGTGGATTTCATTCTGAGGCCTCTTTTCTTGATTTGTAGATGGTTTTCTTCTCCCTCTATCCTCACATGGTTGTCCCTCCATCTGTGTTGTTTGTGTCCTAATCTCTTTACATAAGGTCACCAATCATATTGGAGTAGAGCCTACTCATATGACTTTATTTTACCCTAATTACCTCTTAAAGGACATATCTCCAAATACAGTTACATTCTTAGATACTAGAGGTTAGGACTTCAACATATAAAATTTGGGGGGGACACAGTTCAGCTCATAACACATATATAAATTATTTAGCTTGTGTGTGTATATGTATGTACGTACACATATGTGTTTATACACATGTACAGTATGGCATATGAATAACATTATAGTTATGCACATATATATGTATATCCAAAGGAAAGATAACTATATTCATTTCATTACTATATATTCATGAATGTAGGAAATGAAAAATAATAAGATTCTAATATGCATATGCAATTTTTAAGCGTTATGGGACAGTCTGGATTTTAACTAATGAGCTCTAAATATGTGTATAATACTCAATTTGTTATTAAGAGTTAGATGCTGGTAGTTGGAAAGTGCCCTAAACACCTATGTGGGTGTTTGCCATCAATCCAAATTTATGAGTAAATCTGTATCCCTAGGTTAGAGTTCGGAGTCATCTTTAAGACCTGTTACTTAACCTCTTTAATTAAACTTGTTAAAACTTCATTTCATATCCGTTGCCTTTTGGCATCCAAACATCTTCAAGTCTGGATTATGAAAAGTTTCTCAGCTCCCTGCTTTCTGTCTCTTTTGCCTTTATTCTGTAACCTGTGAGTTAAGCTGGTTTTCTCTCCATTCCTTCAGTATGTCATGCTCACGCTGTGATACATTTCACCCTATCTAAAACATCTGCCCCACACCTGCAAATCTTCAAGGCCAAGCTCACTCTTATTTTCACCTTTATTCTTTAAATATTGAAGCCTGGAATTAGTTCTACCTTAACTCCTGTAGCACTGATGGTCAGTACTACTCAAATAAGTTCAAATAATTAGAAGAGAGAGACTTGTAGTAAACAGATAGAGACCAGGTTTTGTTTTGTTTTTTTGTTTTTATCTCTCATAACACCCAGCAGAATTCTAGTTACATGGTAGATGATATAAGTGCTTATTAATTGATTTTCAATAGGGAAAGTAAATTATATAAAATGAATTGTCACTGTGAAAAGCACTGTAGCCTCTAAACTTTTGCTTAGTTTATTTTAATATTATAGTCATTAAATAAGGAATATAAATGAATTACATAATTTTAAGTATTTAAATTGTCGATTCTAATAGTCATAACATTTGTTATTTCAGCTAGTTTGCATAAATACAAATTCAGCTTTTAAACATCTAAACTTCCCTTTATAAAATCAGATGTAGTATGTTCTGGATTAAATATTAAAAATTCCAAATGATAAGTAAAGCCTTGTCAGGTGACATCAATTTTTTCCTGTTTACTCGATCTTTCTCATTAGCATATAAGCATGCTATAATTTTTACAGATGTATACCTTTTAAGTAAAGTTTTCTTTATCACACATCCTCCAATAGATACTGCAAAATGCCTCACTGAAATTGTCTGTTTTAGCGCTTCTCAAATGCATACAAATAGTCTGGGAATCTTGTTAAAATTTAAATTCTAATGCAGAAGGTATATACTTGCTGCTTTGACAAAGTCTCCCAGAGCTTAGTGGCTTAAAATAACAAACATTTGTTTGGACACAGCCGCGCTCAGGCTCAGAGTCTTTCACGTCCCTGCAATCAAGGTGTTGGCCTGAACCGTAGTCATCTCTAGGCTTGACTTGGGGAGAAATTCACTTCCAAGCTCCCTCCTTTGGTTGTTGGCAGGCCTCCTACTTGTGCTTGCTGTTGGCTGGAAGACATCAGTCCTTTGCAATGTGAACCTCTCCATAGGGCAGCTCACAGTATAACTGCTTGCTGGGGAAGGGGAGCAGGAGAGCAAGCAAGACAGAGCCAGAGTCTTTTTATAACCTATCTCAAAAGTGACATCACATCACTTTTGCCTATTCTGTTCATTAGAAGGTAGTTACTAGGTCCAGTCCACAAGGGGAGGGAATTGCATAAGGACATAAATACCGGGAAGTGGGAGTCAGTGTGGGTTCCACTGACTCTGACGTGTGCCTGCCGCATTAGGTCTGGGGTGGAGTCTGAAATTTTGCCTTTCTAACAAACTCCTGGGTGATGTCAGTGCTGCTCCTGAGAACGTCACTGTGAAAAGCAAGGATCTACACTTACTGCACCCAGTTCCTTTCTTTTATTCATTCTCTGTTGATCTCACTCACTCCAGCTGGGCTCTCTCACCCCTCACTCTGCTGAAATTGCCCTTGTGGAAGTCACCAGTGAGTTCTATGTCACTAAATCCAGCATTTGAAAAAATTGATCATTCTTTCTGAAAATCTTTCTTGGCCTCTGGAACACCAGATTTATATACATTTCTCCTCAGTTTTTCTGCTAGTTACCTATCTCCCTAACTATAAGAGTTAATATATCCTATAATCCAATCCTTGGACCTCTTTTTTGTCTATAGTTAACTCCTACATGGTTACAGCTAAAATTCCAGATATATGCTGACCACCCTCAAATTTATGTCTCCTATGTGGATTTCTCCCCTAAAATCCTAACATGTTTATCAAGTGCCTCAGTGAACACCTCTACTTGGATACTGATAGTAATGTCAGACTTAAAATGTCCAAAACAGAACTCTGTTCCTTCTGCTTCATCTCCCCCTCGCTACGCCCAACGTGACAGTCTTGCTTCTCATCCATGTTTGCAAATCCAGCAGAGTTCCACTCCGCAATCAGCTGTTCCAGTGAAAAACCTGGGAATCATCCTCGAGTCTTCTCTTATGTAAACCATCGTTAAGCATTGTCAGTTTTGCCTCTTAAATACCACTTGATTTTCTCCATGATTCTTTATTCCAACATCACCACTCTAGTCTGGACCATCATTACGTTATTATACAAAGTTCTGCATCTTTTTATTATTGATTACAGCTTCCAACCTCTAGCCCAAGTGGTTTTACTCAATCCATCTATTTTCCATGTTCATGGTGTCCTTTATCCTGTAGGATAAAGTTTAGATTCTTTACATTGTACATAAAGCCATACACAATCTGGCCTGATTCCCTCTCCAGCCCCATTTATCTCTACTTCCCTACCTGCACTCTGCACTTGAGCAATTCAGGGACTGAGCTATGATATAACACTCCCATTTGACTCTGAGTCTTAATGAAAATTATTTTCCTTCCTGGAATGCTTCCCTTCTTTGCCTGGCTAGCTTTCATTTAATTCAAGATTCAGCTTAAACATGACTTCATCCTAGAGGCTGTCTTTGACCTTTTAGACTAGGTGTGGGGTACCGACAATATAGTCCATAGCACTGTATACTTCTCTATCTTAACAGTCATTGTATTTTATACTAATCATTGAATTATCTTTGTCTTATTTTCCCTTTAAGCTGTAAAGCCAGATCAGCAGAAGTAGATTGAGGTATTCTGAAGCCTGAAACATATAATTTGGGGGACTCTATTTAAGAATAAAAATATGAAAATTTTATATATATATATATATATATATATATATATATGATCTTCATATACATTAAGTACAAAAGAGAATATTTATGAAAAGAATCACAACAAAGTAAAAAATTAAGTGAGCTGACAAATATAAAAACATATGACCCTGTGAACACACTGCTAGGGGCCCTTTCCAGAACCCAAAAGCTTAAGCTTCATTAAATTTCCAGTAAATACACCTCTTGACATGAGTCTTCTTTAAAGCTCTATTTCTGGGGGCTTCCCTGGTGGCAAGTGGTTAAGAATCCACCTGCCAATACAGGGGACACGGGTTCGAGCCCTGGTCCGGGATTATCCCACATGCCGCGGAGCAACTAAGCTCGTGCGCCATGACTAACCGAGCCTGTGCTCTAAGTCCGCGAGCCACAACTACTGAGCCTAGCTCGTAGAGCCCATGCTCTGCAACAAAAGAAGCCACGCAATGAGCAGCCCGGGCCCCGCAACGGAGAGTAGCCCCCGCTCACCACAACTAGAGAAAGCCCACGTACAGCAACAAAGACCCAGCGCAGCCAAAATAAGTGATAAATAAATAAATTTATTAAAAAAAAAAAAGCTCTATTTCTAGTGACAACAGTAGTGTTTAACACAAGCAGGTACTCAATAATATATATTCTTTTCTGGTCAATTGATTTTTTTTTTTTAACATCTTTATTGGGAGTATAATTGCTTACAATGTTGTGTTTAGTTTTCTGCTTTATAACAAAGTGAATCAGCTATACGTATACATAATATCCCCATATCCCCTCCCTCTTGCGTCTCCCTCCCACCTTCCCTATCCCACCCCTCTAGGTGGTCACAAAGAACCCAGATGATCTCCCTGTGCTAGGCGGCTGCTTCCCACTAGCTATCTATTTTACATTTGGTAGTGTATATATGTCCATGACATTCTCTCACTTCGTCCCAGCTTACCCTTCCCCCTCCCTGTGTCCTCAAGTCCCTTCTCTACATCTGCGTCTTTATTCCTGTCCTGCCCCTAGGTTCTTCAGAACCACTTTTTTCTTTTAGAGTCCATATATATGTGTTAGGATACGGTATTTGTTTTTCTCTTTCTGACTTACTTCACTCTGTATGACAGACTCTAGGTCCATCCGCCTCACTGCAAATAACTCAATTTCATTTCTTTTTATGGCTGAGTAGTGTTCCATTTATATATGTGCCACATCTTCTTTACTCATTCATCTGTCGATGGACACTTAGGTTGATTCTATGTCCTGGCTATTGTAAATAGAGCTGCAGTGAACACTGTGGTACATGACCCTTTTTGAATTTTGGTTTTCTCAGGGTATATGCCCAGTAGTGGGATTACTGGTTTGTGTGCTAGTTCTATTTTTAGTTTTTTAAGGAACCTCCATACTGTTCACCATAGTGGCTGTACAAATTTACATCGCCACCAACAGTGCAAGAGGGTTCCCTTTTCTCCACACCCTCTCCAGCATTTATGGTTTGTAGATTTTTTGATGATGGCCATTCTGACTGGTGTGAGGTGATACCTCATTGTGGTTGTGATTTGCATTTCTCTAATGATTAGTGATGTTGAGCATCCTTTCATTTGTTTGTTGGCAATATGTATATCTTCTTTGGAGAAATGTCTGTTTAGGTCTTAGCCCATTTTTTGATTGGGTTGTTTGTTTTTTTGGTATTGAACTGTGTGAGCAGCTTGTATATTTTGGAGATTTATCCTTTGTCAGTTGCTTCGTTTGCCAATCTTTTCTCCCATTCTGAGGGTTGTCTTTTTGTCTTGTTTATGGTTTCCTTTGCTGTGCAAAAGCTTTTAAGTTTCATTAGGTCCCATTTGTTTATTTTTGTTTTTATTTCCCTTTCTCTAGTTGGTGGGTCAAAAAGGATCTTGCTGTGATTTATGTCATAGGGTGTTCTGCCTATGTTTTCCTCTAAGGGTTTTATAGTGTCAGGCAATACATTTAGGTCTTTAATCCATTTTGAGTTTATTTTTGTGTATGGTGTTAGGGAGTGTTCTAATTTCATTCTTTTACATGTAGCTGTCCAGTTTTCCCAGCAGCACTTACTGAAGAGGCTGTCTTTTCTCCATTGTATATTCTTGCCTCCTTTATCAAAGATAAGGTAACCATATGTGCGTGGGTTTATCTCTGGGCATTCTATCTGTTCCATTCATCTGTTTTTCTGTTTCTGTGCCAGTACCATACTGTCTTGATTACTGTTGCTTTGTAGTATAGTCTGAAGTCAGTGAGCCTGATTCCTCCAGCTCCGTTTTTCTTTCCCAAAATTGCTTTGGCTATTCAGGGTCTTTTGTGTTTCCATACAAGTTGTGAAACTTTTTGTTCTAGTTCTGTGAAGAATGCCATTGGTAGTTTGATAAGGATTGCATTGAATTGTAGATTGCTTTGGGTAGTATAGTCATTTTCACAATATTGATTCTTCCAATCCAAGGACATGGTATATCTCTCCATCTATTTGTATCATCTTTAATTTCTTTCATCAGTGTCTTATAGTTTTCTACATACAGGTCTTTTGTGTCTTTGGGTAAGTTTATTCCTAGGTATTTTATTCTTTTTGTTGCAGTGGTAAATGGGAGTGTTTCCTTAATTTCTCTTTCTGATTTTTCATCATTACTGTATAGGAATGCAAGAGATTTCTGTGCATTAATTTTGTATGCTGCTGCTTTACCAGATTCATTGATTAGCTCTAGTAGTTTTCTGGTAGCATCTTTAGGATTCTCTATGTATATTATCATGTCATCTGCAAACAGTGACAGTTTTACTTCTACTTTTCTGATTTGGATTCCTTTTATTTCTTTTTCTTCTCTGATTGCTGTGGCTAAAACTTCCAAAACTATGTTGAATAATAGTGGTGAGAGTGGGCAACCTTGTCTTGTTCCTGATCTTAGTGAACACGGTTTCAGTTTTTCACCATTGAGAACGATGTTGGCTGTGGGTTTGTCATATATGAGCTTTATTATGTTGATGTAGTTCCCTCTATGCCTGCTTCTGGAGGGTTTTTATCATAAATGGGTGTTGAATTTTGTCGAAAGCTTTTTCTGCATCTATTGAGGTGATCATATGGTTTTTCTCCTTCAATTTGTTAATATGGTTTATCACATTGATTGATTTGCATATATTGAAGAATCCTTGCACTCCTGGGATAAACCCCACTTGATCATGGTGTATGATCCCTTTAATGTGCTGTTGGATTCTGTTTGCTAGTATTTTGTTGAGGATTTGGCATCTATGTTCATCAGTGATATTGGCCTGCAGTTTTCTTTTTTTGTGACATCTTTGGTTTTGGTATCAGGGTGATGGTGACCTCATAGAATGAGTTTGGGAGTGTTCCTCCCTCTGCTATATTTTGGAAGAGTTTGAGAAGGATAGGTGTTAGCTCTTCTCTAAATGTTTGATAGAATTCACCTGTGAAGCCATCTGGTCCTGGGCTTTTGTTTTTTGGAAGATTTTTCATCACAGTTTCAATTTCAGTGCTTGTGATTGGTCTGTTCATATTTTCTATTTCTTCCTGATTCAGTCTCGGAAGGTTGTGCTTTTCTAAGAATTTGTTCATTTCTTCCAGGTTGTCCATTTTATTGGCATATAGTTGCTTGTAGTAATTTCTCATGATCCTTTGTATTTCTGCAGTGTCAGTTGTTACTTCTCCTTTTTCATTTCTAATTCTATTGATTTGAGTCTTATCCCTTTTTTTCTTGATGAGTCTGGCTAGTGGTTTATCCATTTTGTTTATCTTCTCAAAGAACCAGCTTTTAGTTTTATTGATCTTTGCTATTGTTTACTTCATTTCTTTTTCATTTATTTCTGATCTGATCTTTATGACTTCTTTCCTTCTGCTAACTTTGGGGTTCTTTTGTTCTCTTTCTGTAATTGCTTTAGATATGAGGTTAGGTTGTTTATTTGAGATGTTTCTTGTTTCTTGAGGTAGGATTGTATTGCTATAAACTTCACTCTAGAACTGCTTTTGCTGCATTCCATAGGTTTTGGGTCGTCGTGTTTTCATTGTCATTTGTTTCTAGGTATTTTTTGATTTCCTCTTTGATTTCTTCAGTGACCTCTTGGTTATTTAGTAGTGTATTGTTTAGCCTCCATGTGTTTGTATTTTTTACAGTTTTTTTTCCTGTAATTGATATCTAGTCTTATAGCATTGTGGTGGGAAAAGATACTTGATACAATTTCAATTTTCTTAAATTTACCAGGGCTTGATTTGTGACCAAAGATATGATCTATCCTGGAGAATGTTCCATGAGCACTTGAGAAGAAAGTATATTCTGTTGTTTTTGGATGGAATGGCCTATAAATATCAATTAAGTCCATCTTGTTTAGTGTGTCATTTAAAGCTTGTGTTTCCTTATTTATTTTCATTTTGGGTTATCTGTCCACTGGTGAACATGAGGTGTTAAAGTCCCCTACTATTATTGTGTTACTGTTTTTTCCCCCTTTTATGGCTGTTAGCATTTGCCTTATGGATTGAGGTGCTCCTATGTTGGGTGCATAAATATTTACAATTGTTATATCTTCTTCTTGGATTGGTCCTTTGATCATTATGTAGTGTCCTTCTTTGTTTCTTGTAATAGTCTTTATTTTAAAGTCTATTCTGTCTGATATGAGAATTCCTACTCCAGCTTTCTTTTGACTTCCATTTGCATGGAATATCTTTTTCCATCCCCTCACTTTCAGTCTGGTTGTGTTCCTAGGTCTGAAGTGGGTTTCTTGTAGGCAGCATTTATATGGGTCTTGTTTTTATATCCATTCAGCCAGTCTGTGTCCTTTGGTTGGAGCATTTAATCCATTTACATTTAAGGTAATTATTGATACGTATGTTCCTATTACCATTTTCTTAATGGTTTTGGGTTTGTTATTGTAGGTCTTTTCCTTCTCTTGTGTCTCCTGCCTAGAGAAGTTCCTTTAGCATTTGTTGTAAAGCTGGTTTGGTGGTGCTGAATTCTCTTAGCTTTTGCTTGTCTGTAAAGGTTTTAATTTCTCCGTCAAATCTGAATGAGATCCTTGCTGGGTAGAGTAATCTTGGTTGTAGGTTTTTCCCTTTCATCACTTTAAATATGGCCTGCCACTCCCTTCTGGCTGTAGAGTTTCTGCTGAAAGATCAGCTGTTAACTGGTGGGTTTTTACCTTGCTCCTTCATCTGCTGCATATTTCTCTGTCTTCTCATTTTGCTTAACTTACTGTGTTTGGGGCCTCCTTTTCACAGGCTGCAGGTTCATAGTTCCCATTGTTTTTGATGTCTGCCCCCAGTGGCTAAGGTTGTTTCAGTGGGTTGTGTAGGCTTCCTGGTGGAGGTGACTGGTGCCTGTGTTCTGGTGGATGAGGCTGGATCTTGTCTTTCTGGTGGGCAGAACCGTGTCCGGTGGTGTGTTTGGGGGTGTCTGTGAACTTATTATGATTTTAGGCAGCCTCTCTGCTAATGGGTGGGGTTGTGTTCCTGTCTTGCTAGTTGTTTTGCATGGGCTCTAGCACGGGAGCTTGCTGGTTGTTGAGTGGAGCTGGGTCTTAGCGTGAGACAGAGATCTCTGGAATAGCTCTCGCCAATTGATATTACATGGGGACGGGAGGTCTCTGGTGGTCCAGTGTCCTGAATCTGGCTCTCCCACCTCAGAGGCTCATGCCTGACACCCAGCCAGAGCACCAAGGCCCTGTCAGCCACACAGCTCAGAAGAAAAGGGAGAAAAAAAAGAAAGAAATAAATAAAATAAAATAAAATTTATTAAAATAAAAAATAAAAATGTATTATTAAAATAAAAATATTTAAAAAGTAATTAAAAAAAAAGAAGAGAGCAACCAAACTAATAAGCAAATCCACCAATGATAACAAGCACTAATAACTATACTAAGATAAAGATAAATAGCAGAAACTAGTCTGTCGCATACAGCAAACCCCAAGCCTACAGTTGCTCCCAAAATCCACCACCTCAATTCTGGGTTGATTCATTGTCTGTTCAGGTATTCCACAGATGCAGGGTACATCAAGTTGATTCTGGAGATTTAATCCGCTGCTCCTGAGGCTGCACGGAGAAATTTCCCTTTCTCTTCTTTGTTGGCACAGCTTCTGGGGTTCAGCTTTGGATTTGGCACCCAGGGCGGGGAGGGGTGTGGAATGCGGGGCGAGCTTGCAGGCAGCAGAGGCTGGTGTGATGTTGCACCAGCCTGAGGCATGCTGTGTGTTTTCCCGGGGAAGTTGTCCCTGGATCACGGGACCCTGGCAGTGGTCAGCTACACAGGCTCCTGGAAGGGGAGGTGTGGATAGTGACACCAAGAAGCACACAGGCTTCTTGGTGGCAGCAGCAGCAGCCTTAGCATCTCCTGCCCGTCTCTGGGGTCCGCGCTGATAGCCGCGGCTCACTCCCGTCTCTGGAACTCGTTTAGTCAGTGCTCTGAATCCCCTCTCCTTGCGCACCCCGAAACAATGGTCTCTTGCCTCTTAGGCAGGTCCAGACCTTTTCCCGGACTCCCTCCCGGCTAGCTGTGGCGCACTAACCCCTTCAGGCTGTGTTCACGCCGCCAACCCCAGTCCTCTCCCTGCGATCCGACGGAAGCCCGAGCCTCAGCTCCCAGCCCCCGCCCACCCCGGCGGCTGAGCAGACAAGCCTCTCGGGCTGGTGAGTGCTGGTCGGCACTGATCCTCTGTGCGGGAGTCTCTCCGCTTTGCCCTCCGCACCCCTGTGGCTGTGCTCTCCTCCGTGGCTCCGAAGCTCCCCCCTCTGCCACCCGCAGTCTCCGCCCGCGAAGGGGCTTCCTAGTGTGTGGAAACCTTTCCTCCTTCACGGCTCCCTCCCACTGGTGCAGGTCCCGTCCCTATTCTTTTGTCTCTGTTTTTTCTTTTTTCTTTTGCCCTACCCATGTATGTGGGGAGTTTCTTGCCTTTTGGGAGGTCTGAGGTCTTCTGCCAGTGTTCAGTAGGTGTTCTGTAGGAGCAGTTCCACATGTAGATGTATTTCTGATGTATTTGTGGGGAGGAAGGTGATCTCCATGTCTTACTCCTCCGCCATCTTGAAGGTCCTCTGGTCAATTGATTTTTGACAAGGGTGCCAAGACTATTCAATGTGGAAAAGAGTAATATTTTCAGCAGTAGTGCTGGGACAACTTTTTGCTTATTGAGAAACAGCAGAGGGGGTGTGACGCCAGGACCCGGAGGCCCAGGGCCCTTTGTGGCCGGGGAACTTTGGTCGGAACTCGCTGCTTCCACAGGTGGCAGTGGCACCGCGGGCCTCTCGAGCACAGGGGCTCCCTCAATAAATATTTTTGAATGAATATATTAACCGTTATTTTCAGTTATATTTCCATACATTTGACATTCAACAAGCTTTTCACAAATTATAGTTCTACAAAAAGCTTTGTATATTAGAAAATTGTTCTTATATCAATAGTTATTTTACATTTTTGCTATGGTTATATTTCAAACAGCTAACAGTGTCCATATCTGTTAGCATATCACTGGGCTCTGTGCAAAAAGTCTGAGGTACCTCTTTACTAAGAGGAAAAAATTCTTTATTCACATCAAAAACGTACATTATAATCTTCTATATGTGAATATATGTTTGTGTGTCTCTCTATATTTTTATAGATCATCTATATTAAAACTTTAAATTTAAATTACTAAAATTTTAGTTTTTTAGATATTCCCACAAAGCGAAATCCATTGGGGAAAAACCATCTATTTTCTGCTTTCTTTATAGTATATCTTTTTAAGCATTTGTCTCTGGAATAATAGAGATACCAATATTTTATATAACTTTTAAAAATGTATTAAATGTTTTCTTTATGATGAATTTGTCCACAGGTTATTTGAATCAAGACTGTAACATAGCATTAAAAAGATAAGCTACTTGGCCTAAATCTTTAGAGTTTAGTTTGTTAAAATAGAATTAAGTTTAGTTAAGTTCCTTTTATAATAACATTTTAAATGTGCTGAGGAGTTGGTATGCTCATATCAAGATTATCAGGTGTGTGTGTGTGTGTGTGTGTGTGTGTGTGTTATAAAGTGCAGCCCTCTGATCAATGCGCACTTTTTCCTCCCATTTTCCTAAATACATCATGAAAAAAGGATGAGGTTTCCGCCTTAATTGCTTGTGCCTTTTATTCACATTCCTCTCTCAGCCAGAATTGTGAAAAGAGTGTTAGTAAAAAGCTGCACAATAGAGCTTTTCATTAGGCCTCAGCAAGGCACACAAAAGAAGGCTTTTGGAAAGAGTGAATGCATGAGTTTAATTTGCAGGTGGAGAGTAGATAAAAGGTGCTGACGCCTCTATTATTCTCTTACGTAGGTGACCCTTACCCTGTACAGCTGATCCCAACTACCATGGCAGCTGCTGCTGCAGCAACACCAGGCTTAGGCCCACTCCAACTGCAGGTAAGTCGGGAAACAATACACCAGAGACAAAGGTTAAGTAAATATCGAAAACAGCTATTATCGTGTTAACACAAAATAAAACTGACTAGTGATATTTGTCTCACATTTTTTTGTTTTTGAATTTATGTCTACTGATTCTTAACCCAAAGTTGGTTCTTTTAATTTTTAGGCCTGTTTTCTGTACTAAAGACAGTTTATTGTAATTTTTTTTATTGCCTGGTATGATTTAACAAAATGAGCTGTACTTTTGCTTTGATTACTATATGCCATAATTTTGTCACAGAATGTTCCTCACCAAGATAAAAAGAACAAAAAAACTACAAAAGATATTCAGATACTTATGGATCAAGATAGCTTACAAAAATTACGTTTAAAATTGTTCAAGATGCCCAGTATTTTTGAAGCACTCTTTATTCTCCTGCTAATGCCAGCTCAGTTGGATAAGCAAGGATAAGTAGACCAAATAAGCAGGTGTCTAAATGAGCACAACTTTATCCAGACATCCTAATTAAGACCTTTTTTAGCCCGGCAGAAGACATATTCCCATATATCCATGAATGTCTTTGCTGACTTTACCAGATGTCCAAGTGATTTTAGAAATTTTGTCTCTGGAGTTGGAAAGAATATCAATTAAATTATATTAAAGTTATCTTTCATTAACTGTTTAAATCTTTGAATCAGCATCCTACTACCCTAGTTTCTGTTGTTATGGACTTTATAGGTACACAGGTAATGGGAATAACAAATCATCCAATAATAGGATTAATCTCCCCTTGTGAGAAGTTTTATATTTTCCTTTGCCTGAAAGACGCAGTATGCCGTTAAAGCCAAGTATAAAGCACCCATGCTTAATAAAATTAAGTTGTATTCATGAAAGTGCATTGTCATGACAGATGACCCTAGCCTATAAGGAAAATATAGTTTAAATTGTAGCATCAAGAGACAGATACATCTGGTCAGCACAGGGAGTTATCAGACCTGGTGGGGTTCTGAGAAACCAGTTGAGTCTCACAGGAGAAACACAGGAGGAACTGAGACATACTGTGTTCTACAGAGGTTAATAACACCCATTCCTATTCTGCCTTTTCTCCAAAAGCTACAGTGTTAGTGTCTGTTTCTTTGAGCTGGAAATTACCTTGGAAATAACCTGTTGGAGCCATGGGGACAATAAAAGTAACAGCATTTGTTAGCCTTTGAAGTCTGAGAAATAACTACAATACAGAGAAGTGGCTATAATAAGTAAAACTAAAAAGAGTAGTTGGAGGATAAAGGGAAGAGGAGAAGAATATCCAGCAATAGATTGACTGTGGAAATAGAGTTTTAAGAGATCTAAGCTGTCAGTTTTCAAAACAAATTAGACATCTCATTTCCTTTCACCATTGGATTAGTGGTGAGAGGGAGCAAGGAAAGTTGGGGGCAGTCTCCTACGTTTCATTGTTTAGATTCTAGTAGAAGGTAGCTTGTAGGCAGAGTCCAAACTTATTTTTCTATAAAGATAGCATTAGACTATTTGACACAAATTAAGTTTTATTTCTGCCCTTATAATGTGATATCAGATTCCGTTAAAATTTAAAGATACAAAAAAATTTGTTGATCAGAAAACAAGAAAAAAGACACCAAACATGTTTGCTTTTGCTTCAACTATAATTTGATCTATAAATGGGATAAAGATATTTTGTGTAAGTGGCATTGTACCCATTAAAATAAATGAGTTTTGTTAAGATCTCAGTAAATCAACACTGCGGTACAACAAGAAAACTAATAATCTTAACTCTTTCATGATAAGCCATTAGCTACTATTAAAACACAAACACATAAACACACACACACACACACACACGGACTTTTGCTCATGATTAAAAAACAGTACTCAAACCCAAACACATATTCCAAACGCATGTCATGGCGTTTCTTTTAGTGGACTTACTCTCACCTTTGCTAGGGTGCCTACACCAACCTACTTTTCTACTCCTATTCCTAACACTGTATTCACAGATCCCTAACCTTGACTTCACCTTTCCCCCAGCTGCAAAGGAGACCTGTAATACTCTCCCTCCCCTTGCATTAAAATAGCATCCAAATTCTTTTCTTCTCCACAAACCTTCCCAGACAGGTCAGAGAAAAGCTAACTACAATGCCTAGTCAGAAGTCTTATCTTAACCCTAACCCAGCATTCACCCCAATCTTGTGAACCTGCTTCTGAGAAGTTTCATCTCAGTGGAGTATAATGTATGAGCCAGTTTTAATTTTCTCCATACTCTGCTTTGAATTATACTGCTAAATCTCCATTTTCTATCCCTTAATAATACCTGGAGTAGACTTCATCACTTTTGAGTCCCTTTCAGTTACCAAGATTCTCTTTCAATTATTGAGATTCAGTCCTATGTTCTTATGCTAGGTTCTCTGGTAAGGCTTTCACACAAAGAGTTCTCATTTAATTCTTATTACAACACTTTTTGTTATGTATTAATAACTCTATTTGACAAAGAAGAAACTTGGATCACAGAGTCCAAAATCCATGGTTTTAAAACAATTATACTTGCTTTTCCAAGTACAGGAGATTTTTTTTTAAACTTTGGAGACATTGCCCTTCTTAGGACATTTGCTAACTTAGTAACCTGCTAATACAATTATAACAATAATGCTGATTAATTGGTACTAATACAAATCCTCTATATGCAATGCTGAAGGAGACAGCAGCATTCATGACGGCTATCTACTTCACACTCTGCATTGTCTATTTCATACCTCTTTACACAGATATATGTTAATTCAGTCTTCTCTTTTTGAACATCTAGATCCAAGAAAGGACCCTATAAATATATCTCTACTCCTGGTTGACTTTGTTTACCTACCATTTGTGTTTTCTTTTGAAATAATCATTTACAAGTAATTGTTCACGCTTGGATAATATTAAGTAAAACCAACAACCAGGGCCTTTATTAAAGAAGAAATAATTATTACAATTGTCTTAAAAGGAAAACAAAATGACATGTTTTAAATTAAACCACTATTTATTATTTTATCACTTCATGTTCCTGGATAAAATAATAAAATACTTACTATGCAAAAAAAATCACCTTACTGTATACTTTTAGGAGCAGTTAAAATAGTCTAAGCATTGTCAAATATTTAGTTTTTATTTATATAGAGAAAATGGCTTAATCTGGATTATGTATATAAAACATACAAATTAACATGTTGTGCCCAGGCACCATTTTATTTCTTTCTTCTATAACAAAATATCTGTCCTTGTCTCCTCTGAGCTTTTTCCAGAGCTTTTAAGTCTTTCCTGAGCTTCAGATCCATATAGCCAACTATTTGTTGGCTACCAAGAGGAAACACAGACGTTACATGCACAATAAACTGACTACAAAATGGGCCTCACCAGTTCTCTTCCTCGCCCCCCGACCTGTTCATTTTCTGGTCTTAGCAAATGGCTCAACCCCGGAAACCATTAGCACTATGTTCAACTTCTCTTCTTCCCTCTTCCTCTGGACCTATTCATTCATTATCTGTCTATTCATTCTACCTACTAAATACATCAAGAATCCGTCTGTTCCTTTGCATGGTACTGTCACTCTGTGGGTCAGGCTATCCTCATTGCTTCCATAATTTACCACAGTAGCCCTGAACTGGCCTTTCTTTCTTCTCTTGCCCCTTCAGTGCGCTCTCTACTATACGTTTGTCAGAATGATCTTTAAGATTTTAGAAAATCTGACCATGTCCTTCTCCTACTTAAATACCTTAAGTTATACCTTGGTGTTTTCAAGTTCTCTCTCCCCTCTGGATCTTTACATGTGATGTTTTCTCTTTCGGGAACCCTATTACCCACCTTTGTTTTACCAAGCAAACTCCTAGTTTTCCCTGAGGTTGCAAGTCAAAACCTCACTTTTTCAGGGAAGTCTTCATTGTCCCCAAGTCTTGATTAACGTAGGTCTTATATATGCCGGGAACACACTGTATTTCCCCTCTAATAGCACTTATAGAATATGTTTTAAATCCTACTTTCTGGCTTCTACCAGACGGCAAAATCTATGGAATTACTGACTCACCATCGTTTGCACTTAACCAGTGCTTGAAATATTTAATGGACTCAGTAAATATCTATTAAATGAAAGGGTGAAGAATGAATCTTAAGATTACACTTAAAATAAATTATCTATTTTTGTTAACTAGCTACTCTTCTTTGAAACAGTGGAATTAAGCTGAATATTAATGATTAATTTCCTATATAAATTAATTTTCATCCTTATGAAAACACAATGTGCCTGGTACCATGTGTGGCACCACAGTATTTTAAAATTATGTTTATGATAGTCTGCTCCACACTACCTTATTCAGTGTGCTGCACCTACACTAGACTCTTCTCTGTCCTTTGACTTGCCGAAGTATGCTCCCACCTTAGAGTTTGGCATTACCTGTCCCTCTGCCTGGAAGGCTAATTCACCTCATTCAAGAATTTGCTCTAATGTCATCTCTCCTAGACTTAGTCTAACTAACCGCTTGAAATCATAAAATAACCCTCCAAGATGTACCACACTTCCTATTTCCTTTATTCTGCTTTTTTTCTATAGCACTAGTCATCTTCAAACATACTGTATAACTTACATATTATATTCCTTATTTATTGTCTGCCTGTTTCAAATATTCTCTAAATTCCACCAGAGCAGGGAGTGTCATTTTGTTGTTGTTGTTGCCCAATAATGTATCATAATGTATCTCACGTGCTCGGGGTGGGGTGGGGGGGCGGAATGCCTAGCAAGTAGCTGGTGCTCAGTACATAGGAATAAAATGAAGAAACTATCATGAGCTAATGGTCATAATCATTTTTAATAAAATAACAAAGCAGTGTATGATTAATTTCTGGAATAAATGATATTAATTTAAATACCAGGGAACATTATATTTTTAACCCTTATTAAAAGATTCTTAGTATATGAGAAATCTGTAGCTCTATCTCTTCTGCTCCTTCTTCCCTTTATCTTATTTGTTACCTTGGGCTGCTGCATAAAGAATGTGTTTTAGCATTTATTACAGTTTGTGTAATTCCTTTAAAGTTATAATTTTCAAAGAAGACCAAACATTTCAACATTAGTTTATTCCTATGTTGTTCATTAATGGATGTACAGGCGTAGATGAGACTATGAATTGATAGAGGTGCTTTTGACTCAGTATGACTCACCTTGCCAATACAACACTAAAAGAAATTATTTCTAAATAATGGAAAGGTATATTATCAAAATACTAGTAACTAGCCAATTAGCAATCTCATACACTGTTTACCCCATTCTCTTTTTTCCTCCTCTTCTCTTTTTTTCTTTCCCCTTCCTCTTCAAACTACTTATTTTTCTTCCAAGAGCCAAGGATGCCTTTTGATATTTGTTCTCCTAATATTGTCTCTTTTTAAAGGAGGGAGATTAACTTATACAGAAAACTAATCTAGCTTCATTTCAATCTGAAGAAGTGAATCTAATTATTTAAGCAAAATAACTTACACTTTGAATCTTTTGGATTTTTGTGACTAGATAAAATCAGCTAAGCAAATTGTCTGTTTCTAATTAATGAAACCAAATGATGGCAGCAGTCCATCTAACATTTATTTCTCATATTCATTGTCATTCATTTGCATTTTACTTAATGGGCATCGTGAACTTTTTAATAGTAAGATTTGTAGTGTATCCTATTTCTGTTTTTTAACAAGGCTTCTAAGATTGGAAATTAAAAGGAAATATTTATCCACTTATTTCTCACTTTATAAATACTGTATTTGTGTTGGCCAAAAGATGGTTGCCACCTGTTCTACCTATAGGAAGCCAAAAATGTCGACTCCAACCAATGATTAATAGTGATAAGCAGGGGAAAAAAAGATTGAAATTCTTTTTGGATGGTCATATTTTACTCAACTAAGCAAGTAGCTTTCATTCAAGAATTTTTATTGAATTAATTCACCTTTTACTGATTTTAGTAGGATTATTTTTAAAATGCATAATAGTATTTTTGGAATAAAGACTCAAAATTGCAAATTGTCATAAATGAAATCACATAGGGCTACAGTTCCAGCAACCAGTAATATCAATAACATGAATCCTCTGGGATAGAGAATATGATAGATGACATGTGATCACAGGAGAGAATGAATTATATAAAATATCAACTAAAATCAATCATTTTTCCTAGCTATCAAAGGTACATGGAAGTCATAGTGGAAATGGCTTCGATTTCTATCTGATAGAGAGTAACATCAAGGTAGATGTAGATGAAAAAATGAAGTTCATCTTTTTATCAACCTCCTGCCATTCTCTGAAGGAGGTCAGTAATTATGACAGGACACAGATAAATGTTTCATATTTCCCAGAGCCTTGTAAGTGAGCATGGCTTTATGTGTCTGACCAAGAGAAACCCCTAGAAAATCAATAAGGAAGAAATAACCATGTGGAGAGGTCTAGATATGAGGCTTTTTACCTTCTTATTGAAGGAATTACTTACAAGGATGAATCCCTGTAAAGTATTCATCTTTACCTACCTAGACACTCTACTATTCAGTTTAACTCTTAGGTCACAGTCATTTCCATACAGGGTGAAAAATGATCAACTGCTCAACATTTCAGTTGCAACCCTGGTGTGTTGTTTGCTCTCAGACTTCTGTCTGCATGAGTGAGTTTTCTTGCAGGTTAAAAGAATGAATTCCCTCTTTTCCTCTCTCTTCAACCCTGAGCCTGCAGGGCAGACAGACAGAAGCACACATATGATTAAGACAGCACAGCTGCAAGTGTGAGTCATTTGCATATGTATTAATAGAGACAAAAAAAAAACCCCAACAACAATTAAATTATATACAGAGACATTCTGCATACTAAAGAACATATGCAAATAGGCCTGAAAAAGTGCAGCCAACATTTTCTCTGACTTTTCCAGGCCCATATGGGCTAGAGTCAGAACCCAGCAGTGTTCAAGAATCTCCTTTAAGGAAAAACCTAGTAGGAACTACTTCCAGTTATTACCACCCCTAGGGTTCCCAGGAGCTGTTTGACATTTGGGCAATGGAGACAGTACCGGCAGTGTCTTTTTCATGCTATTTCTGTATTTCCTTGTTTCCAGCCGCTTCATGTTGTCTCATTACGTGCTAACAGAAACATCAGTACACGTGTGCTTTTCCACACTACCCATTTTTATTGTAATTACCAATCAAATGGTAAAGTTTAAAATTGTATTTGAAGTTCTCCCATTGCCTACACTAAAGTAATATAAACTATTCATAAGTGCCAGGTTTCCTGGTCACAAGTTCATGCCCATTCCTCAATGGCATTCTGTGTTCTCTTAATCAAAACATGGTTAGGTTACTCTAAAATGTTTCTAGGCTAATTGGTATACATAAAAGGATTGCTAGGCTCAAGGCCAAAGTAGATGCAATCCTAGGAACAATACCAGTTTATTGTAATTTTAAAAGTATACAGGTTTTTCATTTTATCAAGAAAAACAGAACTACTCAGTTCTCTCGTCTTGGCTATATATAAGAAGGGAGAGAAACTAATATTCTTCAGATTCACAGATTGTATTTATATTAGAAATTTGTCATTCAACCTAATAGTCGGTTTAGTTTATATTACTAGTATCCTTTAATTTATTCAAGGAATGTCTTACGAAGACAAATTCAATAAAATTTATTTAGGAATAAAATTCTACATAAGTAAAAGTTATCACCTTAATAGAACCAATAAGAATCTTGAGCCTAAAGAACCCAAATGAAGACAGATTCTCCTTAAGAGAAACAAACTCTGGTTGTGGTACCAGAAAACTGTTGAATATTATCCATGAATATTATCGATTATTTGTATGGCTAAATCGCAAAGCATGCAGCTGGAATATGTAAATTATATTACATATAACTGTTAAACCTAGGGCTGAAGTCTTTGTAGTTAATTAATTACATACAGGAAAACTTAGTCTCTCAGCAGAGGATAATTAGAGGGAAAATAACATAGACTAAAGCAAAAAATTTTATTATTATATTAAGACATTATCTTTAGATTAATATTTTAAGAGGCACTGTTATTTAGCAAGAGCCAGTAAAATGTAATGGTTAAAAGGATGGTACCTGCAGCCATCTGTGCCTTAAATCATGGTTCTGCTATTTACTAGCTCTGTGATTCGGGGCAAGTTACCTAACCTCTCCATGCCATAGTTTTCTTGTCTGTAAATTATGGATATAAATGATATCTTATTGTGAGAATTAAATGAGATAATATACATCAAGTTCTTAGAGCAATGAAAGTATTAATTACAATTTATGAAATACTATGTCCTAGGTAATAATAAATGCTTGGTATTATTAGTTGATTAATAAATGTTATTAGCTGGTATTAAAACTATTTTTTATGGCTTAAAGGCAGTCTTGCAAGTGAGGACTTGGCAGACTTTTCTTATGTGGATTTATTTTGCAGTTCAGCATCTAAAGCAAGTTAGTAAAATTGAGGCACATTTTCTTATTCATAAGGAAACAAGTGTTTTCCCCTGTGTGGTATAATTTTAAGGCCCATCACAAGAATCTATAGGAGGCAATGAGATTAATTATCCAAAAAAAAAAAAAAAAGCCCGAGTAGTTACTTAGGAGTATAGTGTCCTAAATTTTGCTATTGCTCACTCTTTATCTCAATATTTATATCTACAAAATGAAAATAATGCCTCCTGTCAAGTCCTATTTTTCCTTGGATATATTGCAAACTAATTGTCTCTATGAGCTGCCAGCAACTATTCTAAATGAATAACTTATAAATTTAAAATAAGTTATTTACGTAGATGCTTTTAATGTAATAACACATTTTAAAATAAATAATATAAAATATTATTTTATATAAAATATTTTCTGGTATAACCCTTCAAAACATACTCTTCTTCTAAATATATTAGTAGAATATACACTAAGACATCTTACCTCTTATTCTACCCCTTTATTGTAGAGCTAAACTGTTTCTCATAGAAATTTGAGAAAATTTATAAACTTTTCATTACTTCCTTTAAGGAAATAGTTCCTATGTTTTCAAACTTTAACGTGGAAGCGAATTATTTTATAAACCCCATAGTATCCCAGAAATTTTATTTACTCTGCAAATACTTATTCTTTGTAAGTGACTAAGCTAAGCATCGTAAGGAATGCAAAGATGAATTAGTTAAGAATCCCTGATGGATCATAAAGGAGTCTGAAATTGAAGAGAATGAATGGAGTGTGAAAGTGGAATAGAATCTGAAGAAAGTCATACAACCTCCTGTCCTAACAAGTCTATTTGAAATAAAAAGGACCTCAGAGACCTTTAAAAGCAGTTGTTTCAAACTGTTCACAGGAGTCCGAGTGGCTCCAGTCGCCACCAAACAGTACCATTCACTTTTATTTGTTTTATAGATTGAGTTCTACTGGCTGAGATTGTTTGAATAAAAGATTCTGCTGCTAAAATAAAATTTAAAAATCATTCTTCTATTCCAACTCTTGAATTTTATTGATGAGGCAATTTAGACTTTAAGTAGTGACCTGGCTAAATCAGATACTAACAGAAGTGTGCCTGGAATCGTAGCAGCTGAAAGCTAAATCTAGCTTCTTCCTATTTTTCCATGGTATCCTTACAAATATTTAAATGCATATATTCATATATATTACCTTTAAGTTGTTTTGTGTAAAAAGAGGGGAGAAAAATTGCTATTTTTGCATTTAGACTTAAATTAAGGATGAATAAAACAATAGATAGGATTTGCATATTAGTAACAATGGCAACCTTCTGAATTGCTTTCATTTTGCTGAGTTCACTGACTGTGCTCTGTGAATTAATTCTTTTGTGAAAAGCTATTGAAAGATCAAGGAATTCAGAAAACAAAACAACAGAGAAGTGTGCTGTTTCATATCTGTTTGTTCATAAAAGGTTCAAAGTGAGATTGTTTACATCACAAGTCTTGTTGATATTTTATTTGTTTCTTAGAAGAAAGATAGTATTCAAAAGTTGATTATATAATCATGCAGATAAGATTTTGCAGTGATGAATGAAATGTTCTGAGAGAAAGACCAAGGAGAAAAACCATGTTCCAATTCTGAGCTACATTTGGCTGGCAGGTGACTTTGCAAGACTTGAAAATAGAGCCCTATTCGATTCCTTCAGATAAAAAGCTTAAGCCAGCCCAGCATATTTCAGATTTGCTGTTTCCTGTGGAAGTTTCTCAGTATTGTCCTGCCAAATTTATGGCATGTAAAGAAAGGGGAGGAGGGAAAGGAATCCTTAATTATTCCATCTTTCTTAATCCTGACCTTTCCCTTAATGCCATACCCCCTTTTCTTACCCAGCGGCTTCTTGGATAAAGGAAGGAGACAGGAAGAAATGGAGGAACAGACTCAAAGTATGCTCCAAAACGATTTGGTACAATGAGCATTGGGCCAGCAGAATTAATACCTCCAACAGGGAAAGTGCAACACTGTTCTCTCTTGCTTTTGCCATTCTAGAACTTCTTCAATGTAAAATGAAAAAAGTAATCTTGATAGTTAAAATTACAATTACTTCCTTTTTGGAATGAGGCAGAACTGCAGAAAATATTGTCCCTCCATCTATAATAGTTGCTTTAAGATAAGTTTCCATCTGAAATTTGACTATACTGTGCTCTAGTCTATACAGCTCGTACAGATATAACTAGCTTTCCCCTGAATTTAGTTCTTCGGTTTTCAAGGAATCTTAAATTGTTAGAAATAGTACAGTTAAAACATTTGTTTAAACATATAGAAGATAAACCATGACATTTAACTAAACAATAAAAAAAAAAAAGCAAAGGCCCTTAAAAGTTCTTCATTTTTATTCTCATCTTGATTTGATTCATCTTGCATCTGGTTTCTTTCCAGAGGAATTTTAAGTTTGGATGTTTTAGTGTCACCTTAGACACAAGCTAGCATTAAATGCAGTATGAAACTATAAAATATATAGTTTCCATAGGCTCAGTCTTTGCACTGTAATCGTCTGGTAGTTTATTGGTATAGTAGTACAGTAATCTGTTAGATGACCTCATGACTTATGCTTTTTTTTTCTTTCTTTAAAGCATGTTTGTCAATTTGTAAAAAACATTAAAAAATTGTTTTTAATTGTTTTAAAGTAAATCTTACAAATAAATAATATTTAAATGGAACTTATAGTATGATGGGTTATGAGCTTGAGCTCTCCTGAATACCTCTTAGTCTCAGTTTCTTCCCTTGTGAAATGTGATAATTTTGTTCCTACATGATAAAGCTGTTGTGAGGATTAAATGAGATAGTATGTACAATATGCTTAGTATAGCTTAAGCATTCAGCCATCATTAGCTGCTATCATCCTTGTCCTTATATCCTGTATTCAGGGATTTCTCCACTGTCAGAAATGAGCCTAATAAATTCTTCCATATTTCAAGTTAGCAAGTATTTTTCTAAGATAGAGCAATTATGTTCTATAGTACAGAGGTGTATGGCAAATCGAGAAATCCATCTCAATTTAATTTGGGGTTGAATACACTCTTTGAGAGCCATTCCCCCATGTTTAATGAAAGCCAAAAAGTCTTTATGAAAGTAAAATATCCTTTCAATATAAAAACCTTTGTTCTACATGTAAGACTACACAAAAACTGTTTCAATTCTTCCTAAAAATGAAAAGAATGTATCTCCCTATTTCTTTCCATTCCATAAGAGTTACTAGAGCATCTTTGCTTTTATGACATTGACAATTACTCGTGAATGGAACAAACTTTTCCCTTTGAAGGGAAAGCTGTATGTTATTGGAAAGTTACAGTGTTTTGTTATAATGGGGAGAGTTTTACAGCAGGGCTGGATGGTTAGGGCATAATAAAGGCATGCAAAGCAGTTGGTATTTCATGATCCCTCTAACTTCCCAAACTGTTCAACAAATAAGGGATTAACACATAAGGGTCCTGCTCTCAACCTGCTTCTGAAGTGATATGTGAGTCTGGTCTCAAGTCATTTAATCTGGCCAGCTCTCAAGTTTTCTTGTTTTTAAAATACAGATAAGTGTAGCTGTTCTACCTATATATCATGGAAGAAGGGGGGAAATGAAACAAAGCACTATGAAAGTAACCACGAGCCTCAGAAATCCCCAGAAGGAGTCTTTGCACCTTACAAGTGGACTTCTCTGATTCCTGATACATTTATTCATGTACTGTCAAAGAAAATATGAGAGAAGGGTGCTAAAGTAACCATTGGCCTGAGGCATTCAAAAGAAATGCTTTAGAAACCTGAAAATAGTCAAGCTAGCACTGAAGATCTAATTAGGCAAGAAATAGGAAGTTTCATTATTCCTATTACATCTCCATGGAAGGAGAAGGAAGATGAGCAGGTCAGACCAGGGCTAGACTACCCGATAGACAACCTAACAACGTGCTTACACCCAGTTAAAGAAGGGCTATGTGGAAATAAATAAATAAGTAACAATTTGACATAAAACAGCTTCATAGCAGTAATCAGAATGCTGTGTTATTTTGAATTACACAGCCAACTGGTTGGGCACTATACACTTTTTAATCCTTCAGGATGCTAAAGATTTAAAAACAGGAACCTACTTCCAAAAATCTACCTCTGTTCCTATTGAAAATCTTTTTCTCTCTCTCTCTTTTACTTTTATGTCTTCCTTTTTTCCCCTCTTTCTTTAACTTTTCCTCTCTACATTTTTAGCTGCCCTCTCTGTTAATCCTGCTCTACGAGTCTTCCCCTTTTCTCTATTCTTCAGTTTTCCCCTCCTCTCTCTTGTTCACTGAAATCTGGGACTCTAGCTACTTTTTTATTCTCCCACAATTGTGAAAAATGGAGGTACTATCTCCTTTAGAACTATTTGCTTATTAGTTAAACAATTATAATAGCAATCCAGATATGAGCAGTTGAGTGAAGAGTTTTAATTGGGAATACCAAATGGCAAGGATTGAGGCTATCAGAGGAGAATATATATGGGCCTTTTTTTTCCCATCCAAATAGATTTGATAACATTCTAAATGCTCTTAGAAGATACTAGCCTAGAGATATTTTTATCCATAATACATCTTCTCTATTAATAAAGCCAGTAATGCCATGAACACATCAATGATGGAGGCTTTCATTGAGACCATAACACTAATAACAGTCTGATTTTCACCCACTCTCCAGAGATTAGGAAAAAAGTGTGAGTTCTCTTGGAAAAGAAAAACGTAGAGGTGGAAACACAGCTCTTTATTTTTATACTAAGAAAGAACTGCACAATTGGTTTCTTAGCATCAGCTGAAATGGAGAGAATTGCTTTTCACCTTGTTTGTTTAATAGTCTGCTATCAGTATTTTATAGTCTTGTTATCTCAGATCATGGGTGGTGACCCCTGGCTACCTGCTCTCCTGCACACTTAACACCATTTAGTATTCATTCTTTATACATATATGGACATACTAGAGATACTACTCAGTGCTCTGTCATGACCTAGATGGGTGGGATGGGGTGGTTGGAGGGAGGTCCAAGAGGGAGGGGATAATATGTACACATATAGCTGATTCACTTCATTGTACAGCAGAAACTAACACAACATTGTAAAGCAATTATACTCCAATTAAAAAAAAAAAAAGAGTAAAGCCAGAAAAAAAAAATTAAGTCTAAATGTTGCAGTGTTTTTTAAAAATCTTTATAATTTACAGTGTTAGCAAATCCCACTATTCCTGACTTTTTCTTGGGAAGGAAGGTCAAAATGTTTAAGAATTATAAGTCAGAGTTGTTGAATAAGATGCTTTTTTCATATGTGTGATTGTATTTTTTACTTTTTAATTTATAAAAATAACATGCAGTAAATTTGACTATATTTGGGTTATACAGTTTTATGAGTTTTAACCACCACCACCATCAGGACGCAAGACAGTTCTATTACCCCCCAAATTCCCTTGGTCTCTTTGACCACCTAGGAAAGGAATTCTCTTATCTCCTGCCCAGGAAGTCTCAGCCTGGCTGGCAGGACAGCTGAAGCCAAGAGAAGCCAGCTGTCTTACGGTTCAATAGCTGTTCTTTCACTCCCTCCATTTTAATATGGCTTTCTGCTCTGTCTACTGTCCTTGAATCCAACATTTCTTAGTTCATACTCAAGAGAGAAAACATTTGGTTTTTTTCTTTATATTAATTTCTCATCTTATTTTGTTGGAGTAATGGCTTAAGTATTTATTTTCTGCTTTTAAATTTATTTTTAAATTTTTGATTGTGACCCAAAACTTGCTAGTTTTTATTAATCTTACGTATATTTATTTTTATTGTAGTAAAATATACATGGCATAAAATTTGCCATTTTAACCATTTTTAAGGGTACAGTTCCATGGCATTAAGTACATTCATGTGTTGTACTACCATCACCACTACTCATCTCCAGAACTACTTCATCATTTCAATCTGAAAGTCCATACCCATTAAACAGTAACTTCTGATTTTCCCATACCCCTAGCCCCTGATATAACTACTATTCTACTTTTTGTCTCTATGAATTATCTATTCAAGATACCTCGTTATAAGTGGACTCCTACAATATTTGGCCTTTTGTGTCTGGATTATTCATTTAGCACAATGTCTTCAAGGTTCATCCATGTTGTAGCATGTGTCAGAATTTTCTTCCTTTTTAAAGCTGAATAATATTCTATTGTTTGTCAGTTCATCTGTTGGTACATATTTGGGCTATTTTTACCTTTTGTCTATTGTGAATAATGTTGCTGTGAACATGGGTATACAAGTATCTGTTCTAGTCCCTGCTTTCAAGTATTTTGGGTATATCCCCAGAAATAGGATTGCTGGATCATATCGTAATTCTGTGTTTAATTTTTTGAGGGACTGACATAATGTTTTATGGAGACTTCACTGTTTTACATTTCTACCAGCAATGCACAAGGGTCCCAATTTCTCCACATCCTCGTGAACATTTGGTATTTTCTGTGTTTTTTGTTTGTTTGTTTTGATAATAGCCATCCTAATGGGTTTGAGGTGGTATTGCATTGTGATTTTGGTTTGCACTTCCCTAATGGGTAGTAATGTTGAGCATCTTTTCATGTGCTTTATTAGCCATTTCTATATCTTCTTTAGAGAAAGGAGAGTAAGATCCTTTTAATTGATTCCTGGATAATGTTTGCCTTTTCATTTTTCTCACTTTAGGTGGGCCTTTAATTAATATCTGTTGACTGAAAGAGAGATAAGTGAACAAATGAGTAAAAGGATAAGTACTGTTTCCCATTATCATCCAGATCATTTCAGTTTCAGTAACCACTAGATTTGCTACCCGGGGCAGGTTCCTTAACTTTGCTAGGCTACATTTTCATAATCTGTAAATGGGGATATTAATACCTGCCCCACTGGATTGTTATGCAGATTAAATGCTATGCAAAATACTTTTGAAACAGTGACATGTCAACATGAAATTAAAATTTGCTAATAAAAATGTTAATACTTATAATTATCTGTTTAAGTTTTATAATACTTAAATGCTGAGTGTTTCTTTGCTGTTCATATATTAGGAGTGCCCTCTTAAAATAATATGAAAAATCTTTTTAAAGTGTAAGCTTCACAGGAACTAGCAATATCTTTCAAGAGATATTTGTTGACTAAACTAAAGAATGATGAACGAATGCATATTTGCGCACACACATACACACACACACAGTTTTAAGTTGCCTTTGACCAGTGTGGCTTTTCTCATTACTAACAGTGAATCCAAAATACTGTGTTGCCTCAAACTCTGTTGGATTGATATTTAAAAAACCGTTAAGTCTCTGGTGAAGTATTGAGTTAAAGGGAAAGAGTAAGAGTTGGGTTTTGTTTTGTTTTGTTTTTATGTCTTAAGATAAAAAATTATAGGTGATTTTATCTGAATTTTGTGTCTGACTTTTTTCTGATTAATTCTATTGCATTAGTAACACCATATCTCTTATTCTCTGTTGATAAAATAATAGTAATAATATTTACTAATTAAATTGATAAGGCTGTGATGTGGCGTTTATAGAGGGTTTTGTGACTCTTTCATTAAAGTTTGTGGAAAGTGTGATATACTAGAAAAGTACTGGATCAATGGTAAGTCAATTTGATGTTGATACACTTTAATGGGAAAATCTTCCCAATTATGTGAGAGGAAACACTAATGAAAAATATATGTTTCCTATACTAAACTATTTTCACTTTAAATCAGATTGACTTTATCTTCATTTTTAAAATCATCCTTTTAATTTTCAAGCTGGCTGAGATCTGAGGCTGGTGTTCACTTACTGATTTCAACCAAACATCGAAGTGTAGGATCAGAAGAGGAATAAAAGATGGTCCAGATAAAAAAGAGAAATGTTAGATTTTTTAAAAAAAGCTAATTTGTCACTTCATTCATTGAGTATGAACTGAATAGACTTCTAACCCTTAAAATACTTTTTTTTCCTCTTTTTATTGCCTGGAATCTTAAGAGCTTTATCATTTGCAGTCATAAAATGAAAATATACACCAAACCCTCAAAGGGCAAGTATGAAATTAAATTATATTTGGGCAGCTGTAACCTTTTAAAACGATCAGATTCCAGTTAATGTATTTCTTCCTGTTCCAAGTGCTGCCATGGTGTTTGATGGTGGGAAGCAGTCCAAAGGGCATTGGGAGATAATAAATTCACTGTAAATTTCACCCCAAGGCATGTCTCGATACACCAAGGCCTCCATTTAGCAAGGCTGACCTAAAACTCTTGTCACATCCAAAGGTCATTTAGGTTGGGGTTGGTGTGTCCCATCTATCTTTCCTTGATGTAAAGAGTGACAGTTGAAATAGGACTGAGCTCATAAACAGTCATCTGGATATGAAAAAGAAGCTAGCTTTGGAGTAGGTGGGGAAAGTGAAGAGAGAACTATCTTTTACAGTAGGACTGGCAAATACTGTGCTTTTTGCAAAGTCAGTGAAGGGTCGACACGCTCTCGTAGCTGCTGTTTCAGAGCAGCCATTAATTTGAAAGGGGCATTACTGGATTTGGTTGATTTAGAATCAGGTGCTTTTTCTTCTTGCTTTATATTTGTTTCCCAAAGCCTAGGGTGATTTTTAGTAAGTATTTTCTAGAAGAATGTAATATTTCCAATCTCCTTTTACTTTAAAATAATATTCCTTCCCCCATTTAAATCTGTTCTCTTCAGTTAATTTACAAGATGAACCAACACATGTGAACAAATTAGGAGAAAAATTGTTTTAAAGAAATGAAGCTTAATGTGGTACTGGAATATAGCAATTTTTTTCTATTGTCCACTTAATCATATACTTTTTTATTGTGGTAAAATATGCAGAACAATCAAATTTATCATTTTAACCATTTTTAAGTATTCAATTCAGTAACATTAAATTCCTTCACAGTGTTGTATACCCATCACCAATATTTATTTCCAGAACTTTTTAATCATCCCATGGAAACTCTGTACCCATTAAATAATAACTCCCCATTCCCCATTCCCCCCCACCTTGCCTCAGCCCCTGGTAACTTCCATTCCACTTTCTGTCTCTATGAATTTGCCTACTCTGTGTACCTCATATAAGTGAATCATACAATATTTGTCCTTTTGTCTGGCTGATTTCACTTAGTGTAATGTTTTCAAGGCTCATCAATGTTGTAGCATGTATCTCTCAATCATTACTTTTAAGAATGACTTCAGTTCTTTCAAAGACAATATTTTAAAATGTTAAGAATCAGGGATATATAAATTACCAATTATAATAATCATAAGTAATATATAGTGTCATATGGAGAAATATTAGATAACTACTGGACAGATATAACAAGATTTAAGTCTTATAATTTTTCTTGGGGAAAAACATTAAAATTCTTTTCATTAAGGCAGAGATCTCTGTTCATTGATATGTTCTAAGTGTCTAGAATTGTGCTTGGTGCATAATAGGTGCCCAAATAAATAAATATTGAATGAATCAATCAATTTAAGGAAGGAAAGCAGGAGTTACAACTGATTATTTCTGTGAACTACTTCGATGATATATGAGAAATATGGCCTGCACAATTGAAAAGGAAGCCTTTTGTGATCAGAGGAGCTAATGAAAGTCGAAATACACTCTAAATGCAAGGTGTATTTTTGTTATTTTAATTGATTTAAGAGTAATATGTGATTTGGGTAGTGCAAATAGTAGCCAATTTTAAATATGTTTTTCTTATATTTTTTAAATGGTCTAGAGAAATCAAGGAATTGAAGCAAAATACAGTTTTTAAAATATAATTAAATTCTTAGTATAAATTATACGGAAAAGAGCAAATATTTAAATAAGGATGAGACTCAAAATGTTGAAAATTTTATATCCAGATTTATTCTATAATTGATTTTGAATCAATTTTAAATCATGTAAAAAAAGTGATTAGGTCAACATCATTCTAGGTAAAAGTGGGTTATAGGTGAACCAAACCCTTCCAATCAGTTCTTCATATTATTGTATATCGAGACTAACCTTGTGGAAATGCAAATCTAGTTACATCATTCCTCTTTTTAAACTGTTCTAGCTTCCCATCTACCTTTCCAAACACCTCTCACGTACACTGGAGCCTCACTGACCTTCTTCCAAGGCCCTGTATTTGTCTTGTTCTCTTCTACCACAAGGTTCGTCTGCCAATACTTCTTCCTGCTCCATGTATGTAGTTACATCATCTCATCCTTCTGATTTCTAACTAATCGTATTTATAGGGAAGCCTTTCCTGGTCTGTCTGACCATATTATAGCTCTCTCTTAAATGTTTCCCCAGCACCATGAGTTGAGAAGAAAACCAAACTGAGACAATATTTACTGGCAGTGACCAAGTGGAAGGAGGAAGATGAAAATGCTAGGAAAAATGTCCTCGGGTACTTCTCAATTCCTCCCTACCCTACATCTGCAGTAATGTAGTTACTATCAGAAGAACCCAGTCTCTGTCAGAAGTACTATTAGAATTGCCCTCCCCAGGCTTGTTCATCTCTTTGCTCCAAAGCCCCAGACCCTACTACTATATCAGCATGACCGGAAAAGAGCTTCATAAGGCATAGAGGTTAAGAGTTATAAACTCTATTAAAAGACTTGGATTGTAACCTCAGCTTACCTGTGTGACTTCGGACAAATGACTTTTTCTTTCCCTGTGCTTTAGTGCCCTCCTCCACAAAATAATAATGTCTTTCCTAAGGTTGTTGAGAAGGTTCAGAGAGACATGGCCTGGGCCTGGCACACAGTAAGCTTCCTGTAAACTCTAGCTACTATGATTATTTTTGCTGCTGCTATTATCGTTCTGTATCCAATTTCTCTTGAAATTGAGATTAATTCATCTTAATGTTATGTACTCAAATAACCAACACTAATTAATATGCAATATTTCCTTAATCTTAATGGTTTACAATGAAAGAAATGAAGGAAAACATAAGGGGGAAATCCATAGGAAGAAGTCTTTTTAAATTTAACCCATCACATGTGCTGTCTATTAGTACTAGCAGTACAACAAAACAACTAAAGAAAACAAAAATCTTTAATGGTTGTGCGCTTTCTTCAGGGAAAGTAGAGTTCTGTCGCTAGAGATTAAAGAAATTTTTTACTCTTGAAGCCTTTAACCCCTGGTCTTGGAAACTATCTTTGACTCAGAGCTTAGGAAAAACCTTATTACCAGTGGCCAGCAGGTAGGGGAATCCCAGTGGGGTAGAGGGAGATAAATTCATCATGTAAAGTTGAAGTTTGGAAAGCACCTTCACATTGTAACATTGCTACGCATATGGTAAGTTTATATGGTATGTAATAGAAAAGAGAATTTTAAGGGATACTCAGACTTCTAACACTACTAGTTACTTAACCTCGGGCAATTTATGAGCTTTCACTTTCCTCATTGAACACACAGAATTGTTATGGTGATCCCTGAAATAGCATAAAGACTAATAGCAAAGTGGGTGGTACATCATAGTCACTGAGAAAATCATAGATATTGCACTTCCTCTCCCAAATATGCCAAGTATTTTTAAGCTTTCAGCAAGTATGCATTCTGGAAGTGAATCTGTTTTTTATAATATACAAAATAATATATATAGTCTGATGTAGCATGAACTAACACTCATTTTCTTTTTGTTTTGAGTTAAAATGCTCACTGTTTTTAATGTTTTGATTACAATTATACACCCTCCCCCCCAACCTATGGGGATAACACGAACAATGATTTCACAATTATGAACTTAGCCAAAGATAAGTGCTTGCTTTAAAATTCTTTCTGATAATACTCAGCTTTTCTATATTTAATGATGAATTCTTGGTAGCAAAAGATTTTTCTCCCCAGTAAACAAGCATTTCTGTGCTTATTGTTACTTTGAAAGGAATTTCAGCAGTGTTGTATTCCCATAAGTTAAACTAATTAAAGGTAGGAGTAGAGTCACTGATCTAGAAACGATTTGAAGAGCTTTCCAGCCAGTGTCCTCCTTACCTTGCCAAATGGAGGTGTACTTACTGGTTGGTGACCTCAGGAATAGCTGCAGTGTTCATCCTCCCACAGTAATGAACAGCAAGTCTGGAGTGGCATAAAAAGGGTCAATCGAATAGGTCATACATCATATGGGGAGGCAGATGTTGGAACATATTGTAATGGATTACTGTGCAGTATATGAAGATGGCTTGTGGAGTAGAAAAAACGAGGAAGGAGTGAGAAAGAGAGAGAAACTCTCAGTTGGTGTTTTCTTGAGTGACTCTTGCAGATATATCTGGTTCTTTAAGGAACTGCTTCAATTATAAAAGTCAAAATGTTTTTCTAGCTATTCAAGGTTTATTGGTGTGTAATAAAATGAAGAAAGCCTTTTAAAATCTATTTCATTGGAAGTGTTTCTTATTTATATGCTTCAGTATCTGCAGTGTGACAGAAACAGCGTGAGAGCATCATACCTGTGAAAAAGGTCTTCAGGTTTAAATAAGTTCAAATGTATTCTTTAATTTTTAGCAGGATGCCATCTTCACACCCTCTCAACACTACATCCCTCTTTGATAGCTCCGTATTCCAAGTATCACACTGAGTGGGACTGAATTTGGAATAAAATAATAAAGATTGTCTATGTATTATTAATATTTGGTGATGGCAGCTTTACCTAGATAATATAGCTTTTGTACATGTATTTACTATAGCTTTTTAATAGTAAAACCACACTATAGCCAGACATAATATTTTACTTTTGTATTGTAACTTTTCCAAGACATATCACCCAGGAGTGATGTATTTAAGGAGATGCGAGTCATAATAGCAGTAGTTTCTGCCTTGGAGACCCTAGCAGGCAGCCCCATATTTCCTCAGGCAGGTTTTCCAAGTGGCTCACCAGTTCTCTCTAAAGGCAAAACATTCCTTTCTGAAGTGGATGACCATTGTTTTCCCCTTGTGGCTTGTCTTCCTGCAATCCTGAACTCATCTCTGTATGTCCGCTGACCATCCAGCCTTTCGGAGACTTTATCCACTCAAGTCATTTCCTTGCTTAACTTGCCATTGAAACTCTTATATTCCAACAGCTCCAGATGGTTCGTTTTTTAAATTATGCACCATTGATATACTATTAGTTATCCTTCATTCCCGCAAATCTGTACTGTCTGAATTTACTTACTCTTTTGGTTTGATACGTTTCTTTCTTTTCCTCAAGTTTCCTTAGGAATTGTGTCCAAATACACAAGATCCTGGATCGTCCACATTGCGTATACTTACTTGAACTTGCTTCTCCAAGCGACTCCAGTCCCTGCTATACCCAGACTATCACTCCCTTTGCTCCCTTGAGAATAACTCTTCAATTGCAATGCCAGACGGGAGATGAAGTTCAAATGCCTCCCAAATTCCTGCGGCACCTGTGATTCTCCCAATCACTTTTTCCCATGGTCTCCGGGAGATCTGGGGAAGCAACAGGAGAAATGCTTCATTCCCTCCAGCCCCCACCCCACTTACATACCACCAAGGAGGGTAGAAGAGAGCTCTAACCATCTACTCCCTTCCCCAAGCCTTTCACCCTCAACACAGACTTGACAAAGGGTCTCAGTCTTTAGAGCTGCCTGTCAACTCTGTCTAGTCTCCATTTCTTCCAGCAGTCCCCTTAGTGGTTAAAAAAAGTCATCGACTTTCAGAGCTCACTTTGATATGCTGGTGTTCCTTGATGGGTACAAAGGGTGCATGGTCCTTTATAATCGGTATTGTACTTCTCTACTAGGATTTTTGAAAATTAAAAAATTTAAAAATTATTGTGTAAGTATATAAAAATTATATAAGAGGAAAATATGTTTATTTCTGTTACTTATTATTGTCATTATATTGTTTATCATTATGGACCTTTTGATAAAATCTATACACTGCTATTAAACTGGACCCTCACAGTCTCTCTGATAGGTTTTACTATTTAAAATTGAATTCAGATGTCCAGAACTCTTACAACTCAACAATAAAATAACCCGATTTCTTAAAAGAGCAAAAGATCGGAATAGACATTTTACCAAAGAAGACATACAAATGGCTAGTAAGCACACGAAAAGATGCTCAATGTCATCAGTCATTAGGGAAATGCAAATTAAAACCACAATGAGATACCACTTCACTTCTACTAGAATAGTTATGATCGAAAGACAGACAATACCAAGTTGTTGATGATAATACACTGCTAGTGGGAATGCAGAAAAGTTCAGCCACTTGAGAAAGTTTGGCAGTTCCTTGAAAAAGTAAACATTAACTTACCATATGACCTAGCAAAATCCAGTCCTAGGAATCGGGCAGCCAAGAGAAATGAAAACGCACAAAGACTTGTACTGGAACATTCATAGCAGGACTATTCATAATAGCCTAAAATTGGAAACAAACAAAATATCCATCAACTGGATAAATGGATAAAGAAATATGGTATATCAATACAAATGAGTACCATGAGTACTCATGAGTACCATTCAGCAATATAATGGAACAGACTACTTACACGTGCTACAACATGGAGGAACCTCAAAAACATGCTAAACGGAAGAAGCTAGATCTCTTTTTGTTCTCTCCTCCAGCCCTGCCCCAGTAGTGTTGACTGCAAAAGAAGACTGCCTCACATCTAACCTAGGGAAAGTAGAAGGAGTGTGTGCTTTTATTTTAAAAAGGGAAGAGGAAAGTTTCTCTTAAAAGTTCCCTCTGTGGTATATAGGAAAACCTTAAATACTTAAATATATTTTGTTGGTGGATTTAAAAGTTAACTTTATGACTTTGCATGTTATGTTCACTTACCTGGAATATCTTTCCATTCTAACTTTCTCTTGCAACTTCCTTGAAGACACCTATCTAGCAGGGCTGCAGCTGGGCCCCACCTTAGCAGCGCTTTAGAAGATAGTCACAGCCAAGAAAGGTATCCCATCTAGGGCAAAACCATTCATCTTCTCTTGAATGGAGCTGGGGTTAAGAAGAGCAGGCACGCAGGCTGTGGACCTAGTCTAAAGACACCAAGGAGAGCGGGAATCGAAATTCACATCTGCCCTCCACATCATTTCTGTGTGTGGAGGGGAAAATACGCATAACATAGAATTTGCCATCTTAACCATTTTGAAATGTACAGTTCATTGGCATTAAGGACATTCACATTGTTGTACAACACATCATCAGCATCCATCTCCAGAACTTTTTCATCTTTCCAAATTGAAATTCTGTACCTATTAAGCAGTTACAGTCCTTCCCGCCTCCCCACCCGACCCCCAGCTCCTGGGAGCCACCGCTCTTTATGTCTCTCTAAAAACGACTACTCTAGATGCATCATATAAGAGGGATCATACAATATTTGGTCTTTTATCATTGGCTTATTTCACTTAGCATAGTGTCTTCAAGGTTCATCCATGTAGAAGCATTTGTCAGAATTCCCTTACTTTTTAAGGCTGAATAATATTCCACTGTATGTATATGACACACTTTGCTTATCCATTCCCCCCTTGATGGACACTTGGATCTCTTCCACCTTTTGGCTACTGTGACTAATGCTGCTGTGAACATGGGTGTACAAATATCTGTTCCAGGCCCTGCTTTCAATTATTTGGCATATATACCCAGAAGAGGGATTGTTGGATCATATGGTAATTCTGTTTCATTTTGTGAGGAATTGCCATAGTGTTTTCCAAAAGTAGTTACACCATTTTATATTCCCAGCAGAAAAGCTCAAAGGTTCCAATTTCTCCACATCCTCACCAATATTTGTTATGTTCAGGTTTTTTGATAATAGCTGTCCTAACGGATTGTGAAGTGGTATCTCATTTTGGTATTCATTTGCACCCAGCTATTTTGAAGGTGTGTTTGTCCAGATGGCAAAATGAAACATATTTTATTAAACACATCATTAGCTAGATTTGTAAATTGTAAATTTTTATATATTTGGCATGTGAGTTTCTATTTGCACTTTTGCCCTGGAATCCAACAAATTTAAGGCCTATTGTGTTTTTCATGCAATATGCTCGAATAACCTCAAAAAGAAGAGCTGACAGTATTAGAGCAAGAAGTCCATGTTTTAACTCAAGTTGCTCTGATAATTTTCTGTGAAGAAACATTATGAAAAATAATGTGCAAAGCAAATTTATTCACATTGAAACATGCTGATATGTTTTGAAAGATTTTCTTCAGTACATTAGTTTCTCTTTAAACTCCACATTTAAGATACATTACGAAGCTGAAATTAAGCCATAAAGATAACACTTATGGAGCCTTGAAATTGCTTTCCGAATTTTTTTCTCACAAATGTTATTCCTTGTCCCTGCCCTTAAAAAAACAAACATGCTTTTCATATACATCGTATCTAACATAAATCTCTCAGGTTAGATTTAAGCTTTAGAAGTACACATTTATCAACTTTTAAAATCATAATAAGCCACAACACACACATTTTAAAATCTCTAATCGAAACAGTTAACACATTGTAGACATATTAACTTTTATTGCCAGATTTCAGTCACTACACTTAAAAAAAAATCACCTCCCATTTCTGTACATATATTTGCACTTCAAGATGCTATTAACAAGGGAGTTTTTAGCTCTGTAACGTTCTTTTTGAAGATTTAGGTCTATATGTGTTTGCTTAGGTGAGAGTTTAGAAATGACTACTACTTATTTCTGAGAGCTTTCTTGATCACCACGTGTGATAAAGGACTTCTTCAACTTTCAGCCCTGTACCTCTTTAAATTCTTGGGATAGTTAAAACAACCTCATTGGTCTCATTTAATTAAATGTTAAAATATGTAAAATTCATTTACAGTTATAGTACACCTCTTTTTTCTCTCTCTTTATGTATCAGTGTTTGATATGAAATTTCATTTGGAAAAAATGATCCTACTTATAAAATAATTTTAAACAATTAACTTAGCAAAAACAATATTAAGCGGTTGTGCAGTGTGTTAGCACTCTTCACTCAGATCATGGAATCTTTTTTTTTTTCCTTTTTCATTTTCACAACTGTTACTTCAACTCAAACTTTCATTCAAATTACTGCTGCTAAATTTTGATAACCTCATAACTGATATTACTCTTTATCTTATCTTAACTAAAACAATATGTATGTTTTAGTTTAAAACATATGTATTGCTCTCAAACATTCAGTGGCTTTCTTTTGCCTACATATTAAATTTAAACTGTTTTGCTTCTATTTCACGATTTTCTGTAAGTTGAACTTAGCCTGCACCCAGTACTGTTTTGTTCTTCCCAAGGTTTGCGCTCAGTTAGGTCACTGTTCTGTCTACCACCTACTCTCTCACCTACTGTTCCACACCATCCTGTCTATTCCCTTTGCAACAGCCGGGTCATTCCTGCTCCTGTGCCTGGCTTTAGACTGTGCTCCCTCCCTAGAATGCCACCTCTTTTATTCTGCTCAGCTTAGCTACACCTCTATAGTGAAAGCATATCAGAATGCACTGATTCATTTCCTTTTTTGTCATGCCTTTAACAGTGGCATATAGTTACATACAGTACACTTGTATTCTCAATATTTTATGTGTACCAGTGTTGACTTAGGGAGGAAACTATGTTTATGCATTTTCTGTATCCCCCACGGTACCTAGCACAGTCCAGAGTCTGCAGTAGGAGGTTAGCACGTAAATATTACCTAGTTCTTACTTGGTATAATTAATCCATTAATAATTATAACTGTTACTTATTGATCAAGTGAGTGTTTTATGCACAGTATGTGATGTATTTCTCACAGCAACCATGCAAGGTCAGTTTTATTTATCCCTGAATTTACAGATTAAGGAATTGTGGTTCAGATTGGTCACCCAAGGTCACTAGCTCAGAGCTGGGGTTAGAATTGTGGTTTGCCTTCCTTTTAACTGTCCCTCGAAAAGTAGAAATGGTCCTTGAAGGAGCTTAAAACACTGAAGAGACAAAGATGTAGTTTTATGGAACAGTTTGAGACAAAAGTGAGAGTTACTTATATGTATAGATAGATATATAGAAACATACTTATGAGCACATTAGCACCAAGACCCTAAGTAACCAATGAGTAGATTCCAACCTAATTGTATGTGATTGTCTCCATTAAAAAAGAAAAAAATCATTTTCTGAAGTAGGTGTAGGGATGGGGGAAGGGAAAGGGAATGAGAATGCAATATTTTAAGTAATACAAAGAATAGAAAACCTAATGCTCTGTGGGGTTGGGGAGTTTTAGAGATCAAACCAAACCCCTAACATATCCGTTTCAAGATAAGGGTCAAATTATTCTTCAAGGTAAAAAAGTGTTATTCTGTTAGTCTGGTTAACATCATGCCCTGAGTGTTCTCCTTAATCTTCAGCTTTTTATGTTTAGGATCTCTCAACTTCTTTCTGATGTTAAGAACAACTTGACTGTTTTTTATAAAAGTACATTTATCATAATACACCTTATATTTAACTCCGGGTTTTCTCTACTATCCTTTAAAGAAAAATGTGAGCCAGGTTTTTGTTTAAACATTTTTATTTATATATAATTACAAGTGACTATAATTATATATGTACATAATATGTAAATGAGTTCTGTAGTTCACAGGATGCTTGTTACTTCAGGAGGCTTTCCAGTCCCCACAAATTTCATGCCCCTTCCCGCTCACCAAGGTCAGCCCGTGATTCTGAGATTATAGACCTCCCTCAGTACAGATACCTACATGATTCTTGATTCTGCTTTAAGAACATTTAATAAATGAAATAAAATACTAATCATCTCTAGACTTTCTTGTTTTAATATCAGTCACTACACATCTTAATGGATAGACAAATGGATTTAGTTTTTTGAAAGGTTGAATTAAAATAAGTCTCAGCAGCATTTAGTTTTTAAGTTGCCTACCCTTGATATATAACCAGGTATGAAAACCACTGTCAGCTTCTTTAAATCTACTGAAAATTTGTTTTAACTTGTGAATGGCCAAATTAGGTCCCAGCAGTATTAAAATTTCTGGTTTATTTTACTTGTGCAGACCCAAAGTATGTTAGATTCTCTGAAACTTGAGGCCTTTTTATGCTTCTGTAATATAATGTAAATTTAAGGAACGCATATATTTGACACAAATTAAAATATATTGAAAATAGATCTTTCCTACTTCCAAACCTTGGCAAACTAGGAAGATCAGATGTGTGTGGTGGGAAATGTAATGATCTGGAAATAGTGGAAAGTTAATCACAGTTGGGGAAAAGTAGGTCTATATATCGACCCTTTGCATAGAGAAAGCCAAATATGAGGAAGGGGATATGTGAGATTGGGGGGAATGAAGTGCTACTTAATGTTAGCCATACTGAATGAGTAATAAGATTATGACTTTTTCATCATTAATTACTTTAACTCTCTGTGTTTTGTAAAAATACCAGTTACTAGTATACTGTTCTAGTAAAAATATGTATTTAAATGGGCCCATGTATTTTCCAAATTTATCTTCTTTTCTACTCAAAGGAATTTTTTAGGATAATTCAACTGAGGTAAACCTTAATTTCATATTTAAAAGGTTAAAACAATGCATTTATTTGAATGAAGGAAGAACATGTATGATTTTTTTTAATTCCAAGTATATACCATCTCCTACCTTTAAATTCATTAAAGTGTTTGGGAACATATTTATACTTCTATTTTTAGTAGTAGTTCTAATACTTCTTTGGAAGTTGTGAATCTGTAGTGATTTATGTTTAAACATTTAATTACCTTTTATGAGTGACTGGTCCATCTATTTAATAATCTAATTAATACAAATAGTCAATATTTTTTCAATATTTTGAAATAATTTTTTAATAATCAAATTCAAATTTTGAATAACTATTTTGTTCACATTTTTCCTTTTAGCTACGGAGGTTAAAATATCCCATGTCATCTTTAGTAATTATGGAACAATTTTATATTTTGTGTATACTAAACCAGAAATATGTGTTGTTACCTTCTAGGAATAATAGGCACTGGAATCGTTTTTAAAGACAAGGATATAATATACAGTACAATGTGAAATTTACAATATGTAATACAGTTATCCAGCCAGTATTTTAAAATACATATATTTTAAAATTCAGTACACTGGAAAAAATTTTAATTTGCAAAGTGATATCCTGGGTTATTAGTTATTTTCTTAATGGCTTCATAAACAGTTCAGGATGATGATGGAAGAAATTACTTCGTGAATCGCAGAATTTAAGACACAGGTTTTTAACCCAAGTGTGGGAAATGTGTCATTTCTGATACTTTGAAAATGGTACACTCCCAACTCATCATATTTGACATCATATCCTTTTACTTTTTATGTAATCTATTAAAGACTTATGAATTAAATCTTATTCTTTCTGATTGACTGGGGTAAGAAATAACATAATTCTAATGCATGCAAAAAAAATTTGGGGGGTGGGACAGTCATTACTGATAGTATAAATATACTTCTCTGGTGTTTCTTTTGTCTGGAATGTATCTTGCATTAGTTGACATAAAACAATAAGCTATAATTTTTAAAATAATTTTAATGTCCTGTTTTCATTTAGAACAAAGCATCTAGAAACTCTGAAAAATGTAAATATATGTTCATGTATATAAATGCCAGTCTTCAGTCTTCATTATTTCATTTATAGAGAGACCCCACTTATCAGAGTCTCTGGCTTATCCTGAGCAGTTTCAGCCTTTGAAATTTCCCTTTCAGAGAAAAACCAAGATAATCCAGAGAACTATTTCACAGCACTTTTCCTTGGGAGCTTTTTTCTTTAACATCAGTCTTTTGATTATGGAAGTTCTAGCTTGCATAGTAAAAGCTATCCATGAAATCTTAAGACAAATGAGAAATAAGAAATTGTGTTGTATTTTAAATATATGTACGCACATATATATGTATATATATGTGTGTATATCTATACACTTATTTATTAATATTTGTATATGTGTATATAAATAATTGCTTCTTCAATCAGATTTTCACAAACTGCTAAATGGAGATGGAAGAGTATTAATCGAAACATTTGATATGACTCTTTGAATCTAAAGCAACCTCCATCTTTTAAGATACTACATGATACGGCTATCATCATCAAGTAAAATTTTCCCTTATTATTAAATTGATTTGTTGAAGAATTTTTATTGGTCATTTAATAAGAATTACTATGTGATGGCTTAGCCGAAGAGTGTGTGATTTAGATAGTATTCCTTAAAACCCTAATCCTCAAGATTATCTCAAGTTTGTCTGTGTTTATATATCATGAAGTAAAGTGGCATTCTGGCAAGCATCCAGTTAACTTTTATCAACTGAGGTAGACTGACCCGATAATGTTCTTCAAATAGTCCCCTTCCATTCCCTCCCAGTGGCTTTTTTGTATTTCTACACAGCTAATAATCAGAAAAAATTGTTGCAGGTGCCCTTTTCAGCAAGTCAAAGAAAGGAAATATACAGGGCTTGAACCCATATGGATAGTAAGAAAATTACTTGGTGTATGAAGCTTCATTCTTTTGTAACACACCGTGTAAATTTTTAAATGGTTAAAATAAAGGTATTAACCATATAGTGTGATATACTTTTCCTCCACTGATGTTGGCAAAGAGTAAATATGGATGACTGTTACTTGTTTTCAGTCCCTGTATATACTGACACTAAAATTCCTTATGTGTGGTATCTGTCATTTCTCCCCTGAGTAGTAAGTCATGAAAGTTGAGGTGACAGTGTCTTTCTTTCAATATTCCAGGGCACAAACAAAAATACCCAATTGGAAAAATACCACATCTTATTACAGGTATTTTCTGGGAGGCGCATTTATTTTATTACTCAGTCCTTTTTTTTTCTCTCTCCCTCCCTCTCTCTCTCTCTTTCTTCTGTAGCAGTTATATGCTGCCCAGCTAGCCGCAATGCAGGTGTCTCCAGGAGGAAAGCTCCCAGGCATACCCCACGGCAACCTTGGTGCTGCTGTGTCTCCTACCAGCATTCACACAGACAAGAGCACAAACAGCCCACCACCCAAAAGCAAGGTACCCTTTTGAAGAAACTACATGTTTTGACATTTAGAGTGTCCTTTTCATTCAGTGAGATTTATTGAATATCTATTATGTGCCAGCAACTGGGCTAAACTCTAGATCTCAAGGAAATAATAGTCTAGTAGGATCAGTAAGGAAGGTGTCCCTATAAATTTGCATACATACCTTTAGTCACTCGTTTATTCAACAAACATGCATTTATAGTAGGAAATGTGAGTGACACAAATATTTGTAAGATAGGTGTGCTGTCATCAAGAATTTTACAGTCTTATAAAATAGATAGCCATCCTCTACGATACAAAGTCTTAGAAGGAGTTACAGATAAAGTGCATTGGAAGTTATTAGGACAAAGAGATTATTACCTTCAGTGAGAGATCTGGGAAAAGTTTCCCAAAGGTGCAACTGAAATAGACCTTAATATATGAGTATGATTAGTGCATACAGAAAATGTTTTATATAAATATCAATAACTATTATTATGAGGTATAGTATAGACATAATTTTTGATGTATTATTCAGCCAATGAGATGATCATGTACAGATAGGAAGATAATACTAGTGTTGAAAGTAAAACTGTTTAGAAATAGTTTTGTTTTTAGAGCTAAGGAAACATTTCCTGAGAGAATGTAGAAAAGGATCAGGAGAGTTTCAGGTAATTTGTTTCTTGGCTCAGAAGAAGAGAGAATCAGAAAAATTAATTTGAATTTCTTTGTGATTTTTAAGATCTTACCTAGATGATAGTATATGAATATATTAAACTTTCTGTGGAAAAAGTAAAAAGAGTAACCATAAAATAATTTTTCCTGACATTAATCAGGGAAATAATCACACATATTTTCTAACAATTAGAAAATATTAAGTAGAAAACTGATAACAGTTAATTTACCTCCAAAATAATACTGTTTTGTCTTTTGCTGAATTACCTAGAAAATTGATTCTGCTCTTCATTTCATGAATTCATGTTGAAATGTCTAAAGAGTAATAGGCTAAGAGTAGTCACAACAGTTGAAAAAATACACAGAGAAAAAATTAGAAAGTATTGCAAAAGAAAAAAACAATCGAATTTTTTTACGCCTTCCGTAGTGCCCTGGCAGGTGCTTTTCACAGTCAGTGTATTAATCCAGAGCAGAAATTGGGAAAGAGAAGAGATGGGTTGGGAAAGTGTCCTCCAGCCTCCATCTCCCCAAAACCTCCAAGTGTGTTTTTATATAGTAAGAGATAAATACATTTGGAATTGTAAGTGAACCTGGACAAGGACCTTAGACCTCACCAGCAACATGTGCAAATATATAGTGCAAAACATTGTACTTACTACTGTGATATTAGGAAATATGCATAAGCCACTTTTAAGAGCTCTTTCTGCTGTGTAATGGACCTTGCATGTTCTGTGCTTGATGTATACCTAAGGCCTGGTCTGCTTTTCTTCATGATCACAGCAGAACATATGTTTTTAAAACTCGGTAATAATTATAACATTTATTAAATATAATTTAATTTTAAAGCAGTGAGGTTTTGGTGTCTCCATGGACCAGCAGTTTCAGTGTATTGCGTGTACAGGCTAACACTGAGAAAAATAAATAGCTGTAACAGCACCGTCACTGTCACACACAAGTAACTCTGTGAGGTATCATTCTGGGTTTTTTCCCATGACTTATTAATGTGATTTCACATCATGTTTTATAATGATGCTTTACATTAAGACGTTTCATCTTATGATTTTATAGTATATAGTTCACTTGTAAAGGACTAATGGGTTTTTCCTGGTTCCTAGAATTACTTTTTATCGTTAATATCGTCTCTCCAAATGACTTAACTCAAATAATCATGAAGCTTTTGATGTCAGTCAGCCTCATCCATTTATGCATCTGTTTATTTGTTCATTCATTCATTCATCCATTCAAATGTTTATTGAGCACTTGCTATGATACTGTCTTAGGTAACCATGGCAAATGTAAAAGTGACTGAAAGTTGGCCAAGATTAGGACACTGCTTTATGAGCTATATGGTTCCAGACATTCATAGAACTCCACAGACTGGATGCAAAGTTTGATTATTTCAGTAATGTTAGGACTCTGCCATAGTCTATGGTTTTAAACACCTCCATTTGTTTAGTACTAGTAAAAAAGTGGATTGTGTTTCTATAAGCTATGATTATACATAATTTTAAAAATATATTTATAGTTTATCGCTAAATTTCACTTTTGGAAAATTAGCCTTCATGAATTTTCTATCATATAAAGTTTAAGAAAACCATGGATGTTGTATTTTTTCCCACCTACAATTATTGTAAAATACATAAAAAGTTTAACCCAGAATAAAGTGCCTCTTTTTAAGTAACAACCACGATTTAATAAAAATATGTCCTTTCTTTGCTCATTGCCCTCTAGCACACTGTCTACCACCATTCTTATTGTCAGAAAAGATGTCTTAAATGTGCTTGGTGTTTTAGCTAAGCAGTAAAGTTTACTGGGTTAAAAATAGCCAGACCAATAAATATTACTGTTGTCATTTTAATGAAGAACATAGCTAAAAAAATACAAGCAACAATAAATAAAGAGGTCCCATTTCAATACATGAATTTAGTTTCTTAGAGGCTGGAATTGACATTTATACATGGTATAATAAACATTTTGCCTTCACAAAGCCATTTTAGTTATATATAAATTGTTATCATTTATTATTATATATATATTTTGAAACAATCAATTCTTAGTGTCCTGGGGGCATTTTCTGTGTGTTTTATTGGTGAATTTTCATGTCTGTCTTACTATACAATAGAATTATTTTATTTAGCTTTGTGTTATCTGCTTACCTACCTGGCATAAGCCAAACTGATGATTTATGTTGAAAGTACCTTTATTGTACTTTGAATAGAAAAATAGAATCATAAGCCACATCTAGGTGATGATGTAAGGAAAATGATCTTATTGACAGCTGTCAAAAATCAACCATGTTCTCTGGGTTTTCTTGCCTGCCCTTCTTCCTAGATTTGCCTTTGACTCACAACTCCAGAGAAGGACACAAACAAAACTTATTTGCAATTTGCAAAAAATGGAAGGGGGGAATCAAAGGGAAGGGGCTCCAAAAGACTGTAAAATTGTACAGCATGAGTCCTCTGATGCATGCTGTTTTCAATCTGCTGTGTGCCAGTTGGAGGCTTGAGGGGGTTGTGCGTGCGCTAGAAAGGATAATGCTGAGAAATGATAGAGTGGCTGTGACCTCCAAGCTCAGCCTGGAAATCCAAGACATTGATTTCACTTAGCATTCCTGCTGAGAAATCTGGCGGAGTTCAGTTGTAATAAAAGAACAAGATTCTGTTCTAATGGTAATGGCGTATGACAGACATATCACTTTGTCTGTCCTCAGCACCAGAGAGAGGAGAATTGGAGAAAGGTCACCTGATCTTCCCGTGGTGTTGTACTGAGCTTTGAACTGCCACTTAGGAACATAATTATTTATAATATTAAATGGCAAAGAAACCTTTAGAGGACTCACAGTGACCCTCTAAAAACTGCAGACAGGAAGTGTGTACCATAAACATGAAAACACACAAAAAAATCTGCTCTCTTCAAAATCTGCACTGGAGAACTTGGATAGCGTTGCTGGTTGAATTATGTCTTTAAACTTACTGTTTTGAACGGTTTTCATTAATGCCTGACATATTGTCGTTGCTTAACTTTTCCTTAATTTTTATGCCTTGATTATATTATGCACAGAGACAAGAATTTTTTTTTATAATGTATTTTGCCAAAGGTTGAAAAATTAAGTCTATCAGCAGGTTTTAAAAATTTCTCAGGTTTTACATCTTTCTTAATACATGTACACTTGTCTCTTTAGCACTTATTTAATTTTTTCCCCTCTGGATCCTACTACAGGACTAATTTTTTTATATTTAGTTCTTCAGGGATATTCTCCTAGCTCATGCGTATCCTCACAGCTGAGTTTATAGCTAAATATTGATAAAAGAAAGAAAACTTTGAAAGTATGAAATCTTGAACTTATGTGTACAAGAGATCAAGTTTAAAGGAAATTTTAGAAATAATTCTATTTCTCATTTTAAGGAAAATTATTTAAAGTATTGTTTAGCAGTATTGGTCCTTGCATCTCATAGACGATATTGCTGCTCTGAATCTGCTTATATTGCTTAACACATGTTTAAATTGATTTGTTTATAGTTTAGCGTTCTGCCACAGAATGGACACAATTTATTCAGTGACTTTCATTTTTGCACCACATATTTCTTTATTTTAATGGTTTTCTGCATTGTTTGCTGCAATCTTTTAAAAAACCTAGATAGCCTTTCTTTTGTGATAGTAATTGATCTCTTGATAATATTTGTTTGGTAAGAATAAATTATTTCTTTTAAAAATAACAGAATCAATATCAGCCTTAAAATAGTTATCTTAGGAGGAGGAGTATTTTTACCTGGTTTCACATACAACTCACTCAATTGTTGGTAATGAATAAGCTTATAATTTCCATGTTGTCAGGAAATCCTCATATGTCATAGATGTGCTAACCATCTGAACTTCACATTTTAAGTGTTTTGCTATTGCAAAAGTAGCCACCTCTTGGGAAAATTTTAAGTGCAACTTGTAAATACTATGAAACGTCTCTTGGTATTTGATGAAAACTTATATATGGCCTGCAGCTAACCAAGAGTAGTTAGATTGAAAAGCTGATGACAAGAGAGAATTCCTGGGTGCTTTTCTTTTAACCTTGCTCTGACCCTAGTCATACCCCTGGTCGCAGTTGTGTCTCTGTCAATGACAGGAGCACATAGATTGTCCAAATCAATTTTTTTTTGTTCTTTTCAAATACTTCTGGCAGTGATGTTCTCATTTGCTCAGCAGTAGCACCTGGGAGTTAGGACAAGGAAAACAAATATTTTTCCAACAAGCCAGAAAAAGCCCTAGCCAGCTGACCAGACACAATCAGTTACTTTCAGGGGCAATATCTTTATACATATTGTTTCAAATTCAGAAGCAAGAAGTGGAACTGTATTGTTTTATCTGATCCTCTTTCACAGACACAGAAATGAAGATCTTTCCTGAATTGGTAGCCAGGTGCTTGTGTTAGTAATGTCAGGAGTGCCATGACTCCTCTTAGGGCACCTATTTTTTGCTATAATGGTTCCAATCACATAGTTTCATGCTAGCAAGTAAGCATTTTATCAGTACACACTGATCTACAGGGTAGAATTTTATAGTTTAATACTATAAGTCACAAACTTTGGTACATATACACACAAGATTACTTAGCACTGTATGTTGGGAGTATGAGAAATCAGAGGATAATCATGATTCATCTTAATTGAAAATTAGTTCTAACAGGAGATTTAGGAAATGCAGCTTTTTTGCTAACTTTGGGACAGTGTTCTGTATTGCCAGTTGGGGGAAAGGCTCACTACACAAGTGCACATGCAGCCTAACCACAACCAAGTCAAACCACCACCACACTAACTATAAAAACACTAATTTTAATATTTGACAAAAACATCCTTTCAAGATAAAGCAAAAGACATCAAAGAGATTTCATAAGTTTGAAATTGACCAGGAAGTACTAAGGCCTCCACAGTAGTAGTGCCAATCATGAGAAATTCAGAAAGCACTGCTCAACATAATCATAACTTCGGTTAATAGTTTCACATTTTATCTGGCCATATAAAATTTTTAGTAGTAGTAGTTGCTAGAGATGTGATTTCCAATATATAAAAATTCCTAGAATACTACTATTTGACTTATTTTTAGAGCTTTTCAGGTCAAGATCTCAAATAAACATTACTCACTACACAGGGTCAGAACTGGTCTCCGAATATAGTATTTCTAAGTAATCCACAGTGCTTAAATAGCACTAATCAAAGAGGCGCTTCCATTCATCTACATATGTAAGATCAAATAAAACCACGGATCCCTCCTGAAACTATTAGACCTGATACTTTTGTAGATTCCATGTCTCCTAAAACTTCAGAACAGAACGGAATGTTAGCCTCAGCTAATTATAACCACATTTAAATTGGCCATTTTCTATTCTTATGCTTTAAACACTGTCTGGCATATCAATTAAATGCTAGAATCTCCCTAACACCTTGCTCCGTACAGCTGCTTCGTGCTTTGTTGAATAGCTATCGAACACCCCTCCTCCCCCCCCACCCGGTATTTCAATATCTATGAAATAACAATTTTGTGAGCCTTTGAGATGTGATATGGATGTGTCATACTCAAGAGGTGAATTCATTTGAGAGGAATCACCGCATAGAGTTAAACTGTAAATGTGGCCCATTACCATTATCATCACTTTCCTGTGTGGGACATAGTTACAGTGGGCATAACATAGTCGCCCTGTCATTTTAAATAAAATAGTTTTCTTTTTGTGACCCCTTGTTGCTAAACTGAAATATGTTAAATGAAGTGTTATCAGCAGAACCCCTGTGAAGAGCCTCCTCCTTTCCGTTTCATTTGTATTCGGTTGACAGGAATCTCAAACAGCTAGGTACTTAAACAGAGGCTTTTCTGAGCCCAGTGGTATTAAATATCCAAGTAGGTCATTTGGTGATATATTCTTATGACTCAGAAAGTGGGGGGGGGGCATTTGTAACATAAAAACAATAAAAATTATAAAACAAAGAGACAGACTAATCATAGTGTTGGCATTTTTTTAAGGCAAAATATACAGAGGGATTTAGGTAATATCCTTTGAATTCAGCTGGCCTGGCCTGTGTTGCCCGGTATGCTGATTTTGTTTTGACAGGACCCTGTTTGGAACACAGCAGCCGGCTCTGATGAGCCATGTCAAAGCTTTTTAATAATGCAAACCATGGGGGAGACAAGAGGGTGCTGAGCATGTGCAGAGACAGGAAGAGCCACAGAATCACATTTTTTAAGTGGAAGTTGCCCTCTAAAATAGGTCCTACACAATGCAGATTCACCGTCCAAAAAGCTAAATGTTGAAAGCATTTTAATGTTAAAACCAGGCAGTTAAAACCTAAATAGTGTGGGGAAGAAAAACAGAACAATGTGAAAGGATGTCCCTGTATGGGGGGGGGGGGGGTGTCTAGTACAACGTCAATAAACATCATGGCTAAATGTAAGTCATCAATACATCAGACTGAGAGCGCGAAAGTGCACTTCTGTAGTTATCTTTCCTTTTAGGGAATCATTTATAATTTGGGCTTCCTAAAACATTCTTCAAATCAATTAAAATCCTTTCTTTTCTATCCTAAATGATTGATCAGTGCCTCATTTGAGCTATTGATTATCGATCCCTTTTTACCCCTTTGGCCTTGACCTGTACTAGAAATGTTTGAATAGAGAATTGAGAATTGAAACCATGGAGGACTACCCCAAACCTCAGATTTGATTCATTTGAATACCTTCTGCTTAATCATTCTTTCCTATTCAAAAAATAGGAAGAATTTTAGTAGTCTCTTTAACAGAGATGCCCCAAAAGTATAGATTTGTTTTCTACATGACAACAAATTATTAATGTCTTATTTAGATTGATGGAAAATAGAATATATGCATATTTATTTGTTCAATTTTATCAATAGATTTTTCTCTAGAGAGAACCAAGTGGTCCACTAATATTTTTAAACACTATAAAATAGAGAGTAGAAAGAAAATAATACATTAATTAAACAGATGTAAATTTGAGTCAAAAAAATAAAAAGATGTAACCTTCTAAGCTGAAGGCAGACAAGTTCAAAACCGAAAGTATTCAAAAGTTTTATTTATTTAACAAAATGCATCGGGTGTTTTGTTTATAGAATTATGGAAGCTTCAGTAAGAAGGAAATGCAGAAAGTATTCAGTCCAACACACGATAACTCAGTCATGAGGTTACTTTGCCTCTGCCTAGTCTGCTGCAATGACAGAAGGAGTCCACCACTCCATGAGGTGGCATTATTTTATTCAGAGTAACTTAATGTCACAGTATTCTTATTTAAGTAGAACTGTAATCAACTTTCCAGGATTTCAAATTATGGTTTCACTGAATGACAACTGTATTTGTTAGTAAAATAATAGAAAACCCAGCCAAAACTGGATTAAGCAAAAAGGAAATGTATTCAGTCACATTAAAAAAAATGTTATTCTGATTTCAGATGTGGTTTAATTAGGAGCCTAAACAATATCACTTGGAATTGGTCTCTAGCCCTTAGCTCTGTTGTTTCCTCATTCCTTAAAGGACTGTCCCTTTTTAGTGTTCTCTAACACCCTATGCTTACATCTACCATTATTGATTCAACAAATATTAATGTATGCCTGTCATGTGCCAAATTCAGTTCAAGACAGGAACTACAGCTACTACAGCTATGAACAGGACAGTGTGTCTTCTTTAGATTCTGCAGTCTAATGGGAAGTGATAAACTATGAGCAATTAAACCGACAATTTCATATATTGGTAACTGCTGTGAAGAAAATAAGACATGGTAAAAGAGTGCCTAGGGACAAGCAAGGGAATCTCCTTGAGACAGAACTATAAGGGAAGCTCTCTCTGAGACTTAAATCATGAATAGGAAAGTAAAGTACCTGCAAAGGTCTGAGAAAAAGGTATTCCAAACAGGAGGAACAGCAGTTGCAGAGACTGTAATATATGAGTGAGGTTGACAAATTCAAGGTTTAGAAAATAGGCCAGGGTAGCTGAAATGCAAAGAACATGAGGGAGAATAAGAAATGAAATTGGAAATGAGAAAGACCACATCAGGTAGGACTTTTTCATGTTAAGTTTTGAATTTTATTCTAAGTGCATTCACTTTTAAAGAGAAATTATGTATTTTCCATTTGTCATACGACTTATTAAACTCTTGTAATTATCTATTCATTGTATTCTTTTCTTAGGGTATTGTGTCTTTCAGGCAAAGGAATTTTTTTCCTTTTATCTTTTGGACCAATTAGTTAATATTTTAAGTGTCTCTACATTACTTCCCTAGAAACACTCTGGAATTTGAGCCCTAATGACACATCCTGGACCTTGCCATTGGAGAGACAAGACAATTTAATTCAACAAATTAATTAACAGATTAATTGCTTATGATGTGTCTGTCAGAGTCCTAGGACCTAAGGATACTGGTGAACAGTGTAGACGGTCCTCTGCCCTCATGGAGCACCGTGTATGTGGTGAGGGATGTGGTGAAGGGATACAGACAGAAAAAGACCATCACGTTAAAGCTCGTTAAGGGCAGCAAGTAAGCACCTGGAGTACGGATTTAACCTACACTATTTCCTGGGTTTTCTTTAGACTCACTTACTTTATCAGGGTTTTTTCATTAGTAATATATGAAAACACACACAATTGATAGTACCTGATACCACCTATAGGAAGCAAATTGCAAGGTTGAGTTTTTGGAGTGATATTTTGGTACTAACACCTAAGTATTGGTTTTTAAAAAGTCATCTTAAAAAATTAGAATTGCTATGTACGTGTGTTGATAAGAGTTTTAGAATTCTTATTTTACTTGATCTCTTTTGAGTAGGTTTACAAGTCACATGAGAAAACAGACCCTAATTTCTAATCAGAGTTTTACTTTTGACATTTGTTTTTTTTAATTTTTGATTTTTACCCAAAACTTTATAACCCAGTGTGATTCTAGTGAACCTGCCAAGTGCAACAGACTTTTAGCTATCTTTAAAAAAAATCAGTGAAAAATGTGCTACAGTCTTAAAACAATTACAACCGGGCAGTTTTAAAATTATGAAGAGCATTATTTTCATCATTGGGATAAACTTGCTTTGAGAGGACAACATTCTTTCAAAATCAGCCACACATTCTCTCTCTTACTGTCTCTCTCTCCCTGTCTCCTTTCCTCCATCTCTGCCTCCCTCTCCTCCCCTCCTCCCTTCTCCCTCCCTCCAGTTACAAGCTTTATTAAAGTCACACTTTTTGTCATAAAAACATGCGATGCCACCCACTTAAAAAAAATTTTATAAAGTTTATGTAAAACTTCTATAAATAATGTGATTATTTTCTTGTCAAAACTCATTATATGACTTATTTAAGCATGTACATTCATAATGCACTTAAAATCCTATCTATTTTACTTATATTGAGTTTATATACAAAGTTCTAATGTATCTATTTCGTTGTATTATATTCCATAAAGAAGGATTCCTTTTTAGTTATACCTCTTTTCATATTTTCTGATGCACAGACAATATGGTGGTGGCATTAATTGCATGAAGTTAACTTAAGGAGAAAGAGAGACTATTTTAATCCAGAGCTGTCCAAAAAGTTATAAAATAGTGAACTCCATCATCATTCTTGCAGTTTCTCATTTCTTCTAATAATCAACTAAAGAACGCAGTCATTCTTAATTATAGTTTTTTGAGCAAAGACCAGAAAAAAATGTGTAACTTGATTAGTATTAAATGTGGGGGGAAAAATGCCTTCATCATATGCACAGTGAGTGGTGTAATTCACGTTGACTGTGAATTATTGTCTAGAGCAGGGGTCCCCAAACCCCGGGCTGCGGACTGGTATCAATCTGCGGCCTGTTAGGAACCGGGCCGCACAGCAGGAGGTGAGCGGCGGGGGAGCTAGTGAAGCTTCATCTGCCGCTCCCCATCGCTCCCCATCACTCGCATTACCGCCTGAACCATCCCCCCCAACCCCTGTCCGTTGAAAAATTGTCTTCCATGAGACCAGTCCCTGGTGCCTAAAAGGTTGGGGACTGCTGGTCTAGAGTCTACTTAATATGATCAGAGGAACTTGCAAGCATACATTCCTTATCTCACATATCTTCAAGTTTGAGACCAGGGGGGTACAGAGTAGGATTCAAAATATAGAACAGCTCTTTTTTTTTTTTTGAAATAGGGAATAATCTTAGAATTCTGTTATCTTACTTGAAAATAGATTTGAAATTTTTTCTATACTGAAATCAGAATTTTGCTCACGAAAATTTTAATCATAAATATTAAATTTGAAAAGTACATTCTTAATGGCTCAGAATATTGAATATTGCTAAGAACTTGTTTAACACAGTGCTGCTTGGAAAGCAGCATGTCTAAAAATACAAGTGTCTAAATATGAAAAGCTAGCAATTTTCCTTAACCTGAATCATGTACTTAGGTGTCCTCAGGTTCTCAAGGGAAGAATGTACCCCTTTCCTAGTCCTGGACCTCCTTGTAGATAATATAATTGGATGCTTCTTAGAATTCTACCCACCTCCCTTTGTGAGCTGCGGGACTTACAATTGCAATATCCCACAGCTTTTAGTACTCATACTTCCAACTATGGACTAGCTGATTCCATAGGGCGACTTTTACAGAACCCAACCGTTCATCCTTTATGATTTTGGTTTTTCAAAAGAATAAGGATGAGATCTCTAAATTTAGAGGAAAATGAAGACCAGAATTCTTACTTTACAGGTTTTACATTACCAAAATAATATGAGAGAAAAAAAAGTATACTTAAATAGAAAAAAAAAGTATATTCCCCCAAATTGTTTGCCAATACCAGAAAAGACTAAAAACCTTACATTTTCATAAAACCACAAAATATTTTTTATTAAAGCTCTGTTAGATTTCTTTGCAAGACCAGTTATCAGTACTGAGATTCCATATGAGACTTTCATTTAAATTGGGCCTTTCAATAACCAAAGAATCTTATTTTTTCTAGTTTATTATATAATTTGAGCTATTATGGTTTGTTGTGCAATTTTGATGACTTTTGGCAGTGTAGATATTTCATAATAGGAGAAAAAGAAATTGAGACCAAAAATAGAAAGGATGAAGTACTGCAAAAAATTTTCTCTTGTGGTATTTCCAGTAGTACTTAAAATAACGTAAGGAAAAAATGCTGTTGTGAAGTATGTACAAAAGCATTATGACAGCAGTAGGAATGTCCTTAAATAGGTACAGATTTTTGTTTTCTATACTTCTCCGTGTAACTCTTTTGAGGATCAAAGTTTCATTTTAAGTCTGCGGGAGCTCAATATTCAGGTCAACCTTATATAAATACAGGGCAAGACAAAAATTTTGGGTCAAGTGATGGAATTTTTAGCGCCGGTTTTCATGCAGTTAATGCTGTCATTTATCTAAAAAATGATGGTTCTGATCCAATTTTAAGAGAACCTCTGGGTAATTTTTGTTTGATTTGGTTTTGCTTGTCTTTTTCTGTTAGCATACACAGAGTTGCAGTGAGCTGGAATTCTGATCTGTTGTATCTGGGACCATAATTTATGGACTTGCAACAAACTAAATGAAGGAAAGATCAATTCCATAAGATTAATCATATTCCAAACACTTTCTTTACCCATTGAATTTTAAGTGGCTGCCCCATAATATGCAGTCGATAAATGTTTACTAGATTAAATGTTTATATTATACTACTCAATCTTAATATGAATTGAAACCTTAGTTATCACTATCTGTGATATAGTCTTCACTATATGTCTGTTTTTACAATTAAATATATTAATACAACATTATCTAAGATCATGTATCTGTATACGTTTTTTGTTATTATTTCAGTCATATATTCTTAGCTATTGTCAGGTGAACTTTTCGGCCTTTGGTGTAACCAAGTTATGTTCTAGAATTCTGGGCATCTTAAATAAAACATTAAGGAATTTAATGAGACAAAAAGAAATATTTTTAAAAGTTTTAAAAAATATTCTTTCAAAATGTATTTTGAAATGAATCCTATTTTTAAAAACAAGACCCACTTAGAATGCACAGTTAATAAAATATGATTTATCCTAAATGAGATATCTTCTAGTGGGAAAATAGGAATAAGAATGTCTTCCTTCGGAAAGAGATATATAAATAGACTTGACATTTTGCTCGAAACAATGCTATATGTTTGTTCACTGGCTTATATAATTTTTAAAATATCGTGTAATGACTATGTTATTCATAGATGAAGCTTCTTAGAGTCACTTTTAGAAGATGTCAATACTGAGGTTTGTTCAATAAACACCTTTTTAGCACCTATAATATACTGGACACTGGTAGAATAAAAAAAAGAACAATTAATTAACACTGTACAGTGTAATGGGGAAGGCAGCAAATAAACTAACAATTAAAATACTGTGGGCTAAGTAATGATCAAAGAATAATATGGAGAAAAGGAAAATAGTTCTCAACACAACCTGGGGAGAAATAGGAAGATAAGGAAAGGCTTCCAGAAGATGTGCCATTTGCATGGTTTTTGAAGGAAAATGAGACAATCTGTGCAAAGACGTGTAGGAATGAAAGAGTAGAGTGTGGGAGTTCATCTGAATTTTAAAGAAATAAATAAGGTTTACAGTAACGCATCTCTAGAACTTTGGGAGTGAACTTAAGAAGAATGAAAATGTAAAGATAAAAATGTCTAAAAGAAGAAGTCTAACCATCTTCCCTTGGCATTCTCTAATCTAGCGCCACGTACCTCACTAGCCTAAGTTATTCTACTTTTCTCCCAATCCCAGCAATTTGTGCTCCAAATGGAGTCACTTCCTCACGTATCATGTTATTTCACCTCTTTTTGCCTATGTTTGTGCCACTCTACCTCTCTGGAATGCTTTTGCCCTCTTCATTCCACTTTTCCCTCTTGCCTGGCACCAACTCATAAGATCTATCTCGACTGTCACGTCTATGTGGAATTGGCTATTCCGTCATATGTGACCACACTACGTAGACATGTACTCCTTGTATAGCATCACAGCACCTGTATAACTGCACTTGCCTTCCCTTGTATGACTCTGAGTCCCTTGACAGTAGAGAGTATATCTTATTCATCCTTAGCATCCGGTGTAATGCTTGACATATAATCATTGCTCTAGTTCTGTTAAAAGAATAAACAAACAAACAAATAAGCAAGCCATCTGTGGAAGTAAGCCAAGATACTATGTTCAAAAATATGACTGAGTTTGGGACCCCTTACATGGAAGCATCAAAGATCCTGGGCTTGAGAATAATCTCAATGCAGCGTGAGCGGAATACAGTTGTACCTAAGAAAAGTAAAACAGTGCTGTTGTACTATGTAGAAAGACCATATGCACAGAAAGGTTATGGAACCTAAAAGTAAGGCTTGTCATTGTTTATCCTGTCAGTCTAGGTGAGATACACTGGATTTAGGAAATATGAGTGTTCTGATCATTCGAGAGACATCGTATGTAATGAAGCATCCATAATTTACCAGTCCTTACTATGGTCTGAGTGAAGTACAGTCGTCCCTTGGTATCCACAGGGGATTAGTTCCAGGACCCCCTTGGATACCAAAATCCACGGATGTTCGAGCCCCCTATGTAAAATGGTGTAGTACAGTTGGCCCTCTGTATCAGCCACAGTTGGTTGAGTCCGTGGATGTGGAACCCAGGGATACAGAGGGCCAACTATACTCACTACTTCTTTGGCCCTGATTCTGATAGTGAAATTTGCATTTCGAGGTATCTTGAAATTAAAAGAAGAATACCTCAAAAAATTCAGCAATATTTTGGTCAGGTCTAAATTAATTAATTGACATTCTGACTTATACATTAGCCTCATGAGTTTGTTTACTATGAGTACATCTTCAAGTGAATGGCCTCCCTTATGTATGTTGACAGATTAAGAGTGTGCAGAAATGAAAGGCATAGGCGTATACTAATATAAGCTACTTTGGTTATATTGTTTAACTGACAGTTCAAGTAAAGTCTTGGGAGGGAAATTTTTAAAAATTTTTCTCTCTTACTTTTGTAAGATTATCTTTCTCTGCTTCTCTTTTAGGCCAATCAATCTAGCTCAAGTATGGCAGAGAAATATTTCACCTATACATACATTTGCTTATATTATATATAAACATTATTGATATTATATATATAAACATATATATATTCCATTCTTTACTACAGTAATCAAGAATGCAGATTCATTTTATTTGGCAATCTAATGACCCAAAGCAACATTCAAAATAAAGTCGAATCTAAGGTAAATGCACTCATTCTTTCTCCTTAGTTCAGTTTAAAAGATATCATCAAAACTCATATGTAATGATATCATTACAATTGCTATATAAAATCTTTTATGCCATCCAGACTGTGGAATGTACTATTCTTTTAGTGTTATGGGTTGGGAAAAATTAAACATGAGGCATTACAGCTGAGTTTCACTACGCATTATTTTAATTGACTATTTCTTAAATGAATATCTGATAAATCAATCTTGCAATTCCTCATGCTTCATGACATGCTTAACTCAATACAGACACTTAAGAATCATTATGCTGTGAGAGCCTTAATACAAATTTGAGATCATTATAGTTAAAATCAGACTCTTACCTGATGCTCAATTCTAAGCCTTTTCATCTTTATTGAATTTTCTTTGGACTATACCTTCAATTTAATATTATAACAATGATAGGCAGAATATATAATCAAGCTAAGCATCTTCAATATGTTGAGAAAAAATTATTTTGTCTCCAGGGTACAACATAAAAACTGTCCTTAACTGCCATTCTATATAAATAATCCTCACCCCTTAGAATTTTTTAAAGACGTCAGTTCCCTCCTGGTCACTGCCATGAAGACAAAGAATGCCTCAATGATTCTATCGAGATTATCATTAAAATAAAAGGATATTTGAAGACATCAGCTGTAAATCACTATAAAATGGCCTGTGGGTAACCTTTGACACAACTCATTTGAAATAAACCTGGGATGGATTCATAGCCGTTGGTCAGGCCATTAGGTGGGCTAAAGGTCTTTTCCACCCTCTCCTTCATTTCTTGTAATATTAGTTCCTCTCTAAATGACTGGGCAGCATTTGGATATATATAAATTGACATATGTTTTATGTTGAAATAAAATAAGTCCACTTAAATAATAGTGTTGAGGATGTTTATGGCATTTACTTGAAATATGTACTCTTTTGATGTATAATTTAGATACATGAATACATTTGGAATTTACTTGTAGCTATTTTGTTAAAATATTTCATGCTTTGATATTATAAATCTTTTGCAAGGGCCCAGATTAATATTACCCAAATTGAGCTCTTAATGGTCCCTATCATAATGAGGTATAAAAATCTCTTCAGAATTAAGAAGAAACTGCAAGATTTCAGTTATTAGTCTGATTTTTCAAAGAAATTATTGCTTAACAATTTTTTCCCTGTTGGCATTTAGATGAGAAAGAGGCAGCTCTGAAAAGTTGCCTAGACTTATGGCCCAGTGACTTGGGTTTGAGTCCGAAGCTTAATAAAGTTATGACTATTGGCAAATCTTTGAATATCTCTAACTTCAGTTTCTTTATCTGTGAGGTGAGATTGATAATATCTCACACTCTTGCTGTGAGACTTAAAGTAAGACAAAATATATGAGGATGCTTTTGTAACTTGTAAAGTTTATATGTCAGGGAGTAAATTGAATAGTATTAGAAAATCAGCATTAAAAATGAACAGATATAAAAGTATTCAAATTATTTTAAATAGTATATGGATTACTAAGCTTACTAAATGTACTTTTATATATTTTATGATATTTAATTGACTCTCCCCAAATATTTGTGTAACAATAGTGTACAGAATTATTAGCATTTATTTCTTCTTTGGAAACTAGCTCTCTTTTTTTTATATAAATTTATTTATGTATATATTTATTTTTGGCTGCATTGGGTCTTCATTGCTGCGCGAGGGCTTTCTCTAGTTGCGGCGAGCTGGGACTACTCTTCGTTGCGGTGCACGGGCTTCTCATTGCGGTGGCTTCTCTTGTTGTGGAGCACAGGCTCTAGGTGCACAGGCTTCAGTAGTTGTGGCTCACGGGCTCAGTAGTTGTGGCTTGTGGGCTCTAGAGCGCAGGCTCAGTAGTTGTTGTGCACAGGCTTAGTTGCTCCACGGCATGTGGGATCTTCCCGGACCAAGGCTCGAACCCGTGTCCCCTGCATTGGCAAGTGGATTCTTAACCACTGAGCCACCAGGGAAGTCCCAAAACTAGCTCTCTTGATGACAAAATTGCTTTATAAAATCAGCATTTCTTTTGGAGTGGGGAGAAGTTCCCAGGTAAAAATTGCATACTTTTTGTATTCAATTAGGCATATACTATGCCTTTTGTTTTATTCGCTCTCTAATAGGTTAATTAGGAGAAAAGGAAAAAGGAAAAAAATACTTTGTCAGTCACAATTAGAAAGCAGTTGCTTTTGATGAATATCTCAGGGAAGGGAAAATAATCTTTATTTCTGGTAATAATCATCTAATCCCAAATATCAAATTTTATAGGACTAAATGTTCTAAGAGCTCCTGCCCTTGACACCTTTCTGTGTTTTCAAACTCTTCAGAAAAAGAGGTGTCAGGATCAACAGAATAAGGAAATTATAACCTTTTGAAAAAGTTCTGAAAATTGCCTTTAAATTAAATATCTAAGATCCAAAATCCAAATCCCAGTCCTAGACTAGTGAATCAACCACATTTGTGACAAAGTTTGGTCTAAATAATCTAGACTAAATAAAATACAGTTTCTTTTCAGTAGAATTTCTTTCATGACACTCTTTTAGATTGATCACAATCATACTTCTTTAAATGTAGTTGGCCTTTAAACAACATGGGTTTGAACTGCATGGGTCCACTTACGCAAAGGTTTTTTTCAACAAGTATATTGGAAAGTTTTTTGGAGATTTGTGACAATTTGAAAAAACTTGCAGACAAACTGCATAGCCTAGAAATACTGAAGAAATTAAGAAAAAGTTAGGTATGTCATGAATGCATACAAATATATGTAGATACACATATCACATACAAAATATGTGTTAATCAACTGTTTATGTTATCTGTAAGGCTTCCAGTCAACAGTAGGCTGTTAGTAGTTAAGTTTGGGGGGAGTCAAAAGTTATACTCAGATTTTCAACTGTGCAAGGGGGTCACTGCCTCAAACCCCCAAGTTGTTCAAGAGCTAACTAACTGCATTACAAATTTCTAGCAGCTTCCATAGCCTTAAACTGTTGTGTCATTTAGTGTCTATATATTGCTTCACCAACTGGAATATAAATTTCTTCTCCCCCGTGACTAGCACAGTTGGGAATAATTTCTAAAAAGATGCTTATGGAACAAATTAAAGAATAAACCTATCACATGAGAAAAAAAATAAAATAAAACCAGGGCAAATAGGACAACTCTTCTCAATCTATATTCAGAAAGGAAGATCACTAATACTACTCTTAATCTGATGGGTGAAAATTGCTCTGGGTTAAGATAAGTGGGAGTGAGAGAAATGAGTTTTGCATTTACGTTTTATTTTTACTTACCTTTGGACTTTTAATCCTTTGTTTTCAATGACTGCCCCTTGTTCTCTGCAATGAATGGAGTGAAAAAGAGTTGTAGTTTGGATGTACTGACCTAGTAAAGTTTCAGGTCAAATTAATAGGAAGGGGCTTCCCTGGTGGCGCAGTGGTTAAGAATCCGCCTGCCAATGCAGGGGACACGGGTTCAAGCCTTGGTCCGGGAAGATACCACATGCCGCGGAGCAACTAAGCCCGTTCGCCACAACTACTGAGCCTGTGCTCCACAGCCCGCGAGCCAGAACTACTGAGCCTGTGCTCCACAGCCCGCGAGCCAGAACTACTGAGCCTGCACACTGCAACTACTGAAGCCTACGTGCCTAGAGCCCGTGCTCCGCCACAAGAGAAGCCACCGCAATGAGGAGCCCGCACACTGCAACAAAGAGTTGTGCCCGCGCGCAGCAACGAAGACCCAACATAGACCTACATACATACATAAAATTTTTAAAAAATTAATAGGAAGCCTGTCACTAAGAAGTTCCTGACAATGGCTCTGTTAGGTGACATCTCTGAGTAAAAACCAGTGAGCCCCAGAGATGTCAAGTCTTCAACCCTAAGGGCAAAAAGAAAAGGGAGAAAAGTTCTGAAGACTGGGAAGAACCCTGAAACTCAAGTGGTGGGAATTCATTTGAAGAGATTCAAATATGGAGGGATACATTATGGTGGTGCATATGCTCCTATTTTGTTATTCACTAGTCAAAATGACATTTGCATTGTATGTAGATGTAAGAATTTTTTAAATACTTTATGAAAAAAAAATAGAAAGAAACAGAGTTTATCAAGAGTTAGTCAGTGATTAAACTTAACTGTCCATGTAATTATATATTAGTTAATATTTAGTATTTTTTCTATTCAAAGTATATGTGGGTAATAAAAGACAATTAATATACTAATGCCTACCCTCAAGAAAGTTGTACTGTAAAGAGCGGGAGTACTCAGCCAATCCGTAAAGATCCCTTTAAAGAGTAAAGTCTTCTTAAACTATTTAAAATCTGATTATTTTGCCATCAACAATTCAGGGAAACAACTAATGCAATAAAATGAAATATAGTGGGATGATTGTTACAGTCACTAATAATAGGGTGCTGCCTTAGTCTTCCCTAACCTTCTTGCTTTATGTTTCATTCACTGTCAAATCCATTGCACACACACACATACTCATACGTACAGACACACGTGTGTACGTCCATCCTTCCCCAGAGTTCTGTACCTTAGACGATTTGGCCCTTTCTCAAGTCTCCCAAAAATACACCAATACAGTGGTTAACTGTCATAACTGTATTAAACATGAAACAGTCAGTCAGAGTGGAGTCACCAGACTGTCGGGGATTTGTGCCTATATGTGCATGTGGGGGAATTGGAAATGAGGACTTGGATTTAATTAGTTAGAGTTAGTATTAAATGACTTATGTATGACTGTGCCTTCTATTTCTTCTCCTTTTTTCTCCTGGATTGGCTATTTAAAGATGATCTACAGGGAGGGGAAAGGGTGGGGTGGGACGAGGTGAGAGAGTGGCATGGACATATATACACTACCAAATGTAGAATGAATGGTGGGAAGCAGCTGCACAGTACAGGGAGATCAGCTCGGTGCTTTGTGACCACCTAGAGGGGTGGGATAGGGAGGGTGGGAGGGAGACGCAAGTGGGAGGGGATATGGGGATATGTGTATGCATATGGCTGATTCATTTTGTTATACAGCAGAAGCTAATGCACCACTGTAGAGCAATTATACTCCAATAAAGATGTTGAAAAAAAATTTTTTTAAATAAGTAAATAAAGATGATCTATCTGCTTATAACCAGACCAAACTTTTCCCAGGATCTCGAAAAATTTCAGTCCCTAAAAGATTGAATCCCCAGATATTTTTTAAGGAATTTTTTTTAGCCCTCTTAGTATTCCAAGTATTCTATTTTGTTTTGTTGCAAGATCAACTCATTCTTTTCACAGTTTTATGAGTGTTTCCTCCCCCTGAATAATAGGCCTCCATGTGATATATCTACCTCTGCTTTATGTGACCCCAGTGGGACAAAGAGTCTACACTCATTTGTATTGGTGTTTTTTATATTGTTCTGCTGTTCTTTTGATATTAATTCCTTTTGTAGATTGAGGTAGAGAGGTTGGTTCTGTACATTCAGGTACAGGTAGAAGTACCATCCCCACCATAGAGGTGGTAGTAGAATTTGATCAGTGTGGCTTCTACTTCCTTAAATTTCATGTTGTGAATCTGTATTGCTCTGAGGACTTCTGCTTTTTTGCATGTGAATCCATTCCACCATCTGATAAATTTGGAGTTCTTGGGGTTTTTTTGACATATATTGAAGTGGAGCTAACAGAAAAGTAACAGTGACAAATGCTTTCTAATTATTAGTTTAAGGGCTGATCAGGTGGTGCCAAGAAAACATTTAATTCTTCTTGTACATGGAATGACCAACTCTAATTTCTCTAAAAGCATTTTTTAAAAGCTTTTGGAGATTTACATTTAGAGTTTAATAAAAGGAACTGGTATGATTATTAACATCAACTCTTACTGCTGTGTGCTTTCTTTTAGCCTCTTGGTCGAAGAACTGTAAATCATTTTAAAAGATAATAGCAATCATCCCGATGTAATGAATACCATAGGACAAAATAATGATTATTATTAGGAATTTGAAGCTGTCCAGGGACCAGAGGTTAAACAAAGGTGAATCTGAAGCACCATACATTTTATACTGTTTCGTGTTATCACTGTTCTCATCAAATATTATTGTTGACACTTGTATTCCTCCTGTTCTTCTCCTTTTCAAATAGTTCAGAAAATTTACTCTGCAGAACTTCTGTGAGTGGGTTTTCATTTGGTATTGTGAGCCGAAGATCTTCCCATATGACACTCTTCTAAGTAAATGTACAGAACCTATATTTCTACAGTTTATTTTTAGGACGTTTTGAAAATAAAAAGTAGCAGTTAGATAGAGAGTTTATCTAAAATTAAAGTCTCAAAAGCTAAGTTAGAAATGTTCAAGAGAAGGGAGAGGAAATATTAAAAGAAAGAGAAGGAAAGAAAAAGGAGAAAAAAATGACAACTAGCTCTCAAAGTAAATAAAACTGAGGAAGATTCATGAAATGTATTCACATATTATGGTTGAAGAATGAGAAACAATTATTTTTCCAGGAGTCAAAATGAGGTCTTGGTAAAAAATGCTTTGGAATCATATAAGAACGTAACATATATTGGCTACAGTCTTCTCTTTTAGAGGATGGATTCAGTATTGCTGCCTCACAAAATATCCCCAAATTTAGTGACTTTAGACAACAAACACTTATCTCACACAGTTTCTGTGGGTCATGAATTTGAGAGTAGATTACTTGGGTGGATCTGTCCAAGAGTCTCATGTGGTTGCAATCAAGTTGTCAACTGAGGTTAGTCATTTGAAAGCTTGTCTGGTACTGGTATATTCACTGGGGTTGCAGTCATTTGAAAACTTGACTGGTGCTAGTATATCCACTTGCAAAGTGGCTTACTCACATGCCTAACATAGAAGTACTGGTTATTGGCAGGAGGCCTCAGTTCCTTGCCAGGTGGATCTCTCCATTGGTTGTTTGAGTGTCCTCACAACATGGCAACTGACTTACCCCTGAGGGTGATTTTGTCCCTCAAGAAACATTTGGCAGTGTGTGGCTATAATTTCGGTTGCTGCGACTTGGGCAGGAGTGCTACAAGCATCTACTGGTAGAGGCCAGGGATACTGCTAAACATTCTGCAATGCACAGGACAGTCACTCACAACAAAGAGTTATTCAGCCAAAAATCAGTAGTGCCGAAGTTGAGAAACCCTGCCACCCCAGAGCAAGTGATTCAAGAAAGAGGAAAGTGTAAGCTGCAATGTCTTTTATGACCTAGCATCAGGAGTCAAACTGTCATTTCTGCAGTATCCTGTTGGTTATGTAGATCAGTCCTATTCACTGTGGGAGGGGAATACCAGGAGGCAAGAATTATTGGGGGCCATCGTGGAAGCCGGCTATCACAGAAGAACTTTGTGTGTAGAAAGAATGACATTATTTGGTTTAGAAATTTCAAAGAAATTATTTCATTAAAAAATGAATGTGAAATATTACTGATATTCCAGAAGCCACAATCTTTCCTCTCCTTGTTTTCAAATATGTGTATGGGTGTGTTTGTGGGTATAATTTACAGTTTTGAGGCTTTAAATCAATGAAGTCAGAAAACAAGGAAAATAAACTATCTAGGTATTAACAGGGAAAGAACAGGGGGCATTTTAAACAACAAATTAAATGATGAGTACGATTTGAACACATTTAAATTAATTAAGGGCCAACAGTATAAATGTAAAAGCGATGTGTAATTACCACATTGAAGCAAATGTTCCCCAACTACACTGCTAACATCCACTTTTAAAAGAAACAGGTGTACATTAAGCAAAAGTGTAAAATGGCAAAATGAGGAAGGCAAATGAGAAGCTAGACCATATTACCGTCAGCTAAATAACTTAAGACTTGAATTTAAATGGCAATCAAGTCTAATGGTAACATTAACACAGCAAAAGCATACCCATCAGAGAATTCCTGGAGTTCTCTCTACCTGGTTAACAAGGCATCTTGCAATCTGGAAGTCCAAAAGTAAGGGTGTGTTCATGAAAAGGACTTCAGGACTACGTGCTCTCGAAGATGATAAACTTGATTTTCCGGTGACAGGAAGCTACTAAGTATAGAGCTGGGGTGGCCACCTGAGTAGGATTCCTAATTCTTCAGGAGCTAAGAAAATAATTTTAAGATTGTTACACTTTGTTTTATATTATGTTACTTTAATTGACTCTTGCACATAAACGTAAACCTTTTCTCATCTAAATTCTTCATGAAGGAAAAATCAAGGACACACCAGTCTTTTTGTAGATCTCATGATATTTGTTTTGTTTTTCTCCCTACTGTTTACTGTTTTTTCTACTAAACCGTAGGGAAAAAAAGCCTTATTTGGGTGGGAAAGGTGAAAGAGGGCTCTTACAGTGAACAATAGGGACAGAAGAAGAAAAAGATGAATGTGAACACAAGCTAGGGAAGAGAGGTGCAGCCTCAGTGCACATTGTGCAATTCTGCCTGTCATGTAGCTTCCCTACTTAATTTAATACGATTATTTCATCAGAGAGGATAATAACAGTATCGTGATTAATTTTGCAGCATGTTTCATGAATGCTTTTACTCCTCCCATATGTTAGTATTGCTACTTACTACACATGAGTATTTATGATAGGTATGGGGACAGTTTTCAAACTGTGCACAGGAAGTAGCCTGAAATTATATATATATATTTTATTAAGTCATTGCATGGCTATTAAAGAATCAAAGCATATTTATAAATGAAACAACATATTAAATGCGTAGACAAACTGTCCTCCAAGAATTCAGCTAAAATAAGACACAGTTCCACGTGCCTCTATACCTAGGGCTTGAATAAAAAGTAAATGCGCCTCTTTGTTCCTTTATTACTGCCTGCACAAAACTAAAGTCTCAAAGCCACATGCCTAGATGTCAAGTGATTCCATTTTTCTAATGCCCAACATATAATAGCCATTATTAAATGGTTGAAATCCATTCAATAAATAACGAATGGATGGATGATTGAATAAATGTATATGTTCTTGTTCTTTGTCATCAGAGTGCTATAAATTTGTTAACTGCCAAATAAATGTTTGATTTTCAATAACTACTTTAGGTAAATATTTAAGGAAGTGGAATTTGGGGACAAGTGTGATATGGCATGAACTGGATCATCAATTAGATAATGAGAATGAATAAAGAAGTAAATAAAGATGAAAGTTTTATTCTGAAAGATATAATCATTTGCACATCCTTAATGGTACATCTTGTGGTCCAGAATCCTGTATGTGGGTATAGCTCTATGTTGTGAAGGACAAGAGTGCAAATAGGAAGAAAGAAATAGACTTCTTTACTGGTATCCCTGTTCTCTAGTTCTCTATTAAAATTCCTTAGCAAAAAAATGAATGAAGGCTAAGGAGTGGGGAGAGAGAAATAACCCTCCAGGATTCTGGAGAATGATTTTTCTTTGATAAATTATGTTTGATTTCCTAACTAATTTGATCTCTGCACATTGTAAAATTACGGATATGATACAGTTATAATAGAATAACATGTTTTGCCTAGCATAAACTTATGATTTGAAAACCATGTGAATGAAATATATTTTAACTTTATATAGTTATTTTACAGTGTTAAGTTTTTGTGGAATCATCCCTGCGTTCATGATCACAACTGGTATTTCTTCAGTGCATCTAAGGCAATATATTTGTGTCAAATTCTTTTCTTTATCTCATTTATAATTTATATGTGGGATTGGGATACAAATTCATTAGAACCGCCACAATATTTCTAGTACTGTGACCACAAGCTGGTGTTAAGTGAAATGTTTGCTTTGAGACAAGTCATAGTAGCTAAATAAGTGGAACATGCCTGAACTATATGATTTTTGGATTGTCCTCGTTTTGCATTCTTGTTAACGATTTTAGATTTATCTAACTAAGATTAGATAATTCCTTATTAGGGGAATGTATAATCATGAATTGGTTCCTAAAACTTGTATTTGGACATACAAAATAGTATTCTCGCACATTATTGTATGAATTGTTATATTTTCTGCCATATTGTACATGAACCTTTGGTATTTTTCTCAAAGAATAGTCTAATAAGTCTTTAGCATTAGTGAAGGAAATTTTCGATGCTATATGGTGTAGAGAACAGAGGAGCATTTAAAAAATCACCAAAACAAGTTAACAATTTGTGCTTTAACTTTTAAACTAATGTATACAGTACCAAATGTGTGTATTAGTTCATTTTATTGCATGTGTACTGAACTTTATGTGGTTTATTATGTGACAGAATTATATGGTTAGGGCTGAATTCCGGAAATTATATTTCATCAACATCTCCTTAAGTTTAAATTCATCATGTAAATGAAAAGAGTATTGTATGTTGAGTCCAAAAACTGGGTTTCATTAGACCTTTCTGAGCATTAGTTTCCTTTCTGAGGTTATTCATTACTTCACAGTATTAAAGATTAAATAAATGATTTGAAATATTTATAGTGATTCCATAACTATGTAGAATATAGCCTTCAGCTAGTTAAAACTTGCTTACCCTAGCTTACACATTTACTTAAGCTTAAATGCTTGCCTTATAATTATCATATACAAGTTTAGAGCTACTCAACAGCTACGTAGGATTCTTCTTAACTATTACTTTCTGTATAAATGAAATAAGTATGAAATATGCTATTTCCAGAAGTTTCAACTGGTAACATCATTCAACAAGTGGACAAGTAATTAAAAGGAAATCGCTTTCCTCACTGCCTGACAGTGTACTTGATAGAAATGCTATCTTTTCCACTGCTTTCCTGACCTTGAAAATTGCTTACATTCTTTTATATGTAAAGTATTTATTTATAATTTTTAAATGTATGTTTTATTTGTTAAGAATACTGGTTGATCATGCTAAACTCTCACATTTCTCCTAAATAATAAGATATCGCAAATGAAAAAACAATGTAGAAAAAACCTTACCTTTTGCGTTTATTGTGCATATTCGTAATTATGAGAATGCATGTCATAAATAAATAGTCCAGTTCCATTTTATAGTAAGGGTTTTAAAATTTTCATCTAGTCAAATGAAAAATAATTAATAGAAAATGGGAAACTACTGTAATTTTTGTATTCTTCATGAATAATGGGCATTTGGTGTAGTAGCTCAGTAGTAAATTATGAAAAGAAGCAAATTGTGAAATAATATCATATAATGGGTCAAAATTATTTATATAGTTACCAGTGTAAGGATCAAGCATGTGGGTTCTTATTAATATACTATTAGCCTGGTCACACAATGAAAGAGAATGAAAGGGCAATTTTGAATGACATTTCTATCAACTTTGGAACTGTCAGCCTCTATTATGTCCTTGGGGCTTTGCACTTTTTGGCTTTCAGACTTCTGTGCTGCCTCGAATACAGGAGAATATTAAGATTTCCAGTGGGTCTCTTGCTCTAATCAGTGCTTTGGTAGTCATTTTTTAGTACGCGCATGTAATAGTTCTTAATGCTTAAAGCTAAGCGTATGACATTTCACCCCATCAGCACCCACGTCTGCATCATCTTCATGGACACCACCTCTCCCCCAGTACACACACCCACACTCGATTTCCTCTGTACTCATAAATCTCTGTTGCAACTCTGGGAATATGTTCCTTTCTTTCTGCACAGTCAAGTGAAACAGCGACCTGTAATTTCTCCAAGTATCCCCTCAAAACTTTTCTAAGAGTTGTGATGCTGTCAAAATAAGTTTTCAGGCTATCGTGACAAAAGCCTGTAGTTTCATATAGAAAGTACTAAGCAGGTACAACTTTCAAAAGGGAAAAAGTGCCTAGAATATTTACAGTTGCATAGTAAATAGTTGATAAAGCTCCAATATGACAGGATATTTAGGCTGAATAAGGGGGAGAAAATCTGAATTCTAATCCTTATTGGCCCACTGAATCTCAGTAGCATTTTGTTTATTATGCATATACCTTTTCATTTATTATTATTAGCATATGATATGTTCTGATAAAATTTTAAAGATTGAGATAACATTACATATTTTCAATGTTACCTCCTTATATTAAGGAAGATTTTTAAAGGGTTTTGAAGCCTAGTAAATAAAAATTTTTAATAATCTCCCTTTATACTATATAAGACAGTGTCTCTGAAATGTTAGTATGCATCAGAATCACCTGGGTATGCTTGTTAAAACACAGGTTGCTGGAACCTACCTCCAAAGTTTCTAAGATTGAGAATTTGCTTTTCTAACAAGTTCCCAGGTGGTGCTGATGGTACCAGTTCAAGGATCGCATTTTGAGAAGTTCTCATCCATACTGGAGTATAGGGAAAAAAAAGACAATATTCCTGGGGATCTGCCATCATATATAAGGATTATGGCTGACTAGCTCAACTAAATGTTGAAAGATCTGGAAGGGATTTTTGCCCTGTAGTTTTTAAAATGCTTAGTTCAAAATTGTATATTGAGCCAGTCATGGAATTATTTTACTTCCTTCCAAGATTCTGTGAATTCATATAAATTTGATATCATGGTCAATAATTTATTATGCATCTAACATGATCCCGGATTGCCATTTGAATTATCTCATGGATTTTCAAATAATTGTTATTTTCTCTGAGACAGAAAATAGAATTGAAAAAAAATGTTCAAGTGTAATTTTCCCTAGCCTGTTCATAGGTTTCCTAAGTGAAGCTAACCATGGAATCAAATAACAATAAATCACTTTAAAAAATATAAATTTGAAATATCATATTATATACCATTTTTTACCACTTTTGTAAAGTGATTTATTTCAATGCTTTGGGGTAAATATATACATCAAATTTTATACACATTGATTAATATGTTTCCATGTCACCACATCACACCATTCGATTCTAAATTGTTCCACTTTCAACAAGTTATCCTGCTATTACTGATAGATATTTTGTGTTCTTAACTCATGAAGATGAACCTAAGTGGATACTAAATTTTTGTTCTCCAATAATACCTATGTAAAATTGGATATAAGGTAAACACTAAAGTACAAATGACACAATATTCCAATTTTAGAGCACAAAAAAAGAATAACTCTCTTTGCAGTGAAAGAAAAGTAATATAATGTTAAGATTATCTGATCTTATATATTGTGATAGACATTTTAGTGATAATTGTATCCATAAATTTTACATATGAACTTACATAAGAGCTAATGTAGAAAGGTATAAAATAGAATGTAAACTATGTAAACTTGACCTATTCAAGCCTAGAACAATTGGAAATTGCCATACATGCTGAGCTGACCACATGCAGCTCTTCATACTACCATGTAGTACACTGTAAGGAAAATCTGGAAAACAAATCTGGATTTTAAAAAATGTAATATTAAGTGTTTAGAACAGTGTTGCATATAAATAAATAGTATATATTAATATAATACTAATTATGTTCATTTTTAGATCAAACCCTAAAGTGTTTCTGTGAAACCTAGGAGAAAAGATTATTTTCTAAGAAAGTTAGAAAGTTTTCTTCTTTTTTGTATTTAATTTGGAGAACAGTTCTAACCAGAGGTACACACCATTTAGCTCCTCCGTGATGGGATATTCTGGGTACTCTAAGCACCAGGGTCCAAAGATGCTTGGGACTCAACACCTATTCTTTGGAGGTTGAAAAAAAAATAATCTACATCATAGTTTCATGCGAATTATGCATTGTCTCTCAATAAAAATGAATAGTACAAATAATATCTTCTTTAAGAACATTTCTTACAGGTGTCATCAGTTATATGCTTTCTGGATAGTTGAGTGCACATGTACTTTCTCTTATACCAAAGGTTTTTTTATGATATGTAGTTGAAAGTGCCGTTGTTGACAGCTAACCAAACACTGTTATGTTCAGACTGAATGTTAAGATCACTGGTAGAGTATTTGATGGGAAATGACAGGCAGTATACCTGTGTTTTTCTAGGCATTTTTAATCAGACTTTCCTTATCACAGCTCATGTTCTAATGATCATTGCAGGATGAAGTGGCACAGCCACTGAACCTATCAGCTAAACCCAAGACCTCTGATGGCAAATCACCCACATCACCCACCTCTCCCCATATGCCAGCTCTGAGAATAAACAGTGGGGCAGGCCCCCTCAAAGCCTCTGTCCCAGCATCATTAGCTAGTCCTTCAGCCAGAGTTAGCACAATAGGTAAGTTCTGTTTCTTTTGTTCTTGCTGATTTTCTATTTATGGCAATTGAATGAAAGCATCTTTTAATGGCAAATCACGCATACCCTCTGCATGGCTTTAGTTCCATAGGAGAGTTTCAATATGATGAACCTCATAGGTCTGTTTTATACATGCAATTGAAATTTATAACTGAAGTCCAAGTTATAATGTCCCCCTGAGAATCTCATTGAACTGGTTACGTTTGTTGATATAACTGATGTTCTTAAGTTTATGAAAAAGAGGCCTGACTAATCACAGAGAGCAATGGTTCCAGATTGTTGTTGTTAGGTGACTTGCCTTTTCAGTCATTTAAATTTATTTCCATTTTGTGTGATGTGTACAAAGTATACATAATGATGAAATACATTCTGCCTGGATGAGCAGCCAACCATCAGGATGTCAGTTTTTTCTCAGTTCCGAGTCGCTTGAAACTTAACTTGTACACACCAAAGTATTATAAAAAGTCGGTCTCTTTGCTTCTCCATAATTGTCATTTCAGTAGAGTAAGCAAACACTAGAAAATGCTTCTATAAGGTAACTTTTAAGAAATTCCAATAGTTTTAGTTTAGTAACACATAAACTAGACTGTAAATGTTGGGTTGGCCAAAAAGTTCGTTTGGGATCTTCATAACATCTTACAGCGAACCCGAACGAACTTTTTGGCCAACCCAATGCTTTCTTCAACCCACATTTATTGATGCTTATTATTTTCATACAGTTATGAGGAAGCTAGCACAGACCAGCTAGCACAAACCCCAGCTAGGGTTTAGTTGGGGGGAAGTCATGTATCTTAATAGTACAAATCAGCTATTGTGAGTGCTATTCCAGAGCACAGATAACAATGCTAAGAGTCAAGAAGAAGAGAGTATTAGATTCTATTTGGGAAGGCTGAAGGATAGGCTAATTCAAATGGAGCCTTTAAGAAGAGATGCATCCCTAGGCATTTTAGGCTGTAAAATAGAACCCAGAGTAAAATATCACATTTTTGAGAAATGCACTGATTTGGCTAACATATAGAATGAGAGTAGTGGAAAGTGACCAGAGTCAGAACTGAAAGAGGTAGATGGAATCTGATTTGATGCCATCATAAGAAATTTCTGACTTTTTCTCCAGACACCAATCTGATTAGAACTTTAAGAAGAGTATTGACAGCAGAAAGGGACTGGAATCAGGGAAGCCCTTGTTTTAGCGTAGGACAAGAGTAAGTTACATGAAATAGAAATAAGCAATGATAAAACAAAGGAGAGAATAGATTGAAGAGGTGTCATTAAAGAAGAATTGATGTAACTTATCCACAATGGAACGTACCGGGTGAGGTTCAAGCTGGAGACAGAAGAGTCTGGGAATTTGAATTTATAAAATAGACAGAATAGTGCCTCCCTGAACTGTGAAAGAGAAGACCAGAGTAGAAACAGGTTTGGGGGAAGACGTAAACATAAAAATTCAGTAAGTGTTGAATTTGAAACTTAAGAAGCCATTTAGATAGAGAAGTTCAGGAGGACATTGTTAATGCAAACCTGATATGTGAAAGGGGTGCTATAATTTTAGACATGGTAATTATTCCTTAATGAGGTTCTGGAAGCCATCAGAGCAAATAAGAATATAAGAAGTATATGGTAAGAAAAGTGGGGTAAAGAGTCACAGGTATTACCTGCTGTATTAGTTATCTCTTACTGTGTAACTAACTAACTTAAATCTTACCAGCTTAAAACAGCCAACATTTATTATCTCATAGCTTCTAAGGGTCAGGATCTGGAAGCAGCTTAGCTGGCTGATCCTGGCTTAGGGTCTCTCTTACGGTTCCAGTCAAGATGGAAGCCAGGGCCTAGGACTTTACTGGAGATAGACAATCCTTTTCCAAAATGACTTACTCGCATGGCTGTTGGCTGAAGACCTCAGTTCTTTGCTACGTGGGTCTTTCCATAGAGCTGCTCATAGCATGACAGCTTACTTTCCCCAGAGTGAGTGGTCCAGCAGGGAGAGCAGAGAGAAAGCCATGGTGCCTTTTATGATCTGGTCTCCAAAGTCACACACAGTCAGCTCTGCTTTATTCTTTTCATTATAAGAGAATCACTAAGTCCAGCCCAACTCAAAGAAAGGGGAATTAGGCTCCAACTCTGAAGGAAGGAATATCAAAGTATCTTTGAACATATTTTTAAAGCACCACGCTTTTTTTAGGGGGAAAGCTCTTGAAGAACAAGTGAGGATCCTAGAATAAGAATGGAGATAAGGCAATGGCCTGCTTGCCTAGGACAAATTAAAGTTTGAAAAAGGAGGGGTTATTCAGTGGTGTCACATTCTGTAGAAAAGTTAAAGAACATGAAGAAGAAACGCCTTAGGATTTAGCTGGAGGTTGTGGCCACGTAGACTGTAACAGAGAGATTTTGTAGAATGGTTTAGCAGAACTTCAGTTGTAAAGATTTGAAGAACATGAGGACAGAAAGTGCAGCTGATATATGGATCAGTCTTTTTGTAACCTTGGGGTTGAGAAGGGATTGTATTTTGAGAAGGCTGAGTAGTGGCAGGTTTTAGAATAGGAAATCATATGTGTATATATATATATAAACAAAGGTGAGTTGGAGAGATCTATAGATATGAAAGAGTGCATGGGTGACGACAGAGCAAGAAGAAATGAGAGAGGATTACCTTTGGAAAGAAGAAATGCCCCTTCTTTTCTCTAAGACTGAAGGAAATGAGGAAAAAAGAGGTACAGTTACACAGAAATTGTGGGATGGACAGAAGGAAAGCTGAAGGAGTGTATTCAAATGCTTCTATCTCTACAACGTTGAATTCCAGATTATTTGCAAAGAGGAAGTCAGTCTGGGCCAGTGGGGCAGCAGTGAGAAAAGAAACAGCGAAAACTGAGGTTTTGAGAGGTTTGAAAATGGTTTGGGGCATATGTGTTCCTTTTATCGTTGTGCACCATTCTGTTATGATCTCTCTGTTACTCTGCTCAACATCCTAAATGGACACCAAGATAAGATTTGCTTTCATGTCCGAAGCATGTAAAAGAAAAAAATATTTTATTTGGCAAGAACGATTCACTTGCATAATAGACATGAAATCTCATAAATATCGCAGTGTTGGTATATGAGCTACTTCTGTAATATCCCCAGAACTGGAATATTTAACTAAGGGAATAACTAATATATCTGCAATTTTTGTCATGTGAGGATTTTTTACTTCAGCATTCCAAGGATTAAATATGACAAAATATTTTAGAAAGACAAGAATGTATTTAATGACATTTATCATCTGACTTTTTCCACTACTAAAACTTCTCTTATTTTTTTTCCCTGAAATGTCCCTCCGCCACATACACATCCCTCATATTTTCCAAGGATTTGATGCCACTACAATTTACTTTTCTCTTTTCAACAAATGCAGATGTTGAAAGCTGAAACTGTAATGAGTAATAATGTAGTTGGATAAAAGCTGTGGGCATTAATGGTGTTGTAAAGGTCACCCCTGAAAGAAGAATGAATGTGTTATGCCATTAATAATCCATGGAAAACCGTGAACCAAAAGATAACTTAAGTTATCGTTAATGACATGCGGCTCTTTGCTATATATCTATTAGCTACAAATAAAGAAAGTGAGTTTTTGAGGTTGGTGAGCAATATTACAGTGTATTCTATAAGAATGCTTTTGTATAGTATGCAAATGGTAGGCAGCTCCAAAGAAAGCTCCTTAAAAAGCACGAATAGTTCAGAAGAATGATGGGTAATTTTGACCAGATGTTATCTTTCCCTTATTGGCCTTTTCAACCTATGCTGTGCATATGTATAACACTCTAAACTTTTATCAAAGCATTTTTAGTCTATTTTTTCACTGCAGCTTATTTTAGAATTATAGACCTTTAACTAGACAGAGCAAATATCCCTGTCATCTAGTCAGAAATTGTTATTTTCCAGGTAAGGAACTGAGACCTAAGGAAGCTAAGTGCTTTGTTCTCCAAGAAGAGTTATTTGGAATAGTATAAAAGTTAGGTGAGGGATGAGAGGGGCTTCATTCCTAAATTGAAGTGATCCCCGTGCACTTCAGTTTCATCTCTTGCAATGGAATATTCCTCCCGAGGTCGAGGGCCTAGCATCTGCACCTGAGATGTCTCAAGAACTCCTGATGCCATTGCTGTTTAGCTTAATGCTATACTATTGATACTTGGTTTGTGTGCTTTGAATTTAAGCGAACTGGGTATATCTTGTGTCCTATGAATCTTCTTTCTGATTCCCAACCAAGGACAGATTGAAATTGAGTCAACAGTTGTGTAACACCCAGGGCTTGTATTTAACAAAATATTTTTTTAAATATATATTTTCTTATGGAAAGAAAATCCATGTATAATTGTGTGCTATTTTTCCAATTAAAAATAATCCCAAGGGCAAAAAGAAAAAAACAAAAGAAGTTAAGTGCTTACCCAGGGATTCTAAGTCCCTGTCCCAATGTAGACAGCCCTGTGGTTATTACCGCTATTTTAATTTTAAGAAAACAAATGTACATGACCACCTAGTAACTTGCTCAGACTCACAGCCAGTGGAGCTTGAGGACTTACAGGCATAGTCTCTGGGTTGCTTGCTTGCTTTTTAGTTGTTGCCTATTGGCAGCCTCTCTGCCTTAGATGTTCTTCTCAGTCATCTATTTATCCTTTCCCTCATTCATCCCATAAATGAGTATTGAATATCTTCTCTATGCCATACATTTTGCTAAGTCTGGAGGATAAGCGGATGAAAGTCTCGGACTGAGGCTTTAGATACCTACAGTCTTTGTTGTGTCATGTCTTTGGAAGATATTGGAACATACTGTTCTTGCCCTTCATTCCTCAGAGCCATTAGTACATGAAAATTAAAACTTCACTGAGCAAATGTAGGAGATGCACACTGATTCAGTAAAATTAAGGGAAATATTTTCAAGTCCAGTAATGTGATATTTTATTTCTACAACTTGCTAATTTAAAATATGGTGACGTCAAGGAGGATTTTACCTTAAAATTTCGTTAATTTACATTTTTTAAATGAGAAAAAACTTCTGTGAGGGTGGGTTATTGAACAATATTGTAACCATTTCATAGAAAGCCATTGGATTATCAGGAAGTTAGGGATATTATTTAACAGCTGACAATTAATATTTGCATAGCACTTTACAGTTTATAAACTGTAAACATTTATTATCTAATTCTCAAGAATTTTCACAGATGAAGAAATGGCTACATATCAGGGTGCCAAAAATTTGATGATGATTAAGTGACCTCAAAAAATAGAAGAAAAAATTATTATTTGTTGAAAATTACTTGAAACTCATGTGCCCTTACTTTTACTACAGCTGAAAAGTCCTACATAAAATAATTAAATGAGGTAAATAAGAATTTGTATTACCCCTGATAGCATCCTTTAAATCCATGAATTTTAAGAAATCTGTGTCATATGGTTCAAGCTTCCATTGATATGATGACATAGATAATCAGTGAACTTGGAATTATAAAGGCAGCTACTTTCAACTTAGAAATATGCATTTATTCCTTCAACAGACCTTACCACGGGCCAAAGGAATAAAAGACTGAAAGAAAAAAAATGCCCTCAAATAACTCATAGATTGGCGTGAAAGATAAATTTAGGAAAACAAAAGACAATGTGACAGTAAAAGCATCTCCAGGGTTTTAGAGGAGCATGGAGATGGGAAGTACTAAGGTTGCCAAGGAGCTTGTCTAGGGTATGTCAGGAAGGTCCTTACAGAAGGGGTGACACTTGAGTAAATTCCCAAACACACCAGAAAGCCACTATTTCAGTATAAGAAAAAAGCTTGGGAGACAGAGGAGGGGTCGGGAGGAGGAGGGCCTGTCCCTGGAACGGGAAATAGTTCTGTGCAGCTTAAGCACAGAGGTCTTGAGAGACCAGCAGGAAATGATGCAGGAAGGATAAGCGGAGTTGATATCATGAGACTTTTAGGCCATTTTAAAGTGTTTGGAATTTATCCCAGAATGATGTTTTTGGGGGAACATTAAAGAGTTTCTTGTTCCAGGATATTTGGGAAACTCTACATACTGTTGTTATCTCTGGAAGATTCACAGTGCACATTAACATATTCAAGATTTTGAGAAGACAAGCAATGAAGAAACCTTTTTAACTTTAATTTAGTGTTTCCCACACTTTTTTGAACATGGAATTATTTTTTTCACAGAATATACAGATCATCAACTTATGAAATGCTCCTTTAAGCACTAGCGTAGTAAGAGATGGGTTTTTAATCAGGTAAAGTGACGTGATTCAAATTCCCTTTTTTGGAATATTTCGGAATGCTTTATCTGGAAGAAGAGTAGGAGATATGTTCAAGGGATGTAAGCTTAAAGATAGGGAAACGAGTTAAGAGGTGAAGGCATTAGCCCAGGTGAGATACGAGGTGGCTTTAGCGAAAGCAGAGGCCAGTGGGGATCGAGAAAAAGCGCATTTGAGAGCTGAGGAGGAGGCATAACTCCAGAGCTTGGTTGTCTTTTGTACATGTGGGGTGAAGGAGGTATCTTAGATGGCTCCCAAGTGGCTGGATGGGCAACTGGAAAGGGAATATGGAATGTAGAAAGAACGGATTGAGGCAGTAGGAAGACGATGAATTCTGTGCTAGCCATGCTGCATGGGACATTCCAGTAGAGAAGCCTGGTAGGTACGTGTACCTGGAAATCAGGAAGGGTTTGAGGCAGGCGGTAGGTATTCTACAGTCCTTGGGATCACCCCTTGAGTGTCAGGAGCATCCTTAAGACCAATTGCCGTACGTTGGTTTGGAAGGCCGCCACAACAAATTACTATAAACTGGGTCACTTAAAGCAAATTTATTCTCTTACTATTTGGAAGCTAGAAAGAAATCCAGAGTCAGAGTGTCAGCAGGGTTTAGTTCCTTCTGGAGGCTCTGAGGGAGAATCTGTTCCGTGCCTCTCTCCCAGCTCCTAGAGGCTACTGGCAATCCTTGGTGTTCCTCAGCTTACAGATGCATAACTCCAGTGTCTGCCTCCATGCTCACGTGGCCTTCTCCCCTGTGTCTATGTGTCAAATCTCCTTTCTCTTAGAAGAACATGAATCATTGAATTTAAGGTCCACTGTAAATCCGGCGTGATCTCATTTCAAGATCCTTAATTTAAACATCTGCAACGACTCGGTTTCCAAATAAGGACACATTCACAGATACCAGGGGTTAGGGCACAGACATATCTTTTTGAGAGACACAATTCAACCCATTACAAGTAGTTTACTGTTTTTCCTTCTACCTTTTAACAGGTTCTTCCCTTGTGGAGCAGCCATTTACTCACTCTTTCTGTTTAGATTTTACCCCCTCTAAGGTTGGACTTTCCAGTTTGTCCCTCTTTTTCTGCCCCTGAAAATATATAACAGGGACCATTTTAATTTTGAGAATTTTGTTGGTTATGGTTAAGAAGAAACAGCAAGGTATAAAAAAAATCAAATTGTGGTAAATTTAACACAGTCACAGACTCTCATACATTTCTTACATTAATGATCCCTAACCTGCATTTCCCAAATCTCATTTGAGGCACTAACTGGAAGCCATATTGGCCTTTGCCCTCCCATTTTCCCTCTAAGAAGCTCACCAAACCTCTCCTAAACACTTCCTTCTGATCCTAAGATGTACTTGCTGCCTGAATATATAATGAAGGCAGAATAAAATGTAGCAAGTGATCATTTGGGGTCCTTTGAACTCTAACGGGTGACTCCCATTTCACTGAACCTCTGTGCCAACAAGAAATGATATCCCCTCACAGATTTTATCATAATGGTCAAAGCTGTGCAGCAAGACTGCTGAGGATGAGCATATAGGGAAAATGAAAGAGGAAAAAAGAGAAAAGAATTAACATTTTTTACTGCCTCCTCAGGTGTACCAAGTGTTATCTACTCCTGCACATGTGTTATTTCATTTAATTCTTCCATCAACCTTATGTTCATTTTACAGTTGAAAGAAATGGAAACTCAGTGAAATTAAGTGTTATAATTTGGCAAATATCACACTTCCTAAGAAGCAGAAACCTGGATCCATCTGAATCCAATGCCCAAATTCTACCTATTTCACTATGCCATTTTGTAAATAAACTGACAGTTACTGAATAACTTTCATGGACCATGTATTATGCTAAGAGACTATATTAACTTATTTAATCTTCGCAACGTCATGTTTATCTAGTGAGGTTATTCCATTTAACCAATAAGACCAGTGAGATTTAGAAAGGTAAAACAATGTGTACAATTTATATAGCTAGTAAGTAGCAATGTTAGGATTTTAATTTAGGCTTATCCGACTCCAAAGCACAAATTATTTTCTGGTGATGGAAACCTTGGACCAAATCTAAGGAGCAAATGAAGTAAGATCCCAGGCAAGGATATGAAGATGGAGAAGTCAGAGATGAGGATCCAGCGCTATGATGAGAAACAAGGAAGGAAGGAGTGTCAGTAACAAAGGGATTGTCAGTGCTGTTTCTGCCAGGACGGAAAGTGTCCCTTGGGTTTGGCATTTGAAAGAGCAAGGGGCGTGGAAACAAGACTATAGCAGGAATGAGAGAGTGAGGAAGGAATGGGAGAGTATGATATGAATCTTTGAGAAGCTTGGCTTGGAAGGTAAAGAAACAGGATTGGAACGAGAGGGCAACACAAAGTTAAGAGACTTTATTTGCTTGTTTCAGGAGGAGAATCTTAAGTACTTACAAGTTGAGGTGGTAACGATAGTAGAGAAGTTCAAGTGGATGATGTAAATGTGAAAGAGAATAACCGGTAGAGAGGTATGGAAATCTAGAGCATGAGTTTGGGGGATTTGCCTTGAATAAAAGTAGCGGTGCCATTTTCATTGAAACGGGAGGTGGCAGTGGGCCTACATGGAGATCGATTTGAAGCTGGCCTGGGGTGGGAGCCAGGGTGGGCAGGAAGGTGAGAGTTCAGCCTTACTGGTCTTTCCAGAATTGGAGGTGAGGCCATTTACTGAGAGAGGGAATCAGCAAAACTGGGAAGTTGGTGACTGTGAAGAGAACAAAATGTAAAGAACCAGCAGACAATCCTGTTATGATTCAACTCTGTAATATGTAAACGGCTTTATGATTTAACACAGCAGATACAATGTTAGAATTTCATATAGCATTTTAACTAAAATTCAAGTCTCTGAAAGCAAGAATGTTTCTTTTAAAGCGAGCACCTATATCCACCTGCACACAAACACATCTCACATTGGAAATAGCCATTACAGAACGTATGTATGTCTGTCAGTTATTCACCCTTGTAGTAATAGATGCATCCTTTCTGCATCTATATTAATGATTTTTCCTACACAGTGTTATCTTGGCAGTGCCTAAAAAGCATAAAGAATTCATACTTTTATTCAGTGTCATGTGCCAAATCATTTCAAATATATTTGTGCTCTGGAGAAGCTAAATAGACTACAAAAACACATGGAACCAGGCTGTACATAAACAGGGGTTAGAGGATAGGAAAAAAGGCTGATCCTCTTAAGATCTTTTACTAAACGAACACATACCAAGACCATCCCTGTCATTTAAGAGCTGCATTTCTTTCTAGAGTGGTAGTGTTCGTGAACAGAATGAGTTCAAGAATAATATATTAAGAAGGTTGTGCAGGAGAACCAAGTCCAGATGTTGAGGATAATGTAAGGTTAAAAACGACCGTAATTTTAAGTACATATTAACCCTAAAGGGCTGACCCAGATCTAAATAGTTGTTCATGATTCATATTGTATTTATAATGAACAAGGATGTTTTGTTCTTTTGAATACATTCCAATGAATTTAGCTCAGAAAAGCAAAATATATAGTAGCTCTCAAGGCTCCCCTTTCTATCGCCGACCCTGGAACTTCTCTTTCTGCCTCAAGGAGATCAGAGGAGGGTGCTGAGTCTGTGCATAGTAAGGGGGAAGGACACGGATCATTTAGAAGCCTTCCAGCTCTGAAGCACTGCGCTAATCTGACATCAGCTTCTTCAATAGAAATGTTTAAGCAGCAAGAAAGTATTCTAGGTTTTTTGGCAATCGGCAGATCAGATAGAAGAGTCTAGCAATACGACGAGGTCGTGTAATCTGACATGATTAGACAAGGCTCTTTAGTACCAGAACATTCATAATTGAGACAAAGAAAGAGTATTAATAACACTTTCCTAACACGGCAGTTAGCCATTTTATATTTCCTTTCTTTAATCTTAGTGTTTTTCAACAAATCATGGGATTTAATAGCGTGTTTTGGCAGATTAGAGGATTTATGGCCCAGATGTTTTTTGTTCTAAAAATGGATTAGGGTGTAAAGTTTGCTGGAATCCATGGAACATGTTGAGGCAAGCCGGTCATTTTATGTGTGATTAGTGCCTGCCTTCTGTCTCACAGTCCCTCCATCTGTCACAATTCACCAATGGATCTGCTTAGATTTAGCCTCATGTCACAAACAAGTCCCTTTTCTGGGCAATTTCATATTATAGATTCAGTTTATGCCATTTTATGCCCTAGTTAAAAGATAGGGAGAGTGAAAGATGATATATTAGCTTTCCTTTCAATATTTGCAAAACAATCCCTTCCCATCGCTCTTCTACCCTAAAATCATGCAGATTATCAGCATAATGTGCGTCAATAAATAAATGACCAGAATTAAAATTAAGTTAAAATTAGCCTTTCTCCTTACACCTGTTATTCTTTAAAAGAAATATTTGAGCTTTCTTTTTTTTTTTTCCCCCTAACTCTGGATTGTGGAGTTGCGGCACAAGTTGGTCATTTGACCATCCTATTAAGAGTGTGAATTAAGTGTGATTATAGTTACCCAGTAGCCACAATTTATTATTCAGCAATTACAGGTGCTTGGTTACATTCTGTGCTTGAAACTTAGCCTCTTAACTATTGCAAGTTTGTATCTGTAACAAGACATTGCCAACTGTGGTTTATTTCACCATGGTTGGATGCAGGGGGGAAATGCTCTTCTTTCAGTCAGTTAACAATGATTTGTTCCTTCCGTATATAACAAACCTAATAGTGCCATACTCAAACTCTAAATTGGCCTTTCTAATACTATGAGAGTGTCAGTAATTAATAGTAATAATTATCAATACCTGTATCCTATGGTAACATTCAAATGATCCTTATAGGAAAAAAACCAAAGATAGGTTGTATTTTTGTACTACAAAATATTCAGATAACTAAAAAAAGTTTATCTAAAAATTGTATTTTAAACTTCTTTTTCAAACATGTGGAAACAGCTGTATTTCACTTAAATATTACATTTTGATAACAAATGTTTGGCACCATGTTGATGTAACTGTGTGAATCAGTCATCATCAATTATTTATTCATTCATTCATTTTAGACTGATTCCATTGAGAAATTAGTACATGCCAGACACTAGCCATTCCCAGAAAAGAAGTGATTTTTATGGTGAAAGGTTAACCTATCCATGCACTTGTACAAAACATATCCTTCGTTCTGTTACATCTTCAGGTTATTTAAATGACCATGATGCTGTCACCAAGGCAATCCAAGAAGCTCGACAGATGAAGGAACAACTTCGGCGGGAACAACAGGTGCTTGATGGGAAGGTGGCTGTTGTGAATAGTCTAGGTCTCAATAACTGCCGAGCAGAAAAGGTTAGTTCCTAAAATAACTGACTTTCCAAAAATACTTAAATTGCCTGACTGTTTTTCTTCTTTATCTTTTTCTCTTCTCACCATCCTTGGAATGACGGTTCTCCCACCCTTTTTCCCTCCATCAGTGCAGAACTCTTCATGCCCATCCTAATCAAAACCATCTGGAAATGAAAAGCGTTATAATTCTCTGCTATCCATCTGAACCTTATTGACAATTAATATCCCCTTTTCTGCCATCACTTTGTATTAAAATGAAGTGGCATTTCAAATACCTGAGTCTCAGTGAAAGTTTTGCTTTACAGAGATGCTCAACTCATATCTGGGGATGAGCTGGATTTGAAAATGCCGAATCTTCTTTAATCAGCATAAGCTTGGATGATACCCATGCTTGTAGTCTCAGCATCTAAGATCCTGAGCTTGTCATAATGTTTCCAGTGCAAAGCACTGTCAAGTTTTAGGTGACTGCACAATTGGAAATTTTGACTTGATCATAAAACAAAGTTTGCTCTTTAAAATGTGGACATTATTAGTATACCTATTATTACGCTTAAGTCCAGTGAAACTTCTGGATTTATCTGAGCTATAATAATTTCAAACTGTTTTGTCTAAGCTACATTGTATTTTATTCAGAAAAATATTATGTTATTATAGAATGCTTGGAGTGATATACTTCTTTTGGTCATATTTGGTATTTTTAATAGAAATTTTAAAGTTACTGAATCCCCTTTTCTCAAAATCCTGTAGCTAAATAGATATGGTAGATAAGAGGAAAAAAATGATCAGCTACTTAGTAATAACTTGAAAGTTAATCATCATGGGAAGGTTATGAGTCAAACAGTATCATCCAGAATGAACAGATTGCTAATTTGGATAGCTTTCTGGTTTCCCAGGTTTTATATGGAATTTTACATATAATCTCTAAGAAGCTAGCAATTTGCATAGTGAAGGTGTGACCTTGCCACCACTGTACTTTTCCTCTGGTCCAAACATGGGTCAAAAGGCTGGAGAAATGACTTCAATTCTGTTCTGTTCCTGGAGGGGAGAGCAAAGCGTGGTCAAGTGTACATCCCTTGCAGTCTCACAACATAAGAAAGCAACACTGGTGCAGCTCGAAGGGCACAAACATTTTCTAGCTAAGCACCAGAAGGGAAGGGGAAAAGCAAAGTGACAGCTCTAAGAAGGAATGATAGCAAGCATAGAGGAATTTATATTCAAATATTTAAACATTCTTGAAAGGATGCTTGAACAGAAATTCCTTTTCTCTGCTCCCCATGTAGAAATGAGTTTAACACTCAGCCAGATGCTAATGCAAAGTGACTCAAGCTATTCCTCGCAAGCATAGCTAAATTGCCATTATTTGTTAAGCGCATTGAATTCAGCTGTGGATACAGCAGTTGGTTGCATTCAGCAAGCATCTGTACCCTTTTTTTTTTTTTAATCCTCCAAAGCAGAGACAACTCTACCTATCTCCCCCCCTCTCCTCCCCTGTGCTGGCTGGGAATTGTCAAGTGACAACCGACCAAATCCTTTTGGACAGGAAGCCTTCATCCTGAGTTCTATATACTTACAAAACAGGCCTTGTGGTTGGATCAGGGAGCCCATTAAAAGCGCTTTGATGGTATGGAAATTCATCTTCATGAAGCTCGTAGGCCCCTAAGCAGCATGCTGTTTAGCTGTGGTTACAGATCAGTCATTCACATCGGAGGGCAATAATTGTGCTGACGGCTTGTAAGGCAATGGGAGTACATAAAATAATCCTGGGCCCTCCACCATGGCACTGCGAGTTAATCTTCTCTAATACAGATCAGCTGTTGTTCTAACACATGACTTCATGCAGGCTCCAGTGACTCTGCTCAGCCTTTTGATTAAGTAACAGGAGTGGAACCATCTGCATTCATTTTATTCCATAGTTGTCCATTGTTAGGGACCTTATTTCCACTTCTTGTTCCACCCCCTATGAAAGTTCCACAATCAGACTTTATTTTATTTCTCTGATTAGCACCTCCTATTTGAGTTGCAGGAGTGAGAGTTGCCTCTGTTGAAAACTACTCCTTTCAATTTTCCGTTCTCTTTTGTAGAATTACAGTAACTGTTTTTTAAAAAAATCTATTTCTGAAGTAATACCTGCCAGAATCTGTTGGCCAATTAAGACGTCTCCATTCTCAAGAAGTTTGTGCACCCAAATCTCTTCACCATGCCCTTTCAATGCAGTTGAGTTACATCTTCAACTATAGTCTTACATTTTTATGGGTTTTTAAGTGAAAATCTTAAAAAATGAAATTGTATCATTGTAATTGTAAAATATAAAAATGTAAAAATCCATAATTGTCATAGTCTGGCAAACTCTTGTAATGCGTAAGTAAACCTTTTCAGCAGGAGAATTCGAATTAGTTCATCCCTATGTTACCCTTGACACTTGAGATTGAATCTCTCTTAGAAGCAGGAATTACTGTGGTTGCCTCTTCCTGTTGAAATAGCTTAGCCGGCATTTCTACCAAATTAATGATCAATCTATGTCTTGCAACTTATGGGAATGAAATAATGTCAATTTAAATCTTTTAATTAGTCATTATTCAACATTAGCACCCATGTGTATTAGGGACGGTGCTGTGTACTTGAGGCACTGTATTGAACAAGAAAATATGTCCTCTGCCTTTATAGAGCTTACAGTTTAGATCAAATTATGAGTTTGTTAATCATGGCATATTTATGTGTGTGAATTCCTATAGGAACTGAATTAAGACCCCATACTACTGAACATGTCAGATCAGTTATATATCTGACTCGACAAAGGTAGCTGCTTGTTTTTCCACATAAAGCAGCATCACTAGACATATTGCCTCATCGTTTTTTTAATACCTACCTTTTTAATAGATTTTTATAATCGCCCAACTTTATCCATGGCCAAAGCATAGTTAGATCAGTAGTTGGTTTGAAATTTTGTTTCACAGTCCCTAACGAAAGACAGAAACACAGTATGTATAAATTCCTCTTATAATTTGCGCTATCGCTCCCAAAAGGACGACATTTTTTCTCTCTTTAAACGATACTCCCAACTTCCTAGACCCTAAAAGTATGTGAAATAAATGTAAGGAGTGGGGAAGATGAAGGAGAGAGAAAGATAGAAAGGAGCTGGGAGAAAGGAAAGGGGGAAGGAAAAGTAATTCAGCCAGATGCCTTCCGTCAGTCTAAAAGGAGATAGCAGGACCCAAGATCCAGATAATTGGAAACCTGTAGCAGAGATCTGTTTTCTTGAGTACACAAGCCTTATACACATTAACTTTTCTTCACATTTCAAATGACCAACATGCTTGTCTCAACTAGAATGTCTTAATTCTGAAAAGCTGTAATTGGGCAGTGAAAACAATTAGAGGTGTGAAGATAGGGACAAATGTTTTCCAGTCGTATGTACCAAAACACATAATGAAAGTCATTTGTACTGAAACACATTTTAATTGAAGACTTCTAAAAGATTTTTCATTTCTTTACTTTTCTTGGAAGTGTTTCAACATACCCAAGAACTGCGTATGTCAGGTTTCTTGGAAACTCTGGGACACAGTGTTATTTATAATTGTCATCTCTGGTTAATTATAGCCTGATTGTATATTCAAATAATGTTATCTTTTACCACTCAGCTCTGTTACAGATTAGTGTTATGGGTGAATAAGTAAGCTTCCCAGGTAGGAAGAATCAGAAGAAGACCCTCATACATACATTTGTTTTGTAAAAACCACCTACTTTGTGTCTTTAACACCCAAATGGCACGGTTTTGACCAGCTACACATTCAGGTTCTGACCTTATAAGCTTACCTGATAGGAAATCATAAAAACCTCAGTTTTTGTCCTGATCCTACCAGGCAACACTAATACAATAGAGACACAGTGCACTGCAATGAGGAACAGACCAGAAGTTTCCCTGATCGCTTCCCTCACTACCCAATGTAGTTGTCCTAGAAAGATAATGCCCATGCTGTAATACCTGTTAGAAATGTTTGTCATGAGATGTATCAGGATATCTAAATACAGTAGCTTCAACAAATACTGATTAGTTTTTAGCCTACAATGAAGTTCAGGAGTAGGAGGTTGGTGGCATTAGCTCATTAGTTCAGTGATGTCAGGGTTGAAATCACTTGATTATCTGGGTTGTTCCCTTAGAGTCACAAAATGTTGCTGCACCTACAACTATGCCATGAAGGCAGCAGACTCAGAAAGAAGTTATTTTCTCTTCGCTGAAGTTTGGTCTTCACTCACATAGTCATATTTCACTGCACCACTCAAGCCGACTTCCATAAACATCTCCTTTGGGTAGAACTGGGTCATTTGCACATTTTCATGACAATTACTGGTCAAGGAAGAGAGGCCACTTTAAATGGATCACAAATTATTTTCTGGGACTGAATTAGAGACCTTATCCTATCCTTCCTGAGATCAAAGGATATCTTTTTTTTTTTATATATATAATTTATTTATTTATTTATTTATTTATTTTTGGCTGTGTTGGGTCTTCATTTCTGTGCGCGGGCTTTCTCTAGTTGTGGCGAGCGGGGGCCACTCTTCATCGCGGTGCGCGGGCCTCTCACTATGGCAGCCTCTCTTGTTGAGGAGCACAGGCTCCAGACGCGCAGGCTCAGTAGTTGTGGCTCACGGGCCCAGTTGCTCTGCGGCATGTGGGATCTTTCCAGACCAGGGCTCGAACCCGTGTCCCCTGCATTGGCAGGCAGATTCTCAACCACTGCACCACCAGGGAAGCCCGATATCTTTTTTTTTTAAGAAAGGCAGACCGCTACCTGCAGCACCTCATTTGGATGTGTCTCGAGTCTTGGAAGCTTGACTATCCTACTTTCTTCTAGGAATGGACCTTGAGAGCTTGTTTGGAGGGTCTAGCAGGGGAGAACAGCTTCTCATATACCCTCAACCGAAAAAGGGCCCTCCCCTATTGGGGAAGGCCATCCTCTTCCACTGAGCTTACAGCTCCAGGAGGGATGTACATGGATCCATCGGGCAGGAAAGGGGACACCTGTCTAGCCATCCAGATCAGCCAATCAACCCTGGTGATCAGTGGGGTGACAGAGGTCACAGCCAGATCACCCTCACATTTAAGGGATATCTTAAGACCAAAGGTTATATTGGCAGGGACAAAAAGAAAGACCAGAATGGCTACCCGGTAGGAAAAGACCATTGTCAGCCATGGCTACATTATAAAAATGATACCAAAGCTCTCAAATATTTTCATCATAAAGCTGATTTGTTTTGATTACATTTGATGTCATCTATCTAACTACTTTTGCTCTTCTCTGTTGCATGTCCAGGGCCTTATACCTTGTCTGTGTTTCAGAAAGAATTAAATTACATTCAAGAATGTGTACAGGAAAACATTGTTTGGTGCCAGGTTAAATCAATGAACGTATGTTCATCCACATACTTTCTACATATTAAGGCCAACTTCTGTATTACTTCTTGTATATAAAAAAGATGTCACTTACAGAAATAAACATACAAATATGTGCATGTATTTCTTAAGGTAGAGAGTTTATTCATCAAACATTAATTGCCTGCAGTGTACCTGAAATCTAAACACCTGCACATGCTATGCATTCATCAATAACTGCAAGTAAGAATAGCTAGGAAAATGTCTTAATTTTCCTTCTGAGGTTCAGTGAAAATTCTTTGCAGATTTCCATAGAATAAGATGAAAATTCGGTGAATAATATGTATATTTTAAATAATGATTTACTCAGTAATGAAACCAGTTTCTCTTTTTGGTGTCGGTCATATTCATAAGAAGCTTTACCACATACAATATAGATGGACTTGTAAACAAAGGTTAATTTTATTACTCTGGCACTTGGAAACTCTTCCATTACAACCTCCTCCTTTCTGCCATTGTCAACCCTTTTCTTTCCCTTTAACAGAGTGCCAAACATGAAATGACAGTGACCAATGTTGACTTAATGTGGATGTTTAATAATGAAAAAAAGTGTGTCAGTCCCAGCATTAGTTACAAATGGCAGTAAGTGTATCGGATGGCAGCCCTGTAATAATTTTACATCCATCATTCTTTCCTGATGCTTCACTGGCCATCTGATGGATGGGGTCAGCAGTGTTAACTCTTCAGAAACTGACACAGTGTGTCTACTTCAGCATTATCTAACATATGCTCCTTCTCTTAGATAAGGAGAAGGCATGTGAGGAATTGTGAACTACAGGTTTGCTTTGAAAAAGTGAATATGAAGGAACTCATGCCTTTGTATTCGGTGGCAGGTACTACAATTAATTAATGATTTATGGGTGGCTTTTGTAGTTGTTGCCTTTAGCTAAAATGCATTAGAGAAGTCAGATTAGAGCTAGACATTTCAGTGGGAAGAGGAAAAACTCCATGAAGGAGGAAGCCATGTTAGGTAAATCGTTCAGGAGGAAATGAGATAGATCATTGCAACAGTGGGACAAAACAGGAGCTTTTTCTTGGGGGTGTGTGTGTGTGTGTGTGTGTGTGTGTGTGTGTGTGTGTGAGAGTGAGTGTTTGTCAAACAAAAATGTCCCCAAACTTTTAAATCTCCTGGTTAGAATTTACCTGGGAACAAATTAAAATAACACAAATGGTTAATATTTTCTCTTTATAAAAATGAGTATATATTATTTTTTATCTCTAATGTAATTATTTATTTGGTGATTTTAATTAAAAGATACACAAAATCTGAAGTTGAATATTTGCCTTTTTATTATTGGAGTCTCTCTACTCTCTACATAAATACGTATGTAAAATGGATAGAGAACTGCTTTCTAGACAGTGGATTATTAGAAAATCTAGACTAGCTTTTTATGTGCAAGTTGGCATTTGATCCTCAGGTTTTCTTTTCTTTTGTTTTTCATTCATAAAACCTTCTTAATACTGAGTGTCTTAGCTAAGGAACACTTCTTATGGGATAGGAGGGGAGAGGAAAACCCCTTAGTGAATATTATCAGCACAGAGCAGCCAGTTTTCAAAGACCATGACAAAAAGGCAAATAGGTATTATGTCATCACCCATCCATCACTCTATATGTCAGCCTTTCAATAATTCCAATCGACATTCTCGACAAGCTGGTGCAAGTTAAAGGGGCTGTTTGTTTCTAGAAATTGAGTATAGGCTGTCTATAGCCTTTTGTTCCAGATGGTTTTCTTCTGTGTCTTTTCATTTCTTTCTTTTTCTTTCTTTTCTTTTTGGGGGTATTTAATTGAAATACATGCCGAGTTTGCAGACTGCAAAGATCAGAGCTGTTTTCGTCCAGCAGTGGTAACTATGCATTAAACATTTTGATTTGTTTGAGCTTGAAGTTTAGTCCTTTTTTGCCATTTGCTTCATGGAGTTTGTGTATATTTACAGCCTCTGCATTTAATGGCCACATGCCTTATTTTCACAGATGGCCAGTGGAAGACTTTTTCTTTCTCTTAGTATAGCCTGCTTTCAGTTTTGCTACATTTGTCACAGTGCCACTACTTGCAGCTAGCAAGTGCCCACGCTTGGTGGGGAGCAATTATGGTGTGAGTTTTTAAGGAGCTTTTTAAAGGGTTTTTTTTTCCAGTAAACTTTTTATGGTTTAATTTTCAAGCCTAGAAAAGCTGTGCATGTTTTCAAACAGAGAGTCTTGTGTTCTTTACATCATTCTGGTAGAGGGGTTAGTGCAGGATGGTCCAATAAAATGAGACACACAGGGCATGCCAAATTGGGCTTTCAGATAGACACCCACAGGCCTCTCTGATGATTGAAATTGTCTGTTCATTTAAAGATATGAGGATAGGCTCACAATAGTATTCCTGAAAAAAAACAAGTTTGAAAACACCGTGTGGAGAATGATCTAGATATTTTTAAAGTACATTTCCATGGTACATAGATAAAAGACTAGAAGAAGAATAAACAATCATTTTGCCAAGGTGTTGGGGTTGGAAATTTACATGTCCCCACATTCCTGATTTTTTCAAATTTTCTGTAAGTAAAATAAGAATCACTTTTGTTGTTGGACCAGAAGTGTTATTTTTGAAAACCTGGTCTACTAAGAGTGATCTTTCCTTCCCTTCTCCCTTGCTCCCTTCCTCATCCCCAAGATCAAATAGCTGTCTTCAAGACACTTAAACATTAAGGCACTGAAATAATCAAAGAGCCATTTGTTTTTCAATTATCCTCATACTTAGTAGATATATTGTATTCTCTATTGCCATTTATTGCAAGTGACTTTAACAACATGGATTTAAAATTATGAGGAAAATATTCTGAATTTAACATTTATTTCAAAGGGCCTCATTGAGTCCTTCCACTTATACCGTTTCTCTTTTACAAATGAGAAACACTTGTTTATGAGTATAGGAGTAAAAGTAGGAATAATAATTGCTATTGATATTTAGTTTGTATCTTACCTTTTTCAAACTGCTTTCACATCAAATTTCAGTTTTGTACAGTATTATAAGCAGGACAGTATTCATATCTTTGTTTTAAAAATAAAAACCTTGAGATATGACATTATTATAGGAATTCGAGTGGTAGATCAGTTTTTAAACCGAGGTCCTCTTGTTCAAATTTCAGTCTGTTTTCTAATGGACCATGCTGAAGATGTTCAAGAAAGTAACTCAGTGCCTGTTTGATTAGATTGTACCCCAGCGTTGGCCATGTGTATTATTTAGTACATTTTTGAGGAGTTATCACACACACACAAAAATCCTTTAATCAATCAACATCTCCATCATTTGTGTATCTTTTTTCCAATTCTTTGTTTTTCCTGTTTCTGCTCCCTTTCTAGGTCTTCCTTTCTTCACCACGCACCAGCCCCCTTCATTAGAGAATGAGCCGGGAAACAGAAAGAATATGTTCCATCTTATTTATTTTGCTTCTCATAGCAGCTCTCATAAAATATGTGAAGTTTTAGCTGTTCATTAAAATGAGATTTTAAATATCTATTCTACACTAAATTTTTTCCCCTAAAACTACCGTGGATAATTGAAAAGTGAACTATAGCCCTGCTGTGCCTCTTTCTATTTGTCAGACCCAGCATTTCGGAACCAAACCATTTCTCTTTAAAACAGTCCAATTATATTTATTTAACTGAGGTAACTACTGGCTACTGAGGCTGCATTTATAAGAATGCGTACAGTTTTATAGCTTTTATTCTATGAAAAGGAAAAATTAAAGAGAAAAGGTCTATACGTTTCTGTAGCTCAGTAACTGAGTTACCCATTGTTTATAGAACAGTTATCATCAGACAACATTCCAGTTTTGTGTTTACATCTGTGCAGCCCTCCCACCTACCGGACACCCTGTGTAGGTTGTGAATTTTATTATTTTACTTTGTTGGCCTCCTATTTTTCTCACATTAAGCCTTCTGATTTGACTTGGTGTGCACAGTATCTGTATCTGCCCTGGTTTGAAATAAAGTCATTTTTTTAGACTTTGGCTGAATGCTGAACACATATACAGACACTTGAAAACTCAGGTCTTAGTTTTTCCTCTCCTGCCTTCCCTCTTCCACATGTACAGACCATAAGCACCCCTGGGACAAGTAAGCAAGGACCAATATTTTACCATGATATTATTCATGTGTACACTCTTTGTGAATGATTTCTTTCCTACGGATTCCTTTGAGTGGCTCTTCGGTTCATTACCCCACACACTCAATGACTTCTTCCTCTCCATGGCAATAGTGTTGAATTTGGACATATAACTGCGTGTTTCACAATGCACCTAGAATCTGTAAATCTGAGTATTATTGGACAGTCCCTTCACAAAATGTATTTCAATAATCATATTTTTTGGGTTTTGTTTTATAATTTGAAATATCCTCCTTGAATTTAAGAAATGATGATAGAATTCTCAATTATAAATGGAGTACCTTTACATTTTGAAACATAATTAACAGCTTCTGAGGAAACTATCATCATGGATAGAGAAACATGTATAGCTGTATACATTTGTCAAAATATTTTTGTTTTGTTTGAGCAACTCCAGTCAAGTGGAACATAGAATTGAAAGAAAATGTAAAGGGCCTTTAATTCAACATATCATCTGATGTTGAATTGCCAGGCAAGTAGTCATATGGCCAATACTTGAAAACCTCTGGGGAAGTGAAATTTTTTGCATCCTAAGACAGCCCACTCAATGGAGAGACAACTCTTTTATATAACTCTTCCTTCAGTGGTTCGTTATCTTTCACTTGATAACTTACAACCATTGGTCAGTATTCTGTCTCTTTACTACATATGGCCAAATCCTCTCTTTTTCACAAAGAACAGGTCTTGATTCTTTTTAAACATGGAGGTTCTTAAGAAATTTAAAGACAGAGATTGTTGATCTCCTCTTCAACTCTCTCTTGCAAGGTCCTGTGCAATTTCTCCATGAAGACAACAAGGATATTGACAGGAACATAACCCAAAGCTGAGTTAAGTCCAAAACATTATGGCCATGGTCTGCATTCCAGTTTTTGTAGAAAAAGAAACTAGACCATTACAACATAGTTTTTCTTAATGAATCCATACTAGCTTCTTGTTGTATCACATCCTGTACTAAGTGCTCTTAACTAATCCTATAACAATCAGCTCTGTCTTTTCTGGAACATACATTAAGTGCTCAGGTCATTGTTCCACAAATTCTCTTTATTCGTGAAAAATCAATATTAGTTATTTATGTACAAGTCCTAATATTTCTCCCACTTTAAAATCAGTTCTTTAAAAATCATAAATAGGGATTCATCAATTTTATCCACAAGTCATTTTACTATCTTAGAAATGTATTCATCCAGATTAAGACTTGAATTCATAGAAGCTGTGTGTTTCCTTCAAAACAATTCTATCTTCAGCTTCGTAATACTTCTTAAGAAAACTTGATCTGCCAATACAGTTCATTTTGACCAGATTGCCTGATGAAACTAAGTTTCTATGAAATTTAGCAAGAATTAAACTTCAAGAAACATTTCATGAAGCTGGCTACCAAAGTTCACAAAAGGAAATTAGATTGTGGAAACAAAAGTATGGGTTCTAATTTATTATTTTCTCCACTAGGGGTATCTCTGAATTTAGAAGGGGAAAAAAATCAGGATTAGATAAGGCTTTTTTTGTAGTTGACTAAACCATAAGACATTTATGGACCTTTCCAACCCCTTAGCTCATATATCCATATGATTCTATGATGGAGAAAATGAATGGAAAAATATTCCTAAGGGATACTAGATTTCAGAGTACCAAAGTGTCTGAGAAATTCACATTTGACCAGAATAAAATTAGTAAAAGATTTCTTCAGATTGCATTTTTGTTGATGTTGGAGGGAAATATGTGTGTGTATGTGTGTGTGTATTTGTACATAATTTATTGTAAAGCTTTTACAACAAAGCTTTCTTTCCCATTTGTGCAGTTAGATTATGTGGGTGGATGCTTATTTTTTAGAAAATGGTGATCTCAGTAAGCAAGGGTGAAACCAAGAGATTGAAGGGGATCTCAGACACATGCATTGTTTTTTATGTTTTACTTAAGCTGATGAAAAAATTCTCCAACTGATAAATCGTTATGACATTATAAATAATCTTTCATCTTCCTTGGTGGTCTGCGAGGGTCACATAATTGGAGGGTTAAAAACCTTTTTTTGTTTCTTTTTTCTTCCTGTGTCATTAGTATAGAAGGAGATCATAAAAAAGGTCAGCCAGAAGGGGTTTAACTGTTACTGAGTCAACATTTGACAGTCACACTCTATTCTGTCATTTCATGCATGTGCTTTTTTATGAGTTTTATAGCTTTGTGAGCTTTATTTCATGGATGTCCATTATGATAGCTGATCCACAGCCCATCTCTTTCTTTGTGTATGTGTGTCTGATGGTGAGCAAAGCTTGTCACTTATATAAATCCCAATTTCAAGGAGTAATAGAGGAACCATCTACTCATGCAGTTTAGGCTTAGGTAACTAAGGAAATATCTACTTCCTCTAGAGTACAGTTTGTGTGGTTTTTTTGTTTTGACTGCTCTATGAAATATCAACAAACGATGTGCCTTTGAGCCTTTACAAACACAGTGAGTTTTTAGTTGTTTTTTTATATAGTTGAAGTAATGGAATAGGAGAACTTTTCAATTTAAATATGTACTAGACTTACTTATATTATGGGGCTATAAACCATCATGCCTGAGAATCAAATGGAAAATAAAAAAGATTAAATACATTGTCAGGGATGATACACAAGAGGAAAGAAAAAATCCCAACAACTTTTAGAGTTGTTACAAACATTCTCCTTTTTAATGCATATTTGCCCACTACTCTGGCTGTAGACAATAAAGGATCAAAACCACAGCAGGATACTTAATACTCATATTGAAATAACTATTCCTGTAATTCTTATATTTTAGGAAGAATCTTTATCGCTTCCATTTCCCCTATTTACTTTTTCCCTAATATTAAAAGCATATCTTTTTCATTTTTTAAACTAATGAGAATCTGTCATATATTACAGCACCATTTTACAAATTAGGATTCTGAAACTCAGGGAGGTTAATTGATTTGTCTAAAGTAGTATAGCTAATATATATGGCAGAGTTTGGTTAAAATGTCATGTTCCTGATCCCAAAGCCATTATTTTCTATATGGGTTATTTTCTCTATTTTCAAATATGTTCTTTTCCCACTGATCTCTATAGCCTTTTGCCATTCAGAACGTTGTTTGCTTAGAAAACACTGATCTTTACTGACCACTTCTAATCAGCTAATTACCCACATCTCTTTAGATATTTCTTGGCTCTCCTGTTGATTCCCGCCATAGTCTGGTGTCATGTGCAAACAATACACGTGCTGTTTTCCATTATGCAAGTCATTGGATAAGCCACAGAGCCCAAAACCAGCTGCCAAATTCCCTAAGTGAATATTAACACATTAATAATAGTTATTTGAATGTTGAGTTTTAGAGTTATTCATTTGACCCCAAGAAACTATATTGTCTAAAACTTTCTTTTCTTCTGTAGATCAGATACAATTCACTTGAATGTTTCTTCAAGTCATCATAGGATCAGAAAATTTTTCAAGTTAAGACAAACTTTACCTTAAGTTTCTTCTTGATCTTAGTAAACCTACAGAGTTGTATAAGGTTTGATTAGCCAGATAGGACTCATCTTTCCAAAGGAATTCTAGTTGTTATCCAATAGCTAGTTTTCATCCAGTAGAAAGCATACAGGTCGTCTTGTTTGGTCCTTATTTGTAAATCCTCAGGACTCTTTCATTTTGACTACTTTGTAGTAATTAATGTGTTTGCACCCTGTACTCTGATCTTCCTCAGAGCAGTTCAGAATTTTGGCCAGTATTTCTTTAAGAGTGTTTTTTGTTTGTTTGTTTTGTTTTATTTCTAATAGGAAAAAAGTAGAAGAGAGAAAGATGAATGAATCTTATAAGTTTCAGGGCAGTGTTTGGATAGTATTGAGAAGGCAGAAAAGTATAAGTGCTATACTGGATTTATGTTCAAGAACACTGGTCTTAGACTGGGGGCATGTGGTGGTCTTTTTCTGTAAAAATTCTTGACTAATGTGCTGTTTATCAGAACCAGTTGGAACTAAGAGTATAAGTTTGGTAAAAATTATCACCTCTGCCCATCAACATATTTTTCTATTTCCATAAACTCAGTTTCTTTGGTGTTTCTTATTTCCAGCATCTTCCCATTTACCACCTCCCTACCTGACATTTACTGCCCTCATTTTGTTTCAGCGGTCTCTATTTAGAAAGGATTAATTTAATTATAAGAACTTTGAGAATCACCTTTTTTCAGTAATATTCACACATTTGAAAAGAGGCTTTGGAAAGGGAAATGTTTAACCCAGGGTGCAGAATCAGAAACGGTTGTGTTTTAGATATGACTGTGCATAGCTGGACTCTTTGCGAAGGGGATGGCCAGGAACGGACGGGATTAGAAGTAGTAGGGTGAAAGGAATCTTCCCAGTGTACCAGCATTTGTGCTTTATTACATTTGGCTGATTCTCCTTCTATATTCCTGAATAGATTGAATTTAAACTTTTGAAGCCTATTCTTAAATCCAACTCATTCTTTTGGTAGTTCAGTATATTATCTAGAATCTTATTCACACATAGATTTATATCTACCTGTGTACATAAGAACTAAATATGAACTTTTACAATGGGATCAATTTTCATATGGAATTGTATAGCTAATTATTTACTATATAACCACTGTATTTTATATATATATATATATATATATATATATATTTATATATATATATATATATATATATACACCATATATTTACCATATAACCATTTGGGTTTTATGATACACCCCTTACCTCAATTCCTCTGTCTTCTGAATTTATTGTCAGCCAGAGTTTCTAAATTGTGGCGATGTTACCATTTTGATTTACATGCTACTGTAAAGTGTTTTAATTAAAAGTACACCACACCTTCTTCAAGTCCTCCAATCACTTCTCATTTACCCTGTTCACATGACTGAGAATTAGCTTAAATGACTATGTGAAAGGTCACAAAAGAAGTGCAGCTTACTGTGTTTACTTCCACTGTCTCCTACTGACATCCTCTTAAGAAGTATCATAAATTCCACTTTGGGGTAACTAATTGAATCATTTTATTATACTCTGTGCTTTAGAGGTAGATGGTTAGAGGTTACTTATTGTAAAAACTACTTGTGACTTTCCAGCTCATCCTTTGCTAATTTTAGCTACTTGGTAAGATGGTGCAAGATGCATACAGCTGAATGCAGAATCTTCAGAGTCACTTAACATTTCATTCTTTTTCTACTCCGACTGCCTTCATTTTGCTGTTTCTTCTTGAAAGACTTTCCTTCAAAATGGAAAACTCTCTAGAAACTATGTAGCATTATTGCCCTATACACTTTTTTTAAAAAAATTTTATTTATTTATTTATTTGTTTGTTTATTTATGGCTGTGTTTGGTCTTCGTTTCTGTGCGAGGGCTTTCTCTAGTTGTGGCAAGCGGGGGCCACTCTTCATCGCGGTGCGCGGGCCTCTCACTATTGTGGCCTCTCTTGTTGCAGAGCACAGGCTCCAGACGCGCAGGCTCAGTAATTGTGGCTCACGGGCCTAGTCGCTCCGTGGCATGTGGGATCTTCCCAGACCAGGGCTCAAACCCGTGTCCCCTGCATTAGCAGGCAGATTCTCAACCCCTGCGCCACCAGGGAAGCCCGCCCTATACACTTTTAAATCAAAACCTGACAGGTGATCCATGCCCAGTACATTCCCCAAAGATAGTACAGTAAAGTCTTCATTGACCCGGGGACTCTCAGATTATGTTGATGGAATGTGGTTTTTTCTTTAATGTAACTGTCTTCTATTTTAACAGCTACATTTACTATAAAGACAGTCTGTTAAGCTGATGTCCTTGGTGCTCCTGGGCTCAGCTGAATATATACAGCAGACTCTCTCAGCAAAAGAAATGTAGAACATGTAAAGCAGATGAAAATACCAGTTTCATACACAAAACAAAATTGGGTGAGGTTCTACATTTTTAAATATATCATTTATTTCAACTTTAGTACTATATGATCTTATAGAACTAAAGTTGGTATAAACTATTTTGTTTCCAGTTTCTCTACTGTATTTTATACTGATTGACAATTTAAAATATTTTTTCTATTAAATCGTATGTCAGACTTTGATGAAGAGACATGGATTCCAAGGCCACCAAATTAAGAGAATTTTTCATCTAGTATGTATAGTTGTAATACTGTCAGAGATTTTGTAGAGATAAAGTATATACTGTATGAAGAATTTCAGTACCCTGTTGGCTCTTGTTGGGAACGTTAGTTGGGTCCTTTACCTGTAATACAATTATCTTAAATAGTTGATTATTTTCTGTGAACTTTTTATTGTGTCGGTAGCTGTTCCGCAGTGTATGTGATTCATTTGTGTAACTCATGACTGTGTTCCTCAGAAAATGAGGTGCATAATTACAAAGAAACATGAGCAAATTTTATGAAATCCAATAGGTGCTTTTCTTAAAGCTGCTTTGGAACCGCATCATCCTCAGCGCAATGATGGAAAGTTCTAGAGAGAGTTGTAAACCTTTTATTGTATGCTTTTCTGTTCTTAAAATCACCCAATTACTTAATTTGGAAATAGTTTAAAATCTCATGTGGTGTAGATTAAGCATTATATTTTTCTTGAAAATAATTTACTTTGTAATGCCATGTTCTCCATGAATTCAAATCATGCACTGCATGCTTTCAAATGACTTGATGTCTTTGCAGATCTAATTTTGGTATATTTGTATCTCAAATAATTCTCCAACTCAATATTTTGGCTTAGCAATCCAAATCAAATCGTGGTCCAAGTAGCAGGCACTCACATTGAATGTACAGAGACTTGACAAGCAATTAACAATGAATATTGAAACGTCTTCATTACCCTTGCATGAGGAATGCAGATGGCATTTAGGGAGATGGCAACCCGAGGGCACTACTGTGAATTATGTTTCAATCATTTGGTCACCTGACTATTGGAAGACTTTCTCTGGGCCTCATGCCACTTCTATACTTTTCCTGTCTAGCTAAAAATAAAGCAGGAATTCCAAATGTTGTAAAACAGGTTGCTTCCATGAAATTTCTATGCACATTTTGTGATTTGGGAAGGTTATCTCCAAGGATCCCAGCATCCATCCTTTAGGCTTAGCAAACCCAAATGCCAAGGCTATATAGGGGATTCTACGAATCAGAGTTCCTTCAAAAATCCTGCTGGTCATTGGCTTCAATTACCTCAGTATAACGTGCTGAATGTGCAAAGGTGAATAAATCAGCATCTCATCCCTTCCAGAAGCTAATGCATTATATATAGCCCAAGGAAAAAAATGTCCTTGAATAATTATAATTTCCAGATTGAGATCTCATTATAAATTTCTTTTTTAAAGGAAAAAACAACACTGGAGAGTCTGACTCAGCAACTGGCAGTTAAACAGAATGAAGAAGGAAAATTTAGCCATGCCATGATGGATTTCAATATGAGTGGAGATTCTGATGGTTTGTGAAATTTTTTGTATGTATTCCAGTAGTGTGCAGAAGTGTCTGTTTAATACCAATTAAAACTACTAAAAACTATACAAGACAGCCACCTCCTACCTGATCATTACAGTAAGAGCTCACATGTACTGAGTGGTTCCCACGTGCCAAATGCTCTGCTGAGTGCTATGCGTAAATCATCTCATTACTCCCCAGCACAACCTGTGAGATAAGAACTCTTACAGATATAGAGATTGGCCCTTAGGAATTTTGAGTCATATTTTCCAAGACTACAGGGCTATAAGCACCAAAGGCAGGTCTTGGATTCAAGATGGCATGATTCTAAAGCAAATGCTCTCAATCATCATCTACCCTGTCTCTCACTTCCCTATTTCTTACACCTGAAACAAACTTTTCAAAAATGTTTTTCTGTAAGCTCATTTTGAAGTTTTCATTTGTCAAACCCTGACCAGAATACATGGCTCAGAGGACATTTTCAGGATAGTTTCTTGCATTTGGGAGCCTTTCCCTCTTATACTATCTACCATACTGTCAGGTGCCCTGCCTACCCTCTGTAACCCAACTAGAGCTCCAGCTGTGCGGCCTCATGCTTCCCTCACGTGCCTTGAGACTTCTGTTGTCTGCGTCATCTTTGAACGTTCTAAACATCCACAGGGACAACTAAATAAATTGATGCTCTAATTCTAATAGCACAGCAAAGAGGGAAAAAGAAGAAAGTGCTTTTCCTCTTACACTGAGCCCTGACTGGGAACCTCTCTCCAGTGTCAGGTGACATACATGCATTTCAAGAGCATGGTCCTCAACTTTGTTACTATGGCAGAAGCTCCCTGCATACAGAAAAGAGTGAACCAGGGCAAACCAGTGAGCAGCCAAGGGACTAGCCAAACTTGAGCATTTAACCAGATAATTCTATTGAGACCAAATTTTATTGAATTTCATATCTGAGAAAAGTCTGTGTTTTTCTAGCCTATTGTATCCAGACGTTTCCTTCTCTTTTCTGCTTTGCTTGGCTAAGATAAACCTGGCCTAAGTACATACAAAGAGCTTGTTTAGCTTTGATGAAGTCACATAATGTTCATTTTATTGCTTATGTTGCTGTAAGGTGTAAGAACAAGAAAAAGCAGATGTGCAAATGATCATTTGCTAGCTACAAACCCATTTTAGGAAGATGTCACCATATATTAGCACTCATTTTTGTCAATAAAAAGACAATTACTGGTAATAACACATTTCATAAATTTTAAGTTGTATCAGCATGATAAAATATACCCACGGTAATCAGCATTAAAACATCAAAATTGTTGTTGCTGTTATTTGTTATATTCAGTCATGCTTATATGCAAAATATTTTCCAATCTTCATCACACCAAAGAGCATATTATGAAAGAGAAATAATGAGAAATTCCAAATAAGCTGTGTTTTTTGTTTGCTGCTATAGAGGTCTTAAAGTCTGGGTAATTTTGGTTGACTCCTATTCCTTCAAATTAAGAAAGGAAAAGGAGTATGAAGGAAGAAAAGAAGAGCAGTGCTCTAGAAAACCCCAAAATATTTGAAATTTTTACATGCTAACAGAATATATCTCTTTCATCTTTTGTAATGATAACCCTGGAGAACATAGTGCCAGAGTTATATGTTTTGCTTCTCCTTATTTTCTTTGCCTAAATTCAAGTATCTCTGGAAGCAGTTTAATCTGCTGAAGCCATTCTACAAAGTCAGATAAACCCTAGAGGAGTGCCTGAAGCTCCCCAAGGTTCCAGTGTGACACTTGGTCGTGTTTTATCATCCTGAGTCTTGCTGTTTGGAATGTAATTATCAATGGATCTCTTTGGATAACTTAGATGTTAGTGGGAAAATTCAGGGAAATGAACATATTTTTTTTCACCTTAAATATGTGACTGTAGACTTTGTAAGAAACCATAGAATGTAACTATTCGTTTGTTCTTTTCCTACCATTTTCAAATATCTTTTGGGAACCAGACTATCATTGCTGCATCAGCATATTTCATGCATGTATTAGCACATAATTTCAAAGAAAAGCCAACCACATTATAGGAGATATCTATATTGTATTTTAACCTTAAACATTTATTTAGCAGTGTTTTTAGTATAGCCTCAGAGAGAGAAAAAGGGCATGAGTATGCTGTGTTCTGTCAGCCTTCAGGTAGCAGAGACACATCCTTACCTGTAGTCATCCATTCTGCTGAACAGTTTGGTGTTTCACAATTTTGTGAGCTTTTTGACCTATCTAATATTTCTACAGTACCGGCATGCCTGTTGACCTAACCCAACTATTCTCTTTCCAATTTGTATCAAAGATCACATATTCAAGTTTCTTGTGTGCTCTTGAAAGTAAATGGTGAAACAGTCCGTAATCCATTGAAAGAAAGGAAAAATATATTAGAAATGGACTTAAAAATACAAATACAACATTTGACACCACAAGGCTTATCACAGAAACTTCATAAACAAGCATCTGGCTCAAGAATTAGAAGTACCATTATTAGATGTGCTTTTGATTTTCAGATATTTTAATAGACTGAAAAACAATAATACAAGGAAGGGAATTGCCATAAGTTTTAACACTAACGTGAAGCAATGTTCCCTGTTTTTAGGAAGTGCTGGAGTCTCAGAATCAAGAATTTATAGAGAATCCAGGGGGCGTGGTAGCAATGAACCCCACATAAAGCGTCCAATGAATGCCTTCATGGTGTGGGCTAAAGATGAACGAAGGAAAATCCTTCAAGCCTTTCCTGACATGCACAATTCCAACATCAGCAAGATACTGGGTAAGAAAAGTATTAAGGGTTAAGTGATGTATGAAATACAGGTACAGTTTTGTTTTCTGCATTTGTTGAAAGAGACTGGGTTTGGAAGCCAGGCAGCTCATGTTTTCTACTTATCTAAAAATTAGGTACACCATACTGAGCCTTTTCTTCTGACCATGAAGCATTCCACATTTATCAAGAAATTGTGCCCAAATTCTGATTTAGATGTGTGTTCCTACACTAGTTGTTGTAATATTCCTCTTCTTCAAAAATTTAAAATATTTGTATTAAGACTAGGAAAAAAAGCTCTTTTCACACAAGCCACTCAGTATCGGTATTGACCTTATTTGTTCTTTTCCTTTGTAAACACTATAGAATTCGTCATGTCGTGGGGGTGAGGGTGGAGGTGGAGATGATGTCTGTTCTAATACTGTAATTGAAAATCAGTTTAGATTGTCAGGACACAAGAAGACGTTTGGGTGCGCATTTTTTAATTTTTACTTTTAGTATCCTTACGCGTATTTTCAGTATCATTTAAAAAGGGACTTTTCCTGCTATTGCAGCTTTCAGCTTAACAGATGACAAAAGTACATATTTACCCAACATACATAGACACTGAAGCACACAGCAAAGATGGTTGAAAGGAAAGAGTACTGATTATAAAGAGACCTATTATACACCAATTTAAGTCCCAGAAAGAAGGAAGGGAAGATGCCATTTCTTTGGTGCTGTTCTCTTGACATCATCGTCATCATCAATGTCATCCTCACCATCATCTTTACCTTCAAGAGCATGGTGTCCAGGTTCTTGACAACCTAAGCAAATTTTTATTTTCTCTGACTTCTAAGAGCTAAATAATAAAAAAATTAGAAGAAGAACGCTTAACTCTATCAGCACATTTTGTCTTTGACGAATAAGTAACAAAATTTGTTGAAGTTATTAAAGCTTTGTTAAAATCCATAGTGCACTGGAATTACATGTAGCTAATGTAGTGTGCCTTTTGATTCTTTACGTTAAGGAACCGATCATCTGAAGGTGGTTACTAAACATGTACATGCGTTTTTATGATCCCGTATTTTCAACAATGGTAATAGGGCGCCTCCCAGTCCACAGTGTACATTTGTAACGAAACAAAAACAAACAAAAACCGTTAGCTACTTAAACTTGTGTCTCAATTTTCATCTAAATGATATTGCGCTCTTTAGATGAAGGTTATCTCAAAAGATATGAACATGTGAAGCTTTATGTGTACATAGAAAGCATGAATATTTATGCATAAATATGTATGAATATTTATGTATAAATATATATCCAAATATAATAAAAAACTGAAACTGATCAAAAGAAAATGCATATTTTTTGCATCTCTACCATCTTTGATCTATTTTTCGTTTTTATGACAACATTCTGCCTTCCATATGAATTTTTCATTTAAAAAAAAATACCGTATCTGTTTCATTTGGAAAAACTCTAGAAAAGAATAAAATACTTGATGTAAGCTTATTTCATATTTTAATATATCAGTTATTATCAAATTAGAAATCCCCAAATGTCAAAAAAACACTAAAAACTAAGATTGTTTAACCTGTCTTTATATCATTCATTGATGTGTCTGAATACTAAAAAAATAATAATCACTGATTAAAACTTTACTCTAAGTATGAGAGAAATACCAGTTTTGATGATGTGAAATATTTTAGGAAATAGAGCAAAAGCCTTCATGGGAAAGAGATGACTGGCTAAAAGAATTCCTTTCTGGTTTGAAGGAGAGAATATTAGAATGACTATATGATTATATCATAACAGGCTGCATGAAAGAGAATGCTACCTGACTTAAGATTTTTCAATGAAATTATATTAATTAAAGATATAGCAGGAAAAAAAAAAACCCACCGAAGTGTCTTGGGCCTCAATATTTAGTCATAGCTTCAAATAAATAAGTGATCTTCAAATATCCACAAGATCATTCTAAATGGCTCATTTCATATAAAAGTACAAAGAAAGCTTGATGTTTTCCCTTTTACTGATTGTTTTGGATAACAGCCTCCGACAGCATGCTGCTAATTCATTCTGCTTAAAACAGGCGCTTGAGCTGGGTTGACATTTTACGTAGTCTCTGGAGATCCTAGTTGACATTTTAAAGGGCTTCTAAGCATTTTATAATACCCTAAAATCTGGTTTCAATAAGCCATTCTGCTGAAATTGTTAACATAAGGAATCACCTTTTACCGTTTGGCGCTAGATCAGGGGACGGGGGACATCTTTTTCTGATTAGGTATACAGTAGTTAGAGTAAAATGTGCAAACTCATTACAGACCCCATGGAGATGACACTGTGGCCCAGCTCAAACTCTTCATTTTTATTGTGTTGCCAGATTTAGAAAGGAAAAGGGCACTTTCAAGACTGATTTTTTTTTTCTCATTTTGAACATCAAATATTTTCGATTGAATCTTCTTTTTTGTCATCAGGAGGAATACCTGAATGTGCTTAATTCTCTTTTCATTGTTGAAGGCTCATCTTTTGAAAACAGCAGGGAACTTGTACTCCCTGTACCTGGTCCAGGGTGAGCAGCCAGCCACACCCAAATCAAGGAGATGTTTTCATCTCTTTTGAAGGTATCTAAAATGCTGTCCTCCCATCCTCATCTGGTGTGTTTCAGGGGGTTACATTTGCAGCTACAAACAGTGGTTGGTGTACCTGCAAAGCCATTGAAACCAAAACCAAACTGTCATTTGGTTATCCCCATTCGAAAGCTATTATTAAAAAATGATAGCAGCCTTTGCCACCAAACTGAACCACTGTTCTGCTCGGTCATATAATGGAGTAGTTAGCTTAAGCATTAACTGGGTCAAATTGTCCCTTAATTCATAATTTTGAAAAGACATGTAGCAGTGATATGGCCATATTTTTCAATGTAGCTCAGAATTCAGTGATACTTCCAGAGAAATTATATTATCAAGTTTCAAAATATTTTGATTCCAGTTCATTCCACAGTTAGAGGCCAACTTATTTGAGAATTTACACATCCTTTACTATCCTTTTTTTCTCTGCATTTTAGCCAGAACAACTTTAGGTTCCTCTACTCCCCCTTCCCACTACAAGGCCTTGACCATTCTATTCTTCCTCCATAGGCTACTCTTGTTTTTTCAATCCCTCTAGGAGTCATTTTTGCAGCGATGCCTTCCTGACCTACAGAAGATTGATCTCACCTCCTTATCATATGTTTTCATAGCTTCCTGTACTTTCCACAATTATAATTAAAATTATACATTTTGCAATTATGTATTTAATGTATTTCTTCTCAGCTGGAATATAAGCTCCAAGAAGATAGGAACCATAACAACTCACTGCTGCATATCTAGTGATGAATACAGCATCGTGCACGTAGTAGGAAATCTAAACATAGCTCTTACATTCCAAGGCATGTTACTATGAGGCATAAACATTCCCCTTCCTTAGAGAAAAATATTCTTTTTTGAGCTAATAGAACATTTAGACTTAGGGAAGAATCTTTGGCAATTCCTATTCTAACTGAGAATGCTAGTTTCTTTGTTTTATTTGGTAGTAAACGTAGTTAGTGAATTTCAAGTCAACCATTCTTGATCCACTGTTCGATTTCTTTAATTATTCAGTAAGTTATTCTGATAACTTCACTTTTCCACTCCCTATTCTGAGGGTCAAAATTCTGGTATACATACTTATAAGAAACTCCACAAGAAGAATTGATCTAGTTCAATAGTATTATAGGTTTACTTGTGTTTATATTTGCACTGAGAACCACATAATGATTTTCAAGTGCCTCTAGAAAATAATGTTGAATAATAAAGAGTCTGAGGTTGTACCTACAAATGATACGGCCTGACCAGCTAACTAAATGTTGGACACTGTATTTAAATACAAGTTTGAGAAAGGAGTAGAAAAATAAACTCTTACTATTTGAACTGTAACCTGAGTTTCTGTTGTAAATATAATGAAATCATATTGGCTGTCTAGATTGGAAAAAATCTGTTTATAAATCTTTGTAACACCTACATGGATATACCCACCCAGGCAACATCTGTTCCAATAGGAAAGAATTCTAAGGGAAGAGATGTTGTCCCTTTCTCTGCATTCCTTTAATAAATATAACAGCCCATATTGAGGAATTCTGTACATTTGTAGGAAAGTACTATTCATTAGTGAGCTATTTGCATTTGAGATGTGGAGTTATGGTTGAGTAATGAATTCATTCAAAAGGTTTAAGATCTTGCTTAGATGACTTTGGAAGGCAGGTAAAGGCAGCAGGTGCCAGTACATATTTGCTAGGGATTTCCTAATTCCAGTTATTTTGGTCTTTGTGCATTTGGGTAGAGTTGAGCTGATTACTTGCAGATGAACATCTGCAAATAGATTTTTCTCACATTCTTAATAAAAAATAAACATTACTACTACTACTACTTCTATTACCACTGCACATAGCCATACTGATAGAATCAAAGCTTTAAATCACATCTCTATTGAGAATAAGCATAAACTATTTTTAATTAAGCTTCCAATAGTTGTTTTTTTACAATTCTACTTGAATCCAAACCAAAATTAAAAGTGAAAAGAAAGGGAAAACCAATTTGGGCTAACATTACTAATGCATACTCTATCACAGGAAGTGACATTTTTATATATTATTGAAAGCAATTTATTAAGAGAAAAATACTACTGAACACATACTTATTATTGTAAGTTTTGATTTCTGCTAGATCCTATATAGTAGATGGGTGTAGGTATGTAAGGATACATGTTGTACCACAATTTCAATTCTGTCAAACCTAAGTTTGAGTCAGTGGTCCACAATTTAATAGTTGTGTGACCTTGGGTAAGTTACTTCATCTATTTGAACTTCAATTTTTTTACTTTAGAAATAGATATAAATGTTGTCTGCTTATGAGATTATGGTGAAAGGTAAAAATGAAACAACTTATGTAAAGGTTTTAGTACAGTATCTAGCACACAGTAGTTACCCAGTGCATGTTCATTAATGTATTTTTTATAATTAGAATTTTAATGAAATGAATTTTTACCTAATCACGTAAGCATATTTAAACATTTGGGAGAGAATGAGAATTACACGTACCATACGTTAGAAACCTTTGTAGTAAGTAATGTACCCTGCATAACAATACTCAGTAACTAGATAATTACCTTCAGATTCAAAATATGTAATGCGTTTTTGCATAACTTTTCAGTTCACAGTTGAATTACATCATGGTCTAATGTAGAAATGAAAGATATTTCCATTAAATCATCTATGAGCTTTTAAGTACATAAGGCACAAGTTTGGCTAAATTGTTCATTCAAGCCAGAAGAAAACTATTGCTTAGTGTTTGTATCTCTGGGTGCACAGTCTTTGAGGACACTGCCACCAACACCTCTGTTCTTGTGGCATCTCACCTCTTGAGTCAGAGCTCACTAATCATAACCTTTTTATGTATTTCTGGGATTTGGCCAACATTTTGACTTTAGATTTTCGTGTTGTTCTCAGTTATACCTTTTTAGGCTCCTCAGCCGCTGTGCAAATGGGAATTGTGACTTTTTTTCCTCATAGGATCTCGCTGGAAAGCTATGACAAACCTAGAGAAACAGCCATATTATGAGGAGCAAGCCCGTCTCAGCAAGCAGCACCTGGAGAAGTACCCTGACTACAAATACAAGCCCAGGCCGAAGCGCACCTGCCTGGTGGATGGCAAAAAGCTGCGCATCGGGGAATACAAGGCAATCATGCGGAACAGGCGGCAGGAAATGCGGCAATACTTCAATGTTGGGTAAGGACCTTCCGGTCATTTTCCCATAGAGAACATTTCCTGTTACACTTAATGGGATGTGAGATGTATTTGTTCAGTTGAAAAGCAGCATTTTGAGAAAGCACCTGAGCACAGTGTATTTTCAGAGACTAAACTGTCCCCTTATAATCCTGAGAAAGAACACTTCATGTGAATTCACTCCAGGCTCCTAGAACAATGGCTCTGATGCGGGAGCTTTGTTAATAGCTGGTTTGAAAATAAAATATCTGAGAGTAAAGAATTTTGAAGTTTGCTATTAAAAACATAGAAGTCTTCCTGGTTCTTTTTCTTGCTGGTTTTCATTACTTCCAAGGCCTCACAGTGTAAATTCCACAGCAGCTAACAACTTAGCTGATATAATACAACATAAAAATGATTCCAAAAGAAAGACTTGTTTCTGAATATAGCAGAGTCTCTGGGCTCTCAAGGCACACGTGTGGCCTTACAAGATCACACAAAGTAGGGATTCTCTTCAGGGTAGAACAAGTTGTGAATGGGAAAGTTTCCTTCTGAATTAAGGATGCCTCTCTTAGTATGTCTTACCCTGCTTCCTATGGCAAAGGCCTGCAACCACATTGTTTCTGCAGAATTTTATCAAAAAGCACAGAAATAAAGTTGTTCATATCTGGAACAGTAAGTAAGATCCTGAGAGCTTCTTAGAATAATAAGTACTGTTCTGAAAATGGCCAGAGGATACTTTAAAAAAAAAAACAAAAAACTTTTCTAATCTGCCCTATCCCCTCCACTCCCCTGAAAGCATCTGCTTGCTTTGTCCAAAGGGTCTGTGACTTATATCCCAGTGCAGTACTCTTCTCCACACTGAGCACGAGACCCAACGCTCCTTGGGGAAACAGTAAACAGACGAATGAATGAAAGAAGGCATAAATGAACATCATCTATTAATCCCTTCGTACTCGGACCAGCTACAGAATATATCTGTGGAGCCCAGTGTAAAATGGAAATGCGGGGTCCCTGTTAAAAGGTTTTTAAGAATTTCAAGATTGTGACAACAGAACTTTAAACCAAGTGTAGGATGTTTCTAAGCCCTGGATCCTGTACAGCTGCAGAGGTGGTCCACCCATGAGGCCAGCCCTACTTCCTACCCCCACTGAAAACTATTTCAGGGATGAGGTGGACCATGTTCAGTTCTGGTGAGTTCTGGGCAGTAAAGTTTTATTTTGAGAGCTCTAAGACTTTAGGGTTTTTCCATTAAAATGGAATTATCTTTAGGTTTGATTCTTTTAAAAACTGTTTCGACTTGTTATAGTGAAGGAACAATGAACTCGGGGTCAGGGACTTGAGTTCTGCTTAATCTTTCTGTCCCTCAGTTTCTTTTCATAGAAAAGTAGCGATCACGTTAAGAATCAAGTGGGTAACACGTGCACATGCCTTGTAATCTATAAAGCACTACATAGAAGTAAGGTATTGGGATCAAAGTAGGATACAGTTTTCAAAATGTGGGGCAACAGGGTGAAAATCACGACCTTCGAGTTGGACAACCTGAGCAAATTAATTATAGAGTAAGTAAGGCCTGCATCCAACTGGCCACTCACCCACGGTCTCTTTTTGGGAATTCCTCTCCAACAGGCAACAAGCACAGATCCCCATCGCCACTGCTGGTGTCGTGTACCCTGGAGCCATCGCCATGGCTGGAATGCCCTCCCCTCATCTGCCCTCGGAGCACTCAAGCGTGTCCAGCAGCCCGGAGCCTGGGATGCCTGTGATGCAGAGCACTTACGGCGTGAAAGGAGAGGAGCCACACATCAAAGAAGAGATCCGGGCTGAGGACATCAACGGAGAAATCTACGATGAGTACGAGGAGGAAGAGGATGATCCAGATGTAGATTATGGCAGTGACAGTGAAAACCATATTGCAGGACAAGCCAACTGATAAGGGTCAAAAGATTGTCGTGACCTTAGGACTTAAAGAAGCCCTAGCTGGTTCATCCTTACCAGTGGCCAAGCACATTAACTTTCTCATACACTGACTGTTACTTTAACTGTTAGTCTTAAATAGTTGGGACATCAGCTGACTAATAGACCTCAGCCTCAAAAGGCTTGGAAAGGAAATAAAAATACAACAAGCAAACAACAATATCAACAACAAGAGATTGAAATAAGCTATGGGTAAAATAATGCCAGTAATTCAGCTGCTACATCCAAGCACTGAAGTCTTACCCGTCAACTTTTTTTTTTAATAAACTTTATGGCTGTTTGTTCTACAATGTTCTAGAAATTCTCACTCAGGTACACAGTGCCAACAAGTGGCTTGTGAATGTGTTTTGTTGTTTTGTGCTACAGTTTTTAAAAAGAAATAAGTTTTGTTTTTTGGGGTTTCTGGGTTTTTTTTCCTTTTCTTTCTTTCCTTTCGTTGTTTTTGTTTTTGTTCTTGTTTTTGTTTTCGGTAATGCACCTGACAGAAAAAAAAAAAAAGAAAGATGAATTTCTCTTTACTTCTCTCCACCTTCTCCATCTCTATACTTTAAAGATGGGAGTCTGTGCATGGGGGGGAAGAGGGAAAAAGAGCCTGTTTTTAACTTCCTTGCTATCCACCACAAAATAAGCAATCATTTTCTTTAGAGGACTTTCTTATCTGTTGCACACCACACTACATCTTTGAGCAAGTGCCAAATTTGTACTGAAGTATTGACCCAGTTGATTTTTTCCCTTTCCTTTTTCCTGTTCCTTCTTAAATTAGGACAGTGTTATATCTTAGACAATCCCTTGAAAAACCTGAAATACCAGCAGCTGGTGAGATTTGACTTTTTTTTTTTAAATGGAAACTGTAGGTGCTGTTCTCAGGTGAAAAGAGAGAGAGAGAGACATAAGAAATTTAGAGAAAAAAATATTTTCTGATCTTGGATTTTTGTGTGTATGTATGTGTGTGATTATGGTACTAATTGGAATAATGTTGGACCATTGTGAGTTAAACCCACATCTGGGGATGAAATCCCACATCCTTCTAAGTGACTGGTCTGGAAGCAGCCTTGACCTTGACTTTGCACTTCAAATGACAACTTAACCAATATAGGGCTCAGAAATTATATTTTTAAACTTCGAATATGATTATTATTGGACGGATCAGGGGGCCCTGTGTAATAGAGGGGTGCGTGTATAACAGGGAAGCAAACTGTTCCCAGATGTTCCTTCTCCCTGGTCAGATGGTTCCACTAACATTTCCTACCTAATGATTTCTGTTTGTTTTTCCTGTTGATAACTTCAAGCAAAACAATCATTGTTTCCCTTGAATATATTTGCCCGTATTCTAGAAATATAGAATTAGCTTATTTCTTCAACATTCCATCCTTTCCTGATCAGGAAATGGAACTGATGATTTTATAAGGTATTTTTCATCCCTCCATGAAATGAGGTGGAGGCCATTTGCATTTCAGAATTGTGGGCCATGTGCATTTCATGCCATAAAAAGCAGGACTTGATTAAAAGTTGTCGCAGCCCAACAAGAGGGAGCCTGGCTTAGCCCAGCAACCCTTGCCACCGCTCTACTCTTGCTGTAGGATGAATCCACTGAAGTCCAATTTCTGATTCCAGCAGAGTGTGCGCATAGAGCAACAACTGATGGTGACGGGACTGCTTAGACTTTGCCAGCCAAGTGCCAAGGCAGTCGTAGGGCTTGTCCAAATAAATGGGAAATCATTTAAACTGAATTAGTGTTGTTTGTGCTGAACCATCAGACAGTAACTACTCCCACCAGTAGCTTGGATGTGCTATGGTTTTCACTCCAGTCATCATTTTCCTATCCCACCCTCCCCAAACCTGACCCTAAAGTTTGATTTTTACATATAAATACGATAAAAATCCTTTTTATTTTTCTCTCTCTCAAAAGACTTGCTCTGGGGTTTTGCTTGGAGGAGCTAATCATATCCTGCATGTCAGAGACTTTGCTTTGTTTGTTTTTCTGTTTGTTTTTGATGACTGTATTTTCATTTGAACTGCCTCTTTTTGCTAGTGTTGTAATAATGATGATGATGATGATAAAATAATAATAATAATAGTAATAATAATAATAATGGTCAGCTGTTCCCAGATTAGTAAGTTATGCATAATTTATTTCTCCCTTTCTATTTTATTCTCCTCTGATTTGGAAGTACAGCCAATAAGTTGTTAGATATTTAAAACAAATTTCCATCTCCAACATGTATGTATATATATGTATACATACATATATATATATGCACACACACACACACAAACACATTCACTCACACAGTTTCATTTATCCTTCCATAAGTTTTCTCCTTTTTAAAAGTTTGGCCCCAACAAATGTCACATTCTGGTGTTTAATACCTACAAGTGAATTAATAGGAGGGTCGTATTCAATCTCAGTTAACTTAGGCTCTCATCACTCATTTTAGTTATTTAATTGCCACAGTCATCTACAGCCAATTGCTCTTTTGTTTTTGTTTGTTTTGTTTTTAAGCACTCTGGATAAAAAAATGGACACTTGTTTTTATATCGTTATTATGTACAATGTGAAAACAGATTTTTAAAAATTTGTTCTGTCTTTGTTAACAAATTCTTTCTGACTTATGTGGGTTCACCTCACGTTTGCTGGACACTTATTTTCCACCATGTTATAAAGATGCTTTGTTTTCATTTCATGACTTTGGGCTACAAGAATACTTTGTTTTAGCTCCAGGTAGATGCCACTGAGGGCATTCATGGCTGACACAAATTCTAACACACTTACCAGTGAATTGACAAAACACTTCTGTTTGGTCTTTTTGTTTGTTTTTTACTTGTTTTATTGGAAGGGGAAAATGAAATTGTTAATGGTGACCTTTAACAGCTGAAATTCAGAAGTTAATTTTATTTAGATTCATGTCAGAGAGACGAAACTGTACATGGATTGAAACAAAAGCAAGTTCATAGCCTTGCATTATGTTCTCTTGTTCTGATGTCTGATTCACTGGGGGTCACAATTGTTTTGCCTTAATTTTCCCCAAAAGAAAACAAAAAATCATATTAATGTTTAAAGTGCTTTGAAGTCATTTGATAAAAGGTGCTATGAATGGCAGCCTACTGGGTTAGCACATTGCCTTCTGGCATTTGATTGGTTTATCATTTTTGTAAAGGATCCTAAAACCTTGTATTCTTTTTCTGTGCCCCATGATGACCAAAAAAGATAAGGGAGAGGAAATGAGAATAAGAAGATCAAACTCAAATGAACATAAAGTCTCCCTTCTCTCCCCTTCCCTACCTGCCTGTTCACATTTCACATTACTTGCTCTCTCTCTCTCTCTCTCTCTCTCTCTCTCACACACACACACACACACACACAAACACACACACACGCACAAACCACAGGCACACACGCTAACCCTAGTACTGAGGGATAATCTTGCCAGAATTCTGTTTTTTTACGGCTGTTGTAATCAGTTCTTCTAAAAACAGTCATGTTTTAATATGAATCTAAGAGCATCACTGGAGAAAATAGGTTAAAGTTCATATATAAGTTACGAAGAATTTGTCTGGTCACTACAATTGTATAAAATAACAAAACTGTTCTTCAGTCCACTTATACCTAAATTAGTTAAGTCGATTTTTAACATTTATTTGGCATCTACAGTTAAGAGTTAACCATGTATAAAATCCCTCCCAAAGAACATAATCATTATTGAAACCAAATCCTCTTATAAGGAACAAATATAAAAGAATTTCTTTGATGAAGTTATTTCATAGGTTTGATTTTGGAGTAGACTTTTTACCTTAATTCATTTAAAGAAAATTATCTTTAAATATTTTATGGTCCAATTTCAGATATTTTCTTAATCCAGAAGATGTTACTGTTCCCAGAAGAAACTTCTTATATCACATTTAAAACATCAAAAATCATTATGTTTTCATTCATTCTAATGGGTAAATTATTTGAATTGTAATAAACAACTGTATATTTACAAACAGGTTTATAAAATATTTGTCTATCAAGTTAATAGTAAAATAAAAATTATGGGGTCTGCAAGGAAAAATATGAAGCCCACTTAAAGTGGTTCAGAGATCTCTTTTGTCTTATAGGGCATAGGTTTTCTTTTAGACAGGCTTTTACAGTATTTAATTTTAAAGTTTCCTATAACTGTCAATTTCCCAGGTTGAAGATGATGTTGGGTTTTCTACTGATTTATTCCTGTCCTCCCCAGTGTTTCTGTCACTGGTTCACTAAAACAGTATTTATACAGCTCCACTGGCTCTAAAGCTCTTAGTCCTTCTAATGTTTTGGATTTTATGAGTAAAAATGGGAAAATGTAGAAAAGAGACAATCAAATGCCTGGAGCTTAAAACAAAGTATGTGCAACCTACCATCTCACTTGAAATTTAATAAAATAAATAATTATGTAAATATAACATAGAGTTATAGATTTATATTTTGTTCATAACACATAGTGTAATATAAGTTGTATATTTTCATGTTTTTGGTTTTATGTTATCATTCATGCCACAATAAAAATAAAACAGGAGTTTATGTACTCTTAAAAAAAAAGATGTGGGTTGCCACCAACCTGTTTTTTTTTGTTTTTGTTTTTTGTTTTTGCATTCTCTTTTTTCAGTATTACTGCCATGCAAGGCACCAATAAAAACAGCAAATGTGTTCTTTACCTATTATACTGTGTTTCTTTTCACAATTCTTGTTATGGCGGTTTAATCATTAGTTTTCTTATAAAAAGAGCAAAAGTATGAAAAATAATTTAATTTTGTTTCCAATATAAATAACCTCACTTCCTGAAGTTGACTTTGAACTGAGAACTAAGGGTTTAGATCTTAGAGGTGGACATTCAAGAAGGCCTCTTTATAATGCATCTCATCAGAGAGCTTCACTGTAATGTCAAAAGGTATCCTTCTTGTATGTAATTGAAGCTAATAACACTTAAAAATTCTGCAGCCTGAAGCACCCTTAATGTCATTTTTCCCAAGCTTGACACTATCATTGGGGCAGGGTTTCTACACTTTAGAATTGAACTTCAGTCTATTGTTGGTATAGAAATTCTAAATTTCAGATTATGAAAGTAAGAACTGTAAATAATTTTCACTTTACTGGTATCTAATTTAGAATAATGGATATTTCTAAATTGTTTAACATTCTGACATTTAACCTCTGGATTCTACCTTCAGCTTTTTAAGCAAATGTTGAAACAAGAAGGCTCCTTTCCTTCCAGTGGCCATTTTTGCTTGTCTCTTCCACCATAATATGTATTTCTAGCTTGATAATTTTATGTGTAATCATTTCCCATAAGGGTTTTTGGTTGGTTGGTTGGTTGGTTGGTTGTTTAATTGGGTGGTTTTTAAATAAGTATCAAGAAACTGGGTTAGATAACATCTGGTTCAAATGAATATGAAGTAAGTATATAAAGAAGGTATGTTCTACTAACACTTTGCCCATTGTAACCCTTCACAGAAGTATCAATAGTTTACAATGTCTGGTCCGTGGGCTACCTGCTTTAGAATTAACTGTTAAAAATGTAGATTCTTAGGCCAGACTCCAGATGTAGTGAATCAGAATCTCTAGGGACAGGGATAAAGCTGTTGCTATTAACCAGCTCCAAATAATTATTCTGCTTGCCCTAGTGTTTCAAAACAACCAAGAGCTGGGGCTATTTTCCTCTTTTATCTACCTTTTGTGCATGTCAAAATCTGCAGATCCTATTGCCTACCATACTTTGACCTTAGGCCTCTATAAAAACCTCTGTGAAGCTGAGGGTCAGTGATTCATCAAGAGTTTGAGCCTAGAAAGAGCTCTCAATCTGTCCCTTCATAGATTGTTTTTGAGGGCATTTGATCCACCAGAACATGTGCACATGTTATCCTCGTTTCTCTGCTTCTCCTTTTGTTCATCATGGCAAAGCAGTAGGCTTCAGAGACTCCAGGCCAGTCGAACACCGAAAATACAACTGAAACACACAAAACTATACCCACTTAATATTTGCCAGAAAATTGAGGTGCTTTTGAAAGGAAGATATCCATTGTAGAAGTGGAGAAATGATCATTCCATGTAGTGTTTTTAGTAGACCACGCACAGCTACAGTGGTCACAGTCTCATCCTGTTTCTTCAGGAAACAGCATCATCGGAGTATGTTAAGTATATGTAGATGGAGAAATCCTGTCTGCTTATGAAAGCTTGGCTCACCCAAGGTGCAAAATCCCACCTTTGGTCTCCTTCCTACCAAATAAAGTTCACTTAGTTTTGTCCTGTCACACTGTATTTTAGAAACATTCTTTTCTTGGCCTTTATGTTTTTTAGTTTCTTACGGAATATTTAGGACTAGCATGCAATCATAGATTGTTTTCTTACTGCCAATGCCTTGAACAACCAGAAAAATTCTGGCAATAGTGAAAAGAAATGCATTCTTTTTTTTTTTTAATCTCAATTCTGACAATTTTAGAAATTGGTGTTTGAGGAAGTTCACATATGTGTTTTTTAAAAAATCAAGATACTGTCATTCTTACCAAATTTTAAAGTTCAGAAGTTATCCCTACTTATAACTTGACATCATCATCAAAACCTCAATTATAACTATGGAGGTGAAGGTAAGCATGAAGTAGTTCAGTATCTAAGTTAAAGAATATTTATGAAAAATATCCAATTTATTTTTCTTGAGTTTCTAAAGCAACCTAATAACTAGCTGAGAAGACATGTTTTATAAGTAAGCATTGTAATTAGTATGTAAAGCATATGCAATAGTATTGCTAAAAGTTCTTTAAAATAGTTACATTTTATTAAACAGGCTAAGCATCTGTTCTGCAATTTAGTTTGTTCTACCAATTTGCTTAGCAAAACTATTGATTTGGCCAAAAAGTTCGTTCGGGCTTTTCTGTAACATCTTACAGGAAAACCCAAACGAACTTTCTGGCCAACCCAATATTTTTACCACCAAGAATGAACCAGTTCAGCTCTGATCACAATATTTCATCATTTTGCAACTAGGTCCAAATACGTGAGATTTTACTCTCCCTATTATTACCATTTTCTAAATATACAAGTGAATATGGTATGGAATGGTACTTTGTTGGTATTCAAAATATAACCAAGAGGATGAAAGTTGTTTTATCATTAATGTCTCCACTGATTCAATTTAAAAGCGAAAAGAAAAATTAGGAGAACAACTGTAGGAATCCAGTAGGCCTAAGTAAACACCATCATTTTGTACATTGCCTGTTCAATTTAGTATTAAATTTCAGATTCTGGAAAGCAATCCTAATTACACACAAACTGTAAAATATATTTGAAATAAAGTCTTGTTTATAAAATCACTGCTGTGATAAATTTTAAAATCACTTTTGTGATAACTTTTTTTTAATAAATTTATGTGGTCCTGGTAGAAAGTTGGAGAAACCATAGAAAATATTTAGATAATTACTTACATGGAAGTAAGTAATTACTTACATGGGAGACTGGCTTTATTCAAATTGTTCTAACATTGGCCTTCGGTAAGCATTCATTTTGCCTTATATTTCAAACCTAGAATTGACTAGAGTACAAGTTTATAAATTGTGGTTGCATGAACTTAAGTTTGATTCAGGACTACAATTATTACTAGTAGGCCCCAAATAATTACACAAGTTGTCATTTTTATTTGGGAATGATCTTTAAGAATCATTGTCTTCTACTGGGTTAACATGCACAAGAGGAGTTAATCTGCTTTCTTTTTTTTTTTTTTTTAAAGTATTGCTTTTTTTTTTTTTTTAATTATTTATTTATTTATTTATTTATGGCTGTGTTGGGTCTTCGCCTCTGTGTGAGGGCTTTCTCCAGTTGCGGCAAGTGGGGGGGCCACTCTTCATCGCGGTGCGCGGGCCTCTCACTATCGTGGCCTCTCCCGTCGCGGAGCACAGGCTCCAGACGCGCAGGCTCAGCAATTGTGGCTCACCGGCCTAGTCGCTCCGCAGCATGTGGGATCTTCCCAGACCAGGGCTCGAACCCGTGTCCCCTGCATTAGCAGGCAGACTCTCAACCACTGCGCCACCAGGGAAGCCCCTGATCTGCTTTCTTACAGTCAGGGCTTATTTGACATCTGGAAGATGAATTAAATTGCTAGTGGTATAACATTGGGCACAAATGCTAACTAAAAATATTGAAGAGAGAATTTTAGATTGTCCTCATTAAAGAGTTATCCATTTCCCTGTAACCCACTGATTTTACAGATCTATAAGCTTTGATATTATAGCCTATTATATCACCTATATCTTAGACTCTTGCTTATAAAATCCTCTGGTGTAGCTTTATCTTTGTCTCCTATTGTTACAGTAAAAACTTTAAAAGGTCACTTAATTTTTCAGATACTTCAAGATCCCCCAAAGTTTATGTTGACAAACTGTGATAAAGTTTTATAAATTTTACACTTCTCATGTAAATTTTAAATACACAAAAGCTGAGTTTGTATCATGAAAAAATATTTAAACATTTTTATAAGTGAAAAATCCAAATCAGGGAAAACGATAAAAATCATAGGAGGTAGTATGGTTTGTCTTTCCTTGTCTTAATGACTCAGTATTTGGCAAATATTAAATTAATAATGCTAACCTGGTTCTTCTGGCAATAAAAAGCCAAACTCTTGTCAAAGTTGATGAGTCTCTGCTCCCTAGTGCATCATGTTGACTTTATGTCAATTCATAGGCTCTTTCACCCTCTTTCAAAATTTGGAGTGGCTTACAATAAATACACAAGTACAGAAATGCCAGCACGGTTAGCACATAGCAATTAGACAATAGGTAAAGAGTAAGAAATAAAAAGAAATCACACATATACTTATACATTATAGAAACACACACACATATTCCTTTTTTCTTACTCTTTACCTTTTGTCTCTTTACAAAAGAGATGTGTGTGTGTACACTGTCCGAGGAGGACAACTCTAATCATTAAACAAAAAACAACTCATTTTCATAGCAGCCAGGGCAAAGAAACTACATGGATTAGAGAATTCTCATTGCTTAATTGAAGGAAGCATGCAAGTTTATCATGAGAAATAAACCTTCATTGCCCTAAATTCTCAGATGGATTTCACACTTAAGGGACAAGAAACAATGCAAAGTGCCACTTTATGTAAGCAGATTTACGAAAGCTGTAGATTTGTGAAAGCTGTAGATTTGTTTCGTATATGCTTACCTATCAGTCCTTAAGCAGTTTTATAAAGACAATTTGCAGGGGTCAGAGAGAAAGATAGTATACATATGAATAGATAACTGGATATGGATTAAACAAGGATTTACAAAGGATAAAGCTGGAAGAATTGTGATTGTGATGAATATTTATCATGTCCCATAGACTAGCTTTTTCAACAATCAGATGTTTCAAATTGGCTTTTATGCTATGTTCAGTATTATGATAGGTCTATACAAGATATAAAGCAAATAAGACTAACACATGTTAAGCAAAAAAACAATACAAGAACATGATTAATGAACCAGACTGTAAGTGACACAGGATTTCATATCAGAACAAGAATCATTTTCATATTCACTGAGACTTCAGCTTCTAAATGAATGTAGGCGGTAGTGAATGGCCAACCTCCCACTGGAACAACTAGAAAAAGCTGGAAAAATACCCCCAAAATTATATTTTAGGGAATTAGAAATCTATGGAAGAAATGAGGGCTAGATGAACCATAACTTCAGAAAAGCAAAAATTCATCTAAGGTGAAGCTGATGATTGCTAACCATTCCTATTTGGTGAAAATATTATCAAATTCTGGGTGTTGCTATAAAAGACTTGGCAACTTATGGGTGAAAGAGAAACCAGCAAAGTAGTTGTGTGGATCCAAAGTGCCTAAGTGGAAACTTGAAGGACCTCAAATGCAAGACTGGTTTTACTAATGGCGTATTTGCTGAGTTCTAGAGCTGTGTGGGATGTTGGAAATTCATGGCAAGCTTCCAAAAGAAAGATTGAAATCTCCTGTGTCATTTAGTCCTTAGGAAACAAAGACCAGCCATAGATATGGGGCCTGACTCAAGCATACAGCTAGCTAATCACGCTCTCAAGATAATTGCCACATTTTATCTTCAAGGGGAAGATACTGGAAAGTTGAGCTGAGAACCTTATAAGGGCAGACCTGGATCCCCTGTAGTTTTTTATGGCTGAGGAGACAAATATCCACCATGTTCACAAGCAAAGCTTCGGGAAATTACACTCTGAGACAAAATAGAGGCATCCTGAGTACCACTAAAACTGCCAAGCAACCTTGACACAGCTAAATCACTGGTAAGGGTAAAATGATCACCCATCTGCCTAGCATAAGAATATGAAACTCCACTCTGGTGGAAGATTAAATCATATGGGTTCTTTTATTTTAAAAGTTTAGGGAAAAAAATCTAAACACATGCAAAGGCAAAATTTACAATCAAGAGAAAAAGAAACAGTAGATGTTTATCTACAGATGATACTGATATTTAAGTTAGCAAAGACTTTAACACAAATAGAGCTTAATATATTCAGGAAAATAGATGAAAATAGACAAAATAAAGAGATGAGATCTACAAATAATAATCAATTAGACAAAGAAGAGCACAGAGTTAGTGAAAATAAAAACAGTTTAATAAAAATATACAGATGTATCAAAAGTATTTAAAGAGATAATCACTGAGAACTTTTCACATAAAAGATACTGAACAGATTCAAGAAACTTAGTTAATCCAAGCAGGACAAATAAAAAGAAAACCATGTATATAAATTCTCTAATGAAACCATAGAAAACCAAAGTCAAATTTTTAAAAATAGCCAGAGAAAAGAACACATTATTGTCCAGCAAATGGCAAGAAGACTCACAGCTGACTTCTCAACAGAAACAAACAGTGGAATCTAGAAACAGTGAAATTGCATTTTTATAGTGCTGCAAGAAGAACTTGCTAAACTAGAATTCTACGTACCCCAAAAACAATCTTACCACAATGAAGTTGCAATAAAGATATTTTGAGACAAACTAAAGCTTGGAGGACCCATCACCAATGGATCTGACTACAAGAAATATTAAAGGGATGTCTTCAGGTTGAAGGAAAATGATTCTACGTGGAAAAAATGGAACTATAGTTATAAATAGTATTGGAAATGATAAAGTATGTGTGATATATAAATAAGTTGGGTCTGTACACAGTGCTTTGTGAAGTTTTGAATAAATGTACAGGTAAATGCATAACAATAATAATGGAAAAATGGAAGGGGATAAATAAATTTAAAAGATTCTGAATGTCTAGCAGTATCAGGAAGTTAATAATGTGATCTCTAGGGTAACCAAAAATAGAATGGTGAAAGAATGAATAACCAACTTTTTGACAGAAGGAAAAAATGGAACAATAAAGCAATTTAATCTAAAAGAGGACTAGATTACATGCTACCACAAGAAATATAACCCAAAATTATTATTAATTCATTGTTGGAGTATGTTTTTTAACATTTATTTTTAAATATTTAGCAGTTTTAGGTTCACAGCAAAACTGAAGGGAAAGTACAGATATTTCCCAGATAGCCCCTGTCCCCACACATATCAGTTTGTGAATATCACAAAATAACTTGCTAGGATTTTATTGAAATTGTGTTGAATCTATAGATCAAGTTGAGAAGAACTGGCATCTTGACAGTATTGTCTCCCTATCCATGAACATGGAATATCTCTCTGTTTACTTAGTTCTTCCTTGATTTTATTCATCAGAGTTTTATAGTTTTCCTCATATAGATCTTGTATATACTTTGTTAGATAATACCTAAACATTTCATTTTGGGAGGTGAGTTTCATTGAATTTTTAAATGTTGATGCTACCTGTGGCATTGTTAGGGATTAGTGTTTGTAACATTTCAATAATCAACAAAGTAACTTTCTTTTATAACTGTATCTTCTTGAATGGGGCTGGGAACACAACAAAAATTCTCTGGTATACAAATAATCTGATTTATACTCCACAACCATGGATTTGGGAGTACATTATCAAAGCCTGAGGACATCAAGGAATCTTCATAAGGGGGAGACAAAAATATCTAACATAAGTGATTTATGAAAATGATACATAAGCTACAATTTAGGTGTTGAAGAAAAAAAGAAGAAAACCAAAAAAGAAGAAAGGCTTGAAGGAAATGATCAAAATTTAAAATGCCAAATGTATTTTTGGATCCTTCTCTAAAAGGTATAAATCTGGAATACCCTATTACTATTTATCACTTTATATGAATGAATTGAGTACAGTAGATGATCAATTTTATAAAATTTATAATCGTATTTTTCAATGTAATAATTAAAAGTCATTTAGGAATTGTTTGTATAGGGACATCATTATAACATTCTGGGAAAAAACCTTCAATTTTCAGTTCCACACTTTAGTTTTAGTTTCCACTTACTGCAATAGTTGCTATATTAGTTTGCTAGGGCTGCCGTAACAAAAAACCACAGACTGAGTGGCTTAAACTATATTTTCTCACAGTTCTGGAGTCTGGAGGACCAAGATGAAGCTGTTTGCAGTTGGGTTTCTTCCAAGGTCTCCCTCCTTGGCTTTTAGAAGGCTGCCAACTCCTCACATCCTCACATCCTCACATCCTCACATCCTCACATCCTCACATGGTCTTTGTGCACCAGCATCCCTCTTGTCTTTCTGTGTGTCCTAATCTCCTCTTCTTATAAAGACACCGTTCAGACTGGTTTAGGGCCCACCCTAATGCCCTCATTTTAAGTTAATTACTTCTTTAAAGGCCTTACCACCAAATATAGTCACATTCTGAGGTACTGGGAGTGGGGTAGAATGGTTAGGGCTTCAACATATGAGTTTGGAACGGACACATTTTAGTCCATAACAGTTGCCTCAAGATAATTGTAAACAATAAACTAGCATTTCAGCGAATCCTCTTTGAATTGAAACCTGAATGATTTCCCTGGTGAAACCCATGACTGATTCCTCCAGGGCAGTGGTCCTGAACCTTTTCGGCAGCAGGGACCAGTTTCGTGGAAGACAATTTTTCCACGGACCCAGGGTTGGGGGGACGGTTTTTGGATGATTCAAGCTCATTACATTTATTGTGCACCTTATTTCTATTCTTATTACATTGTAATATATAATGAATAATTATACAACTCACCATAATGCAGAATCAGTGGGAGCCCCGAGCTTGTTTTCACTTGCCACTCACTGATAGGGTTCTGATACGAGTCTGCAAGCAATTGATTCCTTATGGTCTCTGTGCAGTCAGACCTCTCTGCTAATGATGATCTGTATTTGCAGCTGCTCCCCAGCGCTAGCATCACCGCCTCAGCTCCACCTCCGATCATCAGGCGTTAGATTCCTATATGGAATGCACAACCTAGATCCCTCGCATGCGCAGTTCACAGTAGCGATCGTGCTCCTATGAGAATCTAATGCCGCCGCTGATCTGACAGGAGGCGGAGCTCAGGCGGTAATGCGAGTGATGGGGAGTGGCTGTTAATACAGATGAAGCTTCGCTCACTCACCCGCTGCTCACCTCCTGCTGTGTGGCCCGGTTCCTAACAGGCCACAGACCAGTACTATTCTGTGGCCCTGGGGTTGGGGACCCCTGCTCTAGGGATTGCATTGGTATTTTTCCCCTCTCCTTCCTTTTCCTTCCCTTCTCTTCCCTTCACAATTGTTTTGCTTTCAATAGAGAAGAAGGACATACTGCTTTAATCATTCATTCATTCATTTAATACTGATTGCCTTTCAGTTATTAGGCAAGGCATTGAGGATAAACGTTTCTAGTTTGGTAGGAAGAGGGAAACACGTAGAGCAGGGGATGTGAACTGGCAACCTGTACTCTGAATTTCTTCCATAGGTTTTCTTTGGACAACACATTGTTTTGTTTTTAAACCAAATTAGAATGCATTTCGGCTGGGCCTGCACTCTGCATTGGGCGACTATATCTACCATTGCCAGTCATTATACCTGGCTGTTTCATACATTTACATAACCGCCCTCCACAAAAGGCATTTGATATTGAATAAGTACCATTTTAGATATGTGTATAAAATACTAGGGAGCAAAGGGGAGGGGATTATTAATTTCAGCTAGAAATGTTAAGGGAGTATTTCCCAGAAATGAAACTTGAGTTGGGCCTTAAAGAGTAAGTTTATTGAGTAGAGAACAAGAGAATGATGTTTCCCTGATGGGAAACAATGTGAACAAATATAATAGATGGGATTCTGAAAGTGCGTGGCATTTTCAAAAAAGTGACCTCCTAGTGCATAAAGTGTGGAAGAAACTGTCAGGAGATCAGGCTGGGGAGAGAAATCAGAACCTGACCAATAAGATCCTTGCAAAATCATTTTTTAAAACCATATCACTCATAGTATCTTATTTTATTATTTTTTCATTATTATCATAGCTAACAATTTCAAGCTGCTTTATCGATATATAATTCACATACCACACAATCCATCCATTTAAAGAGTACAATTCAATGGTTTTTACAATATTTACAGAGTTGTGAAACCATGTTCACAGTCCATTTTAGAGCGTTTTTATCACCCCCAAAAGAAACTGTCCGCATTAACAGCCACGCTCCTTTTCTCCCAACCCCTCAGCCCTCGCAGCCATCCGAGCACAAGTATTTTTAAGCAGCAGAATTGTATGGTCAAATCCTTGGTTTCACTAAAGGACAAGAGACCATCCAGGAGGCTGAAGAGATAGTCCAGATGAGCAATAATGAGTAGAACTATGGCAGATCCATATGGAAGCTCACGGAACACAAGATATCTAAAGGGGAAGGTCTGGTTGTTATGTGCATGCGCCCTTCCCTTATTCACAATCCAAATCTGTGGTTCACAGGTAAAGACTCAACTAAAAGGAGCACCTATCGCATCAACTCTAAGACCCTATGCACTATAAAATACACTATTAATTCGTATATCAGTAAGAAAGTAAAAGTGCCAATTAATCTAAGATATTATTTGTTTCTTATTGCATGGACTGTAAGATGCATCCTGATTTTAGAGATGCCAAAAATGTGGGTGGGAAAGTGCATCTTAGAATCCTTCATGAAATACAGTATACAATAATACTAATAATACAATTAGTAACAGTGAATCATTAGTTTTTTGTAAATAAAATATTTATTTTGCAAATTTTATTTAGCAAAGCATTGTAAAATAAGTTCCAAAAGCAAATCACTTATTCCATTTCCTTAATACAAGTGTGTTTGTAAAAAAGAAAAACCTTCTCAAAGATTTACTTCTGCCAATTTGTGAATGAACATAACAATTGTAATTGAAATCTTATACTATTTCTACTTCCAAAAGGTATCTGAGACACCAACAAAAACACAGGCACCATGCAACAGATAGGAACTAAGAAAAAATAAGGACTTCTGGTTCCCCAAAGCCATGGCAGCCCTCGAAAAATTACCAGTGGGTAATATAACTACGCAGCTTTTACTGGCTTGTTTATAAACTTGCCATTGACTCTTTTTGGACACATTTCTAGTTGTTAGAATATACTTTATTTCTATTACCTCATTTCCACTTTGCTGATTTGTGTCTCCATTTGTTTCTACATACAGGCAACAGAATTGACCATATATGTTAGTGAGTTCTACTTACTGTCCTAGTAACTGCCTTTGGACCACTTGTTGGTATGTCAGGGCTTCCTCTTCTTTCCAGAAAAATCTCTGGCTGCAATGAGATGGACCTATCCCTGCATCCTTCCTTTGCATTGGGTCCCTCTACTGCTCTGTTTTTCCTCAAACATGGTTTCCTAGCCCGCCTCCCCCAAGCCCCACCCCAGGCTAGCTCTATGTTTGCTTCTCTCCAACATCTTCAGATCCTGAACGGAGTCCCTGAGAATTCTTCTGTACCCATAACAAGCAGTTACCCAAAATCTGGGTTCTCCTCTTGGTGGGTGTCGAGCCAAAAGACACAACCAAGCCAAAGATCAGGAGAAGGGAGGATTTATTACCTGCAGCAAATAAGGAGAACACCAGGGATCTTTCCCAAAGCAGTGTCTCCTCAAACAGCAAAATTAGGGAAGTTTTATACATGCATATTCATGAAGGGACTTGGGTGGTTGAGAGTCCAAGCTTTAGCTGATTGAAGGCAGGAGGGTCAGAAAGGTCAACATCATCATCACTTAAGTTCCAGTTGATCTGGTGGTTGAGCTCTTCAGGCTAATCTTTGCCACTGACACAGAATAAGGAGTCTTTACAACTGATATCTTTGCTATTGTTACTTCTCTTGTTTGATAACGCTTCTTTGTTTCTGCACTTTTTGTTCCCTTAAAGTCATTAAATACCAAGAACTGTTCGAGGGCAAGCATTGTGGTCAGGCTTAGATCACAAAATGGTTAGATCAAAACTAGCTTCTCTTAAGTCAAGAAAGCCATGCTTAGTCCTCTTTCTCCAGGGCCCCTTCCTTACCTGGTTACAAAACTTCAGAAAAAAGAAATTGCCCAAGTCGCCATTGGCATTTTTGTCCTCCCTTCCTTCTATTCCTGTACTGCCTCTAACTGCCCCTGGTTTCTCTGCTTTTACTTATTTTCCTCTTTATACTTATTTTACTTGTTTTTACTTTTTTTCTTGTATCTCACGTAGCTTTTGCTGCTTCACCACATTTCCTTTGCAGATTTTACTCGTCAATTCGAATATCCCTTTGAACTTTTCTCCTCCCCCAAATAGTAGGGGTATGACAGGGAAGACAGGACATTGGGCGTCTCCAACTGTCCCTTGACTTGGATCATGGCACCAGGAGGTCTGAGTTCGCACTAGTGTAATTTGCTAAAAACCTGACTAGGGCTATTGAACACAACAAGAATACCCCAGGTCAGAGTACCATCCCCTTGTAAGGCACAGTCCCTGTCTTTTCTGGGTAATCATGCACAAAGCTTCTTTTTCATCTCTTCCCAACAAGTATCCACCAAGTGTGTAAATGTGTGTTTAAGACCAGGTGCCCGGGCTGTATCCCGACTGTGGGCCCTCCCTGTGGAACTGGGACCTGGTTGATGATTCAAAGGTGGATGCTGGGCTTCCCTGGTGGTGCAGTGGTTGAGAATCTGCCTGCCAATGCAGGGGACACGGGTTCGAGCCCTGGTCCGGGAAGATCCCACATGCCGCGGAGCAACTAGGCCCGTGAGCCACAACTACTGAGCCTGCGCGTCTGGAGTCTGTGCTCCGCAACAAGAGAGGCCACGATAATGAGAGGCCCGCGCACCGCGATGAAGAGTGGCCCCCGCTCGCCGCAACTAGAGAAAGCCCTCGCACAGAAACGAAGACCCAACACAGCCATAAATAAATAAATAAATAAATAAAATTAAAACAAACAAACAAACAAAGGTGGATGCTCCTCATGTTACCTGAAGACTGCATTCGCCTCTTGGTGGGTGTTGAACCAAAAGACAAAACCAAGCCAAAGATTGAGAGGAGGGAGGATTTATTACTTGCAGCTAGTAAGGTGAACACTGGGGATCTCTCCCAAAGCAATGTCTCCCCAAAGAGCAAAATTGGGGAAGTTCTAAGCTGAAGGTATATGCATATTCATGAAGGGGCTTGAGCAGAGGAGAATTCAGCACAGAACTGGGGCAAAGGTTGACAGAGTCCAAGCGTTAGTTGACTGAAGTCAGGAGGGTCAACATCATCATTCCATCCTCCACTAGAGCGGGGGCCTTAGCTCCTACAGAACTCAAAGACTGTATCAAATTGTTGTGTATATTCTTGAGGAGGAACCAGGACTCTGTTTTATTGCTGAACTATTGTTTCTTGACTGCTTTTTCTTTGTTCCTGAATTCTCTTACTCCCCTTAAGATCGTTGACTACTAAGACCTGGTCCAGGGCAAGCACTGTGACCAGGCTTAGATCACAAAATGGCTTAGGTCAAAAATGACTTCTCTTATGTCAAGAAAGCCATGCCTGGTTCTTTTTCTCCGGGGACCCCCTACCCACTCTGCTTACACTCAGCCCCCGCCACCTACCCATGTCGTTGTTCATTAATGATTGCTCCCATTTCAGAAGAAATTATTTTCCTCAGTCCTTTGGAAGGAAAGGCTTTGACAAGAATTCCAGCAACAATATCAGGGAGCCATCTGCAGTCCTTCTTACTGAACAATCAGCTTACAAAACACAAACTGTGCCTGGCCAGAGTTAACGTGTTCTGTCCTACAACTACGTCTCTCATGTCTTAATCTCATCTGATTTTTTAAATCTTAATCTAGTCATGGCTTATTTCCACTGCAAGCTTCAGAATTTCTTCTTTTCTCCACCACTGATGACTCCTGCTGAGTTCCCCCATGGCCGTTCCAGTAGCTCCTGCAGCAGACCCTCCTCTAGTTGAAAACACAGGTTTATTTGGGCACTTTTCTGTTGTCAGGTGCCAGGGACAGAGAGGAGAAAGGCAAATGGTCTGTTCTCAAGAAGTTTATTGTCCCGTGTTGGCATGAGGGCAGACAAATATTCTGTTATGATGGAGGAGGACCTGCTATGATGATTTAATCCACAGAGCTTGCACAAGATTTCTTTGCATATCAGGAGACTTCAGATATCATCTTCGTGACTTCAAATTTCTATTTCCACAGGACCCTCACCAGACTCCCACCTCACCTCTCACAGCTATTTCCTTCTTTCTGCTCCAAGGTGACAATGTTAAATTTTACCTGATCCCTGTGTTCCTAAAAACAGCAAAGCTTAAAATCTCCCCCCTACCCTTTGTGTTCTGGAAAAGAACTTACTGCAAGAGACCACTCTGCCCTTAAGAACTGATCTAAGACTCGTGGGTGCCCACACTCCCCTCCCCCATTTACCTGTGATAAGACCAGATAAAATCCATCTAAATTCCTATTCCTTGCCCCATAAATATTAGCTGAACTTCTTGTGCTTCCTGATCAATGGGAGTAAAATGCTTATTAATCAAACTTTTTTTTCCTGTTTTTTTTTTTTTAATTTGTATTTGTCTCTTTTTTTTCCTTTATTTTTTTGGCTGCATTGGGTCTTAGATGCGGCACGTGGGAATCTTTCATTGTGGCCTGCGGGCTTTTCGTTGCCGCGTGCGGGCTTCTCTTTCTCTTAGCTGTGGTGTGCGGGTTTTCTCTCTCTAGTTGTGATGCACAGGCTCCAGAGCGCATGGACTCTGTAGTTTGCAGCATGCAGGCTCTAGTTGAGGCGGGCGGACTCAGTAGTTGTGGTGCGTGGGCTTAGTTGCCCAGCGGCATGTGAGATCTTACTTCCCTAACCAGGGATTGAACCCGCGTCCCCTGCATTGGAAGCCGGATTCTTTACCGCTGGACCACCAGAGAAGTCCCGTGTCTTTTTTTTTAAAAAAAACCATTCTCAGTATTCTTTTTTTTTTTGATTGATTTTATTATTTATTTATCTTCTTTTTGGCCGCACCGCGCAGCTTGCAGGATCTTAGTTCCCTGACGAGGGATTGAACCCCGGGACCTAGGCAGTGAAAGCACAGAGTCCTAACCACTGGACCTCCAGGGAATTCCTTAATCAAACTTAGTAAGTTTCCCTCCTTCCCCCAGTTCTCCAAACTGGACCGATCCTCAGTTTTCGCTAGGCAGCACACAGCCCCTTCTGAGAACACCCTGGCCTCCGGGTCAGACATTCTCTGCTCTACTCTCCCTTCACGCCCACTTCCCCACACCTGGTTCTTTCTAGACTTGTTCATTCCCCCTCATGAAAAGCCTTTGTGCTTAACCCTTAAGACGCTTGCCGATGTTCTGGTCAGAGTTCTGGATATTGTAAGAGTCTCCCTCCCCCCACTGCAATAGTCCTTCCCCCTTCATCCTCTTGTCATGATGTTCCCTGAAAACTGGGTTCACTTCTTGGTGAGTGTTAAGCCAAAATACACAACCAAACCAAATATCGGGAGAAGGAAGGATTTATTACCTGCAACAAGTAACGAAAACAACAGGGATCTTTCCCAAAGCAGTGTCTCCCTGCACAGTAAAATTGGGACAGTTTTAAGCTAAAGGTACATGCATATTCATGAAGGGGCTTGGGTGGTTGAGAGTTCCATCTTTAGTGGCTTGAAGTCCCGAGGGTCAGAGAAGGTCAACATCGTTATCCTTTAGGTTCCAGTAGATCTGCTGGCTGAGTGCTTCAGGCTAATCTTTGCCACTGAAACAGAACTGGGAGTCTTTACAACTGATCTATTATCTTTGCTATTGTTACTTCTCTTGTCTGATAACAGTCTGCATTCTTTTGTTCCCTTAAGACCATTAATTGCTGAGACCTGTTCAAGGAAAAGCATTGTGGCCAGGCTTATCGCAAAATGGCTTAGGCCAAAAAAGGCGTCTCTTATGTTAAGAAAGCCATGCCTGGTTCTCTTTCTCCTGAGGCCCCCCACCCTGTCTGCTTACAATGATCCTTTCCGATATTAGTCTCTCCTTACTAAATCAGGATTTGTTTTTTATTTTACAACATAAACCCCAAAGTGGGATGTAATTCCTTTTCCTTTGTTTCCATACTACAAGGTGTTGATGCCTATGGTAGGTTTTCCTGAAAGCTGAAGAAGACAAAGAGGGTTCAACTTGCAGCCAGACAACTAAATTAAAACGCCGATTATGCTTCCCCTAATGCTCTTGGACCTTGACAGTTTAGGGCTCCAGCTTGAATGCTTTGCTCTCTTGATTCTCCTCTTATTCTTTCACACCCCAGTCCCTTTGCATTTCTTATCCTGAACCAAGTTATTTATTTTGTTCTTACATTTTATTCATGACCTCTGGGATTTCCACCTCCATATACTTATATTTTTTGAGGACAAAAAGAAGAAAGCCAGTTCTTCTCTAAAACAAATTTTCAATTGGAGATGGGCACTGGGTATTATGACCACCCAGAGAAGGGATAATTTAGGCATAAGGGAAGATGCCTGCCCTAGGTGCTTCTGGGGCTACTCTGCAACTAACCAGCTTTATGATCTTACTCAAGTCACTTAATTTATCTGGAACCTTTAGTATTTTTTTTTTTTTTTTGTCCTGTTGTGAAGGAACAATGTTGACTGAATGGCTTCACATATCGCTTTCAGTCCCAAGATTCCATAGTTCCTTGAATCTAAATACAATTGAAACCGCGCACCTCAGCCAAAACTCAGTCTGGGACTTGAACCCACGGGCTGGGACTCAAACCTACTGAGACAGGAAGGAAACAGGGCACAACCTTTAAAAGAATGACATAGCCATGGAGGATACAACATAAACTGGTTAGAACCAACTAAGTCCAAGATGGCGGATGATTGAGTTCCAGTAGACCTTGAGCCACAGTATACACTCATTGTAATACATCAGCAAGCTAAATGACACACCTACAGGGGCGATGACAGTTCTAAGGCTGACCATAAAAGGTCAAAAAGTGGGTGGTGGTCCAATTCCTGGAAATACCCACCCCTTCCCCCCAAAAGTTGGAATAATCCTACCACTCATTAGCCTATGAAATTACCCACCACTATAAAAACTGACAACCCCATACCCTGGGGCCTCTCGCCTTCTGAGATGGCCCACGCTCTGTCTGTGGAGTGTGTATCTTCCTGAATAAACCTTCTTTCACTTTACTATGGCTCGCTCTTGAATTCTTTCCTGTGAGAAGCCAAGAACCCACACATGGCAGCCGTCCCAGGAACTTGCCTGAGACCCAGGACATGACCATCCTCTCGTGCCCCACTTTCTTTCCTGCAACACCACTGTCTTTTAATTGAGATTGCACACCTGGTCTCAGGATTTAATGAAGCTCAGGTTCTTTATGTTTCAGTGCAGAAGGAATTCAGCAGGAGGCAAAATGATAGGTAAGAAGTGGATTTGTTTAGAGAGATAGAATACAGTCCATCTCAAAAGGCGAGAGCCGCCCTGAAATATGGGGTGGTTAGTTGTTATGGGCTGGGTAATTTCATAGGCTAACAAGTGGGAGGATTATTCCAACTATTTCAGGGGGAAAAGGCGGGAATTTCCAGGAATTGAGCCACTGCCCACTTTTTGGCCTTTTATGGTCCACCTCAGGTCATGGCACCTGTGGGTGTGTCATTTAGCATATGCTAAAGTATTACAGTGAGTATATAATGAGGCTCAAGGTCTACTGGAAGGCGAATCTTCTGCCATCTTGGGCCTAGTTGGTTCTAACCAGTTTATGTTATATCCTCCATGGCTATGTCATTCTTTTAAAGGTAGTGCCCTGCCCTCTTCCCTCCTGTTTCACAATGAAGGGTCAATAAAGGAAGAAATGTCTTGAATACCAATAGTCTTGAAAAAAGTAAGCAGAGGGATGAGAGAAATTTTTACAGAGGGCTCACAAAGAGGCATGGGAATGAGCAAGGCTGTGTAGTAGAAAGCCTGTGGGTTTTGGCTTGGGTTCAGAATCTGATAGGACTTCTAGTCACTAAGCAACGTCAGGCAAATTAATTGATCTCCTTGAGCTCCAAATCTAATAAGAAATGGTAACTTAATTTTGTTTTTTTGGTAAGGATTCAAGGTAAGATTAATCTATATCATTTTAGTAAGACTTTAGCATGGTTCTCTGCTTAAATATATTCTGTGAAATCTTTTCTAATATTCCTTATTTGTAGTAGAATTTACAATTCTCTTTTGTGTGTCTCCCTGTGAGCTGCATATACGTTTAAAATATTTAAAATACAATATTGTGTTTATTATCTTGCAAATCTGTTTTGCTAATTAGACTGTGAACTCCTTGAGGGAAGGGAGTGTATCTTTCTTGGTTGTATATTCACAGTGTCTAGGATGGTTCATGACACATGACAATAAATTTTGCAGAATGAATAAGATAATAAAATAATGGATGGATGGATGATGGACATGGGGGCTTCACTAGTGGGTCTTGTGCATAATTTCATAACAGTAAATCTTCTATTCATATCTGCAAAAGCAAAAAATTAAAAATTGCCTGAAAAATTAACTCAAAATAAGTAAAGGATGTTAATTACATCACTGGGATTGTTACTAAATTTTGAAGAATGACACTCATTGACACTTGACAACTTGTCCCCAAGGCTGGTCAAACTATATCTTAGCCATTAGGCATTGAACCAATTAATGTCACAGAGGTTGTTCTTATTAAATGTATTAACTTAATCTAAGTAAATAATTCATTATAGATTTGTTACTCTTTCCTCCTAATTTTGGGAACGTGCTCTAATCCTTAACTTTCTGAAAAACTAAATTGAACTAGTAAAACATAATTTTAATCATTTTAGCAATAAAACACACACAAAAAACCTGCTCTCAGAAACCATGTCTTTTACAGCATTCCATAATGTCCATATTTTCTTACTTAAAGAAGAATAAAAGAGAGGCGTATTGAAACTGCCTCTTTTCCTGGGCTTCTCTGTTGAACACATTTTGTCTCTCAGTTTTCAGGAAATCTTATTTTTCTGGCTTTCTCCTTTCTCTCTTTCATCAGTAAGCAGGACAACTTAAGAATGGGTTGATTTTGAGGGAAAGTTTGAGAATCTTTAGACCTTAATTAATGTTCAACCTCAGTTAGTTTCCAAATTCCACCTGAGAGGAACACTGAGGAAATGAAGTAGAAGTGATTTTGATTCTCAAAGTTTCTTTTGTCTCTTTCCTGAGAGAAAGAGAAGTTCTATGTAGGAGGTGGGTAGTGCCATCATGACCTATTTTATTCTGCCTGAATAAGGAGGGTCAACATATTCTCCTATCAGGGAGGGAGAAATTGAATAAACAACTCCCGGAATGACAATAAAGACGTCCTTGACAGCATGTTGAAAACAGTGGTAAAACTTTCTTTTTTCCCCACAGGGAAAAAAAATCAGTATTGAAATGACAGATAAATGTAGATGATGGACAAAATGCATTATTCTTGAAGTGTCTCCCAGTTTTTCTGAAAGAACTATTACATTCTGAAGACAGAATTCAAATGGTTTTAATGATAATATATGAGCTTATCAATAAGACAATGGAGCTGTTCTTTGAAGCCATGTTTTCAAAATTTCTAGTGTTAGCTTTGTCTCCAAGCATCTAGTGCCATAAAAGCAACTGAGAAAAAGAAAGACTTCTTACTTTATGTTAATATAGGAATTTTTAAATAGAGTTTCCATTTCATGCACTTTTCAGGAATAACAAATGATGGAGGTTTTCAAAATGTTAATGACTATCCTCTTGAAGAGTTTAACCAAATTGAAACTGCCTTCATTTGAGCCAGTAAACTTTGGGGTAACTTAGGAATCCATTTTTATAATTTGTGGTAATTCTGCAAATCGCCGAAATGACAGTACCATTGGGCTGGTCTTGATTTTGACTAGCATGGCTCGACCTGATAAGTTACCATTCTATTGATAGTTCTATTATATCAGATAGATATATTGGACTTAACCCAAAATAGAGATTCACAATACAAAGGAATATCAATTTAAGATATCATGATCTTATAATTTAATAATCCAATAGAATATGGATGAGCATCATTTGAAAAAAAAAAAAGTATTTCTTTTTGCTATTAAAAGTAATGCATTGAAAATGTGGGAAGTATAAAATAGGAAAAAATTTAAGAAACAGTCGTTTTGAAGTTTTTAACCTCTGGAGACTTACCTCTATAGATGATATGTTACAAAACTGAGACTACACATTTTCCTCCACTTTTGATGGGACTATGTCCCAAATAAACCCACAGAAGTGAGACTATCTTAAGTCAAATGCATTTGGACTTCCTGGTGGCACAGTGGTTAAGAATCCGTCTGCCAATGCAGGGGACATGGGTTCGAGCCCTGAACCAGGAAGATCCTACATGCTGTGGAATAACTAAGCCCACGAGCCACAACTACTGAGCCCGTGAGCCACAACTACTGAGCCCGCGTGCCACAACTACTGAAGCCTGCACATCTAGAGCCCGTGCTCCACAACAAGAGAAACCACCACAATGGGAAGTCCATGCACCGCAACGAAGAGTAGCCCCCACTTGCTGCAACTAGAGAAAGCCTGCGTGCGGCAAGGAAGACCCAACGCAGCCAAAAATAAAATTAATTAATTAATTAATTTTAAAAAATGCATTTAGTACATGTAACCCAACAAATATTATAGCTTAGCCTAGCCTACCTTAAACATGCTCAGAACACTTACATCAACTGACAGCTGGGCAAAAATCATCTAACACAAAGCCTATTTTATAAAAAAGTGTTGAATATCTCATGTAACTTATTGAAGATTGTACTAAAAGTGAAAAGCAGAATGGATGTAAGTGAATCCCTTGTTTATCCTTGTGATCGTGTGGCTGCCTAGCATCAGGAGAGAGGAGAGAGCATGATACACATATAACTAGACCTGGAAAAGATCAAAGTTCAAAATTCAAACTACAGTTTCTGCTGAATGCATATTGCTTTCACACCATCATAAAATCAAAAAATCGTAAATCGAACCATCATAAGTCAGGGACCATCTGTAAAATGAATGTAACATTTATATCCTTTATTGTTTAAAATTTTAACATCCTAATTAAACACAGTTTTGAAATTTTGTTTTATAAATAATGTTCTTGTGAGCATTTATATATATAAATCTTCGTTGTTACTTTTTTTTCCTTATAGATATTAGCGAGTCAGAATGTTTGAAATGTTTCTGGCCAAACTTCTTTGCAGAAAATGTCTCTTTTGCTTCTGGTCCATTTTGTACCATCCCCACTTTGAGACAATTGGATCTCCATTCCAAACCTCTGTTCATTTTGCCTAAGAAAAGATTTTTCGTATTTTCAAAGTAAGGAGCCTAGAATATTCATGGAAGGGATAAATGAGCTCCATTTATGATAAAGGACTTTTTCACCAAATGCCAATATCATGAGTCATATCAAACCCCTCACTTCTGCCTGGGAAATCCTTAAAGATAGAAATAGCATAAAGAAGGAAGAATTGCAGAGTATCCACATACTGGGATTGAATGCCCAGCTTTATTACCAGTGGTATATATATGGCCCGGGGGTGTGCAGGCCAGTCTTTACCCCTGTAAAAGAATGTCATTGCAAGAAAAATTTAAACATGCTTTTTTGAGGGTCCACCCCTTTAGTGTATATTGTGCATCTGCACTAACCAGACCTCCTTAGGAGATAACCTTCCTTCTTAATCTTGTAAAGGGCCCTGATGACCCATGACCTAGCACTCAGTGCTGTATATGTGAGACCTGGATTGTGTGATTGTGTAAACTGTCAATAAGATGTTATTTGACTCTTAACCCTTTGTCTCAAAAACTTATATAATTGTGCTTTGACCTCTAAGGGGTGGAACAGTCCTCAGAGCTTTCTGAAAGACTGTCTCCCAGGTTATAATCCTTAGGTTGGCTCGAATAAAATTTTCCATTTCTTTCTTAAACCAAAAAAAAAGAAAAAAAGAAGAATGTCATTGGACTAGATGATCTTTTAGCGTTTTTTCCCAGTTGCAAAGAATTTTTAAGAATCACCTTCTTTGGAAGTAACATATACACCACTTATATAAAATAAATAAACAACAAGGACCTACTGTATAGCACAGGGAACTATACTCAATATTTTATAATAACTTATAATGGAAAAGAATCTGAAAAAGAATTTAAAAAAAAGAAAAAGTATCACCTCTTGAAGCCCTCTGGGATCACCTCAGTCAGAATCAAGTTCTCCCTCTTCTCACCTCCAAGGATAACTTGTTTACTATCCAAGTGTCTTGCTCAGCATAGGTGCTGGGGAAAACAATTCCCAAATTATTACATTCATGTGAATTTTAAACCATTTAATAAATATCATCCTATCCATGAAATAACCAGATCACCTGGCTGCAAATAATAGATCTTTTCATTTTGAAAATACCTAAATAAGCCCAAATCTCTTCTTTAAAAGGAAAAAGTTGTGAGGTGATATGTAGTACCTCATCATTTTTATAAAATTTACTTATCTGTTTTGAATATATAACACAGCTTTAGGTAATCTCGTAGTGTTTAAGAATTGTTAGAACTATTAATTTTTTACTTCATGTTATAGTGAGAAATTCAAAATAATAGTTACTTTAATTAAAACCTCACAAAAGTTACAATGGCAGTTATCAAAAAGACAAAAGATAAGTGTTGGCAAAAATGTGGAAAAAAGAGAACCCTTGTACACTGGTGGTGGGAATGTAAATTGGTGCAGCCACTATGGAAAACAGTATGGAGATGCCTCAAGGCATTAAAAATGGAACTGCCATATGATCTTGCAGTCCCACTTCTGGGTGGGTGTATATTCAAATGAATTGAAATTAAGATCTTGAAGAAATATCTGTACTCCCATGTTCATTGCAGCATTATTCATAATTGCTAAGTAATGGAAGCTACTTAAATGTCCATCAACATATGAATAGAAAAAGAGAATGTATATACATATACATTCCTTTAAAAAGAAGAAAATCCTGTCATTTGTTACCACATGGATGAACCTGGAAGACATTATGCTAAGTGACATAAGCCAGATGCAGAAAGACGACTACTGCATAATCCCACTTAAGTGAGAAATCTAAAATAGTCAAACTCATACATGCAGAGAGTAGAATGGTGGTTGCCAGGAACTGGAGAAGGGAAAAATGGGAAGATGTTGGTCAAAGAGTGCAAAGTTTCAGTTATGCAAGATGAATAAGATCTGGAGATCTAATGTACAGCATGGTGACTATAGTTAACAAAATTGTATTGTATACTTGAAATTTTCTGAGGGTAGGTCTTAAGTATTTTTACCACAAAAATAAAAGAAAGAGACAGAGGGAAAGAAAGAAAGAAAGCAGTAAATATATGAGGTGATAGAATGTTAATTAGCTTGACTGTGATCATTTCATAATATATTGATATTTGTATATCCAAATATCAAGTTGTATACCTTAAATATATAAAATTTTATTTGTTAATTATACATCAATAAAGCTGAAAAAAATGTAGGCTGGTCTTGCTAGAAGATTCTCTCACTGGGTTTTTTAAAAAATTTATTTATTTATTTACTTCTTTTGGCTGCGTTGGGTCTTCGTTGTTGCGTGTGGGCTTTCTCTAGTTGCAAGCAGGGGTTACTATTCATTGTGGTGCGTGGACTTCTCACTGCGGTGGCTTCTCTTGCTGCAGAGCACAGGCTCTAGGTGTGTGGGCTTCAGTAGTTGTGGCACACAGGCTCAGTAGTTGTGGAGCATGGGCTTAGTTGCTCTGTGGCGTGTGGGATCTTCCCGGACCAGGGCTTGAAACTGTGTCCCCTGCATTGGCAGGTGGATTCTTAACCATTGCACCACCAGGGAAGTACCTCTTTTACTGGCTTTAAAGAAACCAGCTACGATGTCATATCATGAGCTGCCCACATAGGGGGCCAAGTGGCAAGGCACGCAGGGCAGCCTCTGGCCAACAGCTGGCAAGAAAATAGGGTTTTAAGACCCTGCAAAGAACTGAATTCTACCAACAACCACAGTTTGGAAGTGGATCCTAATCCAGCCTCAGATGAGACCACAGGTCCAACCAACACCTTGACTTCAAACTTTGTGAGACCTTGAAGCAGAGAACCTAACCAAGCTCCACTCAGACTCCTACGAATAGAAACTGTGAGAGAATGAATGTGCATACTTTTAAGGGCTGTGTTCGTGGCAGTATTGTCACATGGCAATAGATAACCACTACAAGGAAGAAATTGATCCTTAGAGTGAGGTCCATTAATGGGCTGAAGAAACACCTCACCAACTCACCAATTCATTCTTCATGGCAGAGCAACCTTAACTTTCCTCAGTTTCTCAGAAATCTCCAGAACCCAAGTGGGTAATTGATACTGTTATATATAACTCAGAATGATTACATTTTTCATTACATCTGGATGCAGTGATAGTTTAAAAAATTTTTTTATTGCAGTATAGTTGGTTAAAAATGTTGTGTTAGTTTCTGGTGAACAGCAAAGTGATTCATATATATACACATATGTATATATACACATATATTCTCTTTCAGATTCTTTTCCATTATAGGTTATTATAAGGTATTGAATATAGTTCCCTGTGCTATACACTAGGTCTTTGTTGATTATCTATTTTATTTTATTTATTTAAAAATTTAAAAAAATTTTGGCTGTGCGGGCTTTCTCTACTTGTGGCAAGTGGGGGCTACTCTTCATTGCGGTGCACGAGCTTCTCATTGCGGTGGCTTCTCTTGTTGTGAAGCATGGGGTCTAAGCACATGGGCTTCAGTAGTTGTGGTGTGCAGGCTCAGTAGTTGTGGCACATGAGCTCAGTAGTTGTGGCTTGTGGGCTCTAGAGCACAGGCTCAGTAGTTGTGGTGCACGGGCTTAGTTGCTCCGTGGCATGTGGGATCTTCCCAGACCAGGGCTCGAACCTGTGTCCCCTGCATTGGCAGGTGGATTCTCAACCACTGAGTCACCAGGGAAGTCCCTGATTCTCTATTTTAGATATAGTAGTGCGTATCTGTTAATCCTAAACTCCTAATTTATCCCTGCCCCCACTCTTTCACCTTTGGTAACCATAAGTTTGTTCCCTATGTCTCTGAGTCTGTTTCTGTTTTGTAAATAAGCTCATTTGCATCATTTTTTAGATTCCACATGTAAGTGATCTCATACAATGTTTGTCTTTCTCTGACTTACTTAGTATGATAACCTCTAGGTTGGCTGCAATGATATTTAATAATTGTCAGGGAAGTTACTGAGTCAAGCCACTCCCAAACATAAAGCACAACACAAAGAAGAGGGAGAAACTAGCTGAATCGCGGTGGCTCTCTTCAAGAGGCAGTAATTAATTATTACACTAGAAAATGCTTTCAATAAAATAGAGTAGTCCCAGGAAGGGTTCCTACCAAACTAGTTTGTTTGAGTAGTTCCAATTTTTACAATTAAGAAATCACCACCTTAACATACACACTATTTTCTTTCTTCTAACATATTTTACCCTGATACTTGAATACAAGTTAAATCACTGAAAATCTTTGAGTCTGAAGCTCTAGGTATTTGAAAATATTCAAAAGAAGATTTCACAACTTTTAAAGGGCATTATGGTCATTTTTGCTAAATAAAAACGAGCCCTCAAGAAAATACTATTTTGGGGTGACAAAGTGATAATGAAAGAAATGTGCTTAAAATGGACAACAAATATGCTTTCAAACTGAAATGATTAAATAAAGATATGCCTGTGGAAGTGATTGAAACTGGAGAAGTGCTGAAATTCAAGGCTGTGCTCAGAACATCTAAACTGGAATAGCTTTAGCAATGTCTGCCAGGAAAATCAAACTTCATTTAAAAATTTTTCTTAGAATTTCTTCATGTCAGTGACATTCTGTGTGTGAGGGCTCCGTTAGCATACAATCTAACAGAAGCTGTGTACAGCTGATTGGGGAAAGAATACCATGGTTTACTCTGATATTTTAAAATGTGCTATCCTCTCCTTGTGTTCTGAATATTTCTGTTCATGGAAATGTGATTTTTTTAACAAGAGCATTTCTTTATGACATTTTAGATCTCAGACACTCAACTTGCCTTACTAAGCCCAAGCAAAGGGCTTTTCAAAGAATATAAAGTGAAAGGAAAGTATAGCTCTGGAGTCATGTGACTGGAAGTGGTTTCTAACCTTGACATTTTTCTTTGACAATGAAAGGAAAGAATCAATGGGTCACAATTACTTCCTGAACATAAAGGTGAAAGGAATGAAGAGAAAAATGTGTCTGTGTGTGGGACGTCACATCCATCTCACAGTTTCCTTAATGGTATAGATTTTTATTATTACTTTTATCATGGTTTTAAGTCTGCAGTTACTTTTTATAGTTACATTTTTTCCTATGAGATGAAGTGATGAATTTCACAGAATTTGATCAGTTCCTGGATAAGCCTGGATAAGGCTTCTCTTCTTTACAATGGGATAGTGAATGTTCATTTCCTTACAGAATCTCAAGAGGCTTTTATGGTGATCTCATTGACCTGTTTTCACACGCTCGAAGAGATGAACAATGGGAAAAAAATGACAAGAAAATTTTTACTATTGGCTGAAATATAATATTACTGAGAAACCAAAAACTTAGAGTTGTACCCTTATACATTTGTAAGAAATTCATATTAAACTCTATCTGTACAGGTCAGTGCTCTGCCAAAAACTTTGTTTGAAATAATCTGTATTACTATTCAGAATTTGCCTCTCTATCCATACCCACGGTTTATTACTTCCTTCAACATGAATAATTTCCTGATAGATTAAATATTTAAACTTTAGAAGTACAGTAAAATTACTCATAAAAATGTGGGAGACAATATGCATAATGTATATGGAGGAGAATTTTTTAACCAAGGTGGTATACTAGAAACTGTCAGAGAAAAAAATAAATATTTTATTATTTAAAAATGTAACATTTTTACAGGAAAAGATACCACTAATGCCATAAAGACAAAATGATTTGGAAAAGATATTTGTGATTTAGAGGTTAATACCTATAACAAAGCTCTTACAAATTGATGAGAAATCAAATTGATGAGAAATCAACAGAAACCTCAATGAAAATTTGGGCAAAGCACATGAATTAGCAATTCACAGAGAAGTAAATCCAAGTGGCCCACAAACATTTGAAAAGATGTTCAAATTTACTTGTTGTCAGAAAAACAAATGCAAATTAAAATTTTAAAATAGATCACTTTACAATCATCATAGTGTCAAAGCTAAAAAGATCTATAACACCTATACTAAGCCAGGAAAAAATGTGAAATTAGAGACTTTTTGAAAAACAAACTACTGCTATTTAGTGAAACACACACACACGCACGTATTGATAGGGAACACCCGCTGCTCTCCAAAATCGATTTTTCTCTATTTCCTTGGAATGTAGTTAGATTATCTTTTCCCATCTCACTTGACTGAATTCTGGCCAGTGACTGAGCAGGACTGTTGTCTGGTCTCTCTTTCTCTTTTTATATGGACACTAATCCCATCCTGGAGGCCCCACCCTGACGGTCTCATCTAAACCTAATTACCTCCCAGAGGCTCCACTTTGAAATACCATTGCTTGGAAGTTAGGATTTCAACATAGGAATGTTGGGGGTGGGATACAAGCATTCAATCCATAACAGTACCCCTGCTGGGCCAGACCTGTATGAACCTCCCATGTTGAGTGTGTCCTCTAGCTCTTATCTCCTTCCAGCTGATTAGGACCATGAACTGGGGATCCAAGAAGATGACAGAGCCTAAGTCACACTGTCCAGCCTATGGTAACTGACACACACTTTGACCTAGTAATTCCTCTCTTGGGCGTCTATTCTAAAGAATTAAAAGCATCGAAGTGTATGGAAATATGTACAAGAATAATTACTGCAGAATTGTTCACACTTATTAGAGTTTAAAAAAAAACCCTGGAAACAAATGGAAAGACTGTGAATAGGGATATGATTGAACAAATTATGGTAAAATCCATATTTTGGAATATTTTGTGATCATTAAAAAGAATAAATTAGGATCACACTACTTGACTTGAAAGAATTTCCAAGAACTTTTGTTAAAGAAGAGCAAGATATAAAAGGTATATTAAAAAAAAAAAAGGTGTATTTACTATCATGCCATTTTGGTAAACTAATCAAAGGCCTTAAAATCTCACATATATGTGAATGTTTGTATAGACAGATACACTTATTCATTTAATATAATTATATAAGCATGGAAATATATAGTTGTCTATATACTAAATTATAAGATGTTTTCATTGTATCAGTGTTTGTGGTAGGTGGTGGCAATATTAGAATAAGAGAGGAGAAGATTTCACCTAACTAGAGTAAAAATGGGAAATTAAAAAGAGAACATACTGGGGACTTCCCTGGCAGTCCAGTGGTTAGGAATCTGCACTTCCACAGGGGGCACAGGTACCATCCATGGTTGGGGAACTAAGACCCTGAAGCTGTGCGGCATGGCCAAAACAATAAAAAATAAAATAAAATAAAAAGAGAACATACTAAGAAGCATACATGGAGTGTGCATTATATCATAGTATGTGTACATTTATGTAAACTTATAATCAATGGATTTCATATATAAAATAAATTGACAACAAAGTTGGGACCTATTTTTATATATATATTAAAAATATTTCTCTCTATGCTACCTGAGAACCCCTTCCTCTCTCCCTCACTAGGCCTCCATTTAATTTTATTAAAATGAGATTTGTACTGGAAATTATCCCTTGGTATTAGAATATGATTTCCTTAATCACTGATTTATTCAAACTACCCTTATGTATAAATAAATGAAAAGAACCAGTAGAAGAAGAAACACTGGTGGGGGAGGGCAGAGTCAAGATGGCGGTGTGGGAAGACGCGAAGTTCACGTCTCCCCACAACTAGGGCAACTGCTGGACTCTGGTGGGGGACCCCGATGCCCAAGGAGATGGGAGGAACCCCCAAGTGAACTGGTAGGACTTGGGGGGACTGAGGGGGAGGATAACTGGAGGCTGGACAGGACTGTCACCCCTGAGGGGTGGCTAAGAGGGGGTGGGGTTCCCATGCCTGGAGGGACCCTCAGGGACTTGGATCAAGAGGGAACGTGCCCAGCATTTCCCCTGCCCAATGGGCTGGGGAAGTCTGCCTGGCTCTCGGGCTGGGTCCAATGCCTGCAGATGTCCCCTCTGGGCTGTGTTGGTCCTCGGGGCATAGGAGGAAGGCTGGGAGAGAATAGGAGAGGGAGGTGGGAGGGGCCCTCTGGGAGCAGGAGAGGAGCAGAGGGCGTTTGCCATGCTCACTCAGGCTCAGGGAGCTGCTGGGATCCCAGGTGTGGTCCCCGACCCTCTGAGGCCAGAGTAGGGGGGCACGCCTGGGCCCTTTCTGTTCCACTGAGCCAAAGCCCCACCCCCCACACCCTCCAGGGCTTTCTCTAGCCCTGTGGGTCCTAAGCATAGGCCTGCCCACCACCCAAATCTCCCCGCTGCTTAGGCCCTGCCCTCCACAGCCAAGACATTTTCCACCTTTTTTTGGTTTTTTTTCTCCCCCTCTTTTTTACTATTGTGGTTCTGTTTTACCTTCTGGTTTTTGTTTCATCTATATTTTAATTTTTATATTCTTTCTAACATATCTGTTAGTTTCCTAGTCTAATTTTACTTTTTACTTCATTATTGTTCTCCTTTTTTTTTTTTTGGCCACCCTGCATGGCTTGCCGGATCTTAGTTCATGAGCTGGGGGTTGGACCAAAGCTCCTGCGGTGGGAGCTCTGAGTCTGAACCACTGGACTAACAGACAACTTCAGACCCCAGGGAATATCCATCGGAGTGAGGTCTCCCGGAGGTCCTCATCTCAGCACCAAGACCCAGCTCTACCCAACAACCTACAAACTCCAGTGTTGGAAGCCTCAGGCCAAACAACCAGTAAAACAGGAACACAATCCCACTCATTAAAAAAAAATGAGATGGCAAAAATATATGTCACAGAAGAAGGAGCAAGATTAAAAACCTACAAGACCAAATAAGTGAAGAGGAAATAGGTAACCTACTTGAAAAAGAATTCAGAGTAATGATAGTAAAGTTGATCCAGAATCTTGGAACTAGAATGGAGGCACAGATGGAGAAAATACAAGAAATGTTTAACAAAGATCTAGAAGAACTAAAGAACAAACAGAGATGAACAACACAATAACTGAAATGAAAAATACACTAGAAGGAATCAATAACAGAATAACTGAGGCAGAAAAACGAATAAGTGAGCTGGAAGACAAAACGGTGGAAATAAATGCCAAGGAGCAGTATAAAGGAAAAAGAATGAAAAAAATTGAAGACTATCTCAGAGACCTCTGGGACAACACTAAATGCACCAATATTCGAATTATAGGGGTCCCAGAAGAAGAAGAGAAAAAGAAAGGGTCTGAGAAAATATTTGAAGAGATTATAGTGGAAAACTTCCCAAACATGGGAAAGGAAATAGTCATTCAAGTCCAGGAAGCACAGAGAGTCCTATACAGGATAAACCCTAGGAGAAACAAAAACCCTAGGAGAAACCAAGACACATATTAATCAAACTAACAAAAAATTAAATTCAAGAAAAAATATTAAAAGCAGCAAGGGAAAAACAAAAAACAACATACAAAGGAATCCCCATTAGGTTATCAGCTGATTTTTCAGCAGAAACTCTGCAGGCCAGAAGGGAGTGGCAGTATATACTTAAAGTGATTAAAGAGAAAAACCTACAATCAAGATTACACTACCCAGCAAGGATCTCATTCAGATTCCACAGGGAAATCAAAAGCTTTACAGACAAGCAAAGGCTAAGAGAATTCAGCACCACCAAGCCAGCTTTACAACAAATGCTAAAGAAACTTCTCTAGGTGGGAAACTCAAGAGAAGAAAAAGACCCCCCCCAAAAAACCCCAAAACAATTAAGAAAATGGTAATAGGAACGTACATATTGATAATAACCTTGAATGTAAATGGATTAAATGCCCAACCAAAAGACACAGACTGGCTGAATAGATACAAAAACAAGACCCATATATATGCTGTCTACAAGAGACTCACTTCAGACCTAGGGACACATACAGACTGAAAGTGAAGGGATGGAAAAAGATATTCTATGCAAATGGAAATCTAAAGAAAGCTGGAGTAACAATACTCGTATCAGATAAAATAGACTTTAAAGTAAAGACTGTTACAAGAGATAAGGAAGGACACTACATAATGATCAAGGGATCAATCCAAGAAGAAGATATAACAATTCAATTCATAGGTGTTCCTATGCACCCAACATAGGAACACCTCAATGCATAAGGCAAATGTTAACAACCATGGAAGGGGAAATCGACAGTAACACAATCATAGTAGGGGAATTTAACACCCAACTTTCACCAATGGACAGATCATCCAGAAAGAAAATAAATAAGGAAACTCAAGCTTTAAATGACACATTAAACAAGATGGATTTAATTGATATTTATAGGACAGTCCAACCAAAAACAACAGAATACACTTTCTTCTCAAGTGCTCATGGAACATTCTCCAGGATAGATCATATCTTGGGTCACAAATCAAGCCTTGGTAAATTTAAGAAAATTGAAATCGTATCAGGTATCTTTTCTGACCACAATGCTATGAGATTGGAAATCAATTACGGGAAACAAGCGTAAAAACCACAAATACATGGAGGCTAAACAGTGTGCTACTAAATAACCAAGAGATCACTGAAGAAATCAAAGAAGAAATTTAAAAAATACATAGAAACAAATGACAACGAAAATATGACCACCCAAAACCTATGGGATGCAGCAAAAGCAGTTCTAAGAGAGAAGTTTATAGCAATTCAATCTCACCTCAAGAAACAAGAAAAATCTCAGATAAACAATTTAACCCTACACCTAAAGCAACTAGAGAAAGAAGAACAAAGAAAACCCAAAGTCAGTAGAAGGAAAGAAGTCATAAAGATCAGAGCAGAAATTGAAATAGAAACAAAGAAAGCAATAGTAAAGATAAATAAAATTAAAGCTGGTTCTTTGAGAAGATAAACACAATTGATAAACCCTTAGCCAGACTCATCAAGAAAAAAAAGGGAGAGGATGCAAATCAATAAAATTAGAAATGAAAAAGGAGAAATCACAACTGACACTGCAGAAATACAAAGGATTATAAGAGACTACTACAAACAACTATATGCCAATAAAATGGACAACCACGAAGAAATAGACAAGTTCTTGGAAAGGTACAATTTTCCAAAACTTAACCAGGAAGAATTAGAATATATAAATAGACATTACAAGTAATGAAACTGAAACTGTAATTAAAAATCTTCCAACAAACCAAAGTCCAGGACCAGATGGCTTCGCAGGCAAATTCTATCAAACATTTAGAGAAGAGCTAACACTGATCCTTCCCAAAATCTTCCAAAAAATTGCAGAGGGAGGAAAACTCCCAAATTCATTCTACGAAACCACCATCACCCTGATACCAAAACCAAAAAATGATATCACAAAAAAAGAAAATGATAGACCAATATCACTGATGAACTTAGATGCAAAAATCCTTAACAAAATGCTAGCAACATATTAAAAGGATCATACACCATGATCAAGTGGGATTTATCCCAGGGATGCAAGGATTCTTCAATATATGCAAATCAATCAATATGATGCACCATACCAACAAATTAAGGAATAAAAACCATATGATCAACTCAATAGATGCAGAAAAAGCTTTTGACAAAGTTCAACACCCATTTATGATAAAAACTCTCTAGAAAATGGGCATAGAGGGAACCTACATCAACATAATAAAGGCCATATATGACAAACCCACAGAAAATATCATACTCAATGGTGAAAAACTGAAAGCATTTCCTCTAAGATCAGGAACATGAAAAGAATGTCCACTCTCTCCACTCTTATTCAACATAGTTTTGGAAGTCCTAGTCACGACAATCAGAGAAGAAAAAGAAATAAAACGAACACAAATTGGAAGAGAAGAAGTAAAACTGTCACTGTTTGCAGATGACATGATACTATACATAGAAAGTCCTAAAGATGCTACCAGAAAACTACTAGAGCTCATCAGTGAATTTGGTAAGGTTGCAGGATACAAAATCAATGCACAGAAACCTCTGGCATTCCTATACACTAACAATGAAAAATCAGAAATAGAAATTAAGGAAACAATGCCATTTACCACTGCAACACAGAGAATAAAATACCGAGGAATAAACCTACCTAAGGAGGTGAAAGACTTGTACTCAGAAAACTATAAAACACTGATGAACGATATCAAAGATGACATAAGCAGATGGAGAGATATACCATGTTCTTGGATTGGAAGAATCAACATTATGAAAATGACTACACTACCCAAAACAATCTACAGATTCAATGCAATCTCTATCAAACTACCGATGGCATTTTGCACAGAATTAGAACAAAAATTTTTACAGTTTGTATGGAAACACAAAAGACCCTGAATAGCCAAAGCAATCTTGAGAAAGAAAAACGGAGCTGGAGGAATCAGGCTCACTGACTTCAAAATATACTACAAAGCTACAGTAATCAAGACAGTATGACACTGGCACAAAAACAGAAATATAGATCAATGGTGCAGGCTAGAAAGCCCAGAGGTAAACCCACACACTTATGGTCATCTAATTTACGACAAAGGAGGCAAGAACATACAATGGAGAAAAGACAGCCTCTTCAATAAGTGGTGCTGGGAAAACTGGACAGCTACATGTAAAAGAATGAAATTAGAATACTACCTAACACCATACACAAAAATAAACTCAAAATGGATTAAAGACCTAAATGTAAGACAAGACACTATAAAACTCTTAGAGGAAAACAGGAAAAACACTCTTTGACATAAACCACAGCAAGATCTTTTTTGACCCACCTCCTAGAGTAATAAAAGTAAAAGCAAAAATAAACAAATGGGACTTAATGAAACTTAAAAGCTTTTGCACAGCAAAGGAAACTATCAACAAGATGAAAGGACAACCCTCTGAATGGCAGTAAATATTTGTAAATGAAACAACGGACAAAGGATTAATCTCCAAAATATACAAACAGCTCATGGAGCTCAATATCAAAAAAACAAACAATTAAATTAAAAAATGAGCAGAAGACCTGAATAGACATTTCACCAAAGAAGACATGCAGATGGCCAAGAGGCACATGAAAAGATGCTCGATATCACTAATTATTAGAGAAATGAAAATCAAAACTACAATGAGTTATCACCTCATAGTAGTCAGAATGGCCATTATCAAAAAATCTAGAAACAATAAATGCTGGAGAGGGTGTGGTGAAAAGGGAACCCTCCTTCCTGTTGGTGGTAATATAAATTGATACAACTACTATGGAGAACAGTATGGAGGTTCCTTAAAAAGCTAAAAGTAGAATTACCATATGACCCAGCAATCCCACTACTGGGCATATACCCTGAGAAAACCATAATTCAAAAAGACACATGCACCCTAATGTTCATTGCAGCACTATTTACAATAGCCAGGACATGGAGCCAACTTAAATGTCCATCGACAGATGAATGGATAAAGAAGATGTAGCACATATATACAATGGAATATTACTCATCCATAAAAAGAAACGAAATTGAGTTATTTGTAGTGAGGTGGATGGACCTAGAGTCTGTCATACAGAGTGACGTAAGTCAGAAAGAGAAAAACAAATACCATATACTAGCACATATATATGGAATCTAAAAAAAAAAAAAAAATGGTACTGATGAACCTAGTGGCAGGGCAGGAATAAAGACAGACATTGAGAATGGACTTGGGGACACGGGGGTGGAGGGGGAAGCTGGGGCGAAATGAGAGTAGCATCCACATATATACACTACCGAATGTAAAATAGTTAGCTAGTGGGAAGGAGCAGCATAGCACAGGGAGATCAGCTCGGTGCTTTGCGATGACCTAGAGGGGTAGGATAGGAAGGGTGGGGGGCAGGCTCAAGATGGAGGGGATATAAGTATGCATATGGCTGATTCACTTGTTGTACAACAGATACTAATACAGTATTGTGAAGCAATTATGCTCCAATAAAGATCTGTTAATAAAAAAAAGAAGGAGAAACACCAACACAAAAGTAGTGCACTAAGAAAAATTCTATACACCTCCCATATTCTCACCTGAAGGAGTTAAGCAAGAATATTTGGCACCAGTTTTGTGGAGGATATTCTTCATCGCAAAAGAAACCTGAGTCAGTAAGCATTTACCAGGAACAGATACAATTCTGCCATATACAAATGATTCATCAAGACAAAGAACTTAGGACTTAAATGGAAATGAGTTTTTTTTGTTTTCTTTTTTTGAGTTGTTTCACTTGGGCACATGCCCAGACAGTATCGATCAAAGGTTTAATGAACTTCGGATGCAACTTTGGTTGAATGGATTACTTGGGACATTCAAGCGCCCTTCGGTGTTTGTTTTTGTTTTGTGTTTTTTAACAGCTACTGCTGCACAGTTAAACAAGTTTCCTTTAACAAAGAGAGGGAAGATGACCTTGCTGACCCCAGACTTCACAGGCGACACCAAAAGCCCAAAAGCAGTATGATATTAAGGCAAGACCAAAGTATCAACAGAAGCTAAGGATGGTGGCCCATTTGTCACCAGCAGCCTACTTAATGTTTTCTTTTCTATTGAATTTTGGAAACAATTGAAAGCTAGAAACAAAATCACATGCCTGTCCTAATATTTTTTATTTTCCACCTTGATCCACTCTTCCAAAACTTATAGGGCTGTCTCAATTAGCAGTCAATTCAAATAACAGTCAATTCAGGCTGCTATAACAAAAATACCATAGACTGGGTGGCTTAAATAACAAACATTTATTTCTCACAGTTCTGGAGGCTGGGAAGTCTAAGATCAAGGTGCTTGCAGATTCAGGGTCTGGCGAGGATCTTCTTCCTGACTTGCAGGGGCTGTCTTCTCATTGTATCCTCACATGACTGAGAGGGTGAGCTTTAGATTATTTCTCTTTTTATGAGGACAGTAATCCTGATGGGGGCTCTACCCTCATGACCTCATCTAAACCTAATTAGCTCCCAAAGGCCCCACCTCCTAATATCATACCACTGGAAGTTAGAGTTTCAACATATGGATCTGGGGAAGGGGAGCAGGCACACAAACATGAGGTTCATAACAAAGGGCTATATTTAGTTTGGCTCTAGAAATATTGTTTGGGAACTTGAGTTTGGAGAAAATTTCCTGCTCCTTCCTTTTTATCCACAATTAACTATAGTGTTGAAATTAATTTGACTACTCATATTTTTGAGGCTGAAGATGGGATTATTAACCAATCTTCTATGGTGAAACCACTTGTATGTTTGAGACCTGTTTATTTTCAAAAAAGTGTAGATCATAATACCTATCCTTCAGAGATACTGTAAGCTTGTAATTTATTCAGTAATGTGCCTGGCACATTGTATGGAGTCAATAACTATTAGTTGAATGCCATTTTTACCTGTGCAAACTTGGTCAAGTTTCTTATTTTCCTAAGTGTTAATGTTCTCATACATGAAAACAATATTGATAAATTCTGCCTTAATAAATCATTGTGAAGAATCTATTTAAATATGTGAAAATATAAGGAATTTTGCATCTCGACAATTAAGGATAGCAAAAACAACATTCTGGTAGTGCATCCCCTCATTTTTTTTCCACTCTAGGTATCAGAATCTTGAGTGAAATTTATTGCTTGCCAGTAAAAAAATGTGCTCTTCATTTTAGTATGCACTTTATGACTCATTCCTGGCTTAACATTCCTACCCCCTCTTTTCCCCTTCAATCATTGCACTTTTAATTTGTACTATCATATCAAATTATGAATATCCTTGCAAAATATTTAAAATTATTCCCGGGTAAACAAACCTATATGCCTACATTCCCAATTACCATATTAGTCATAGATAGATATGCTTAGGTCCAGATATTACCCTTCTCCTCATAATATTTTTCAAAATGTGTTTGGCAACATGTTAATATCTATCATCTAAAAATAGAGCTCCAAATTTTAAAAAGTTGGGAAAATATCTGATTAAACAAAATCAGTTTTTTTTTACTATGAACCTCTATGTGTCGCCATGAATTATATACACTCAGTGACACAGAATACAGCATTTCTCAAAATTAGTTTTGTTAACTAAGAAATGTATTGAAAAAACACAAGGATTAGTTGAGAGCAATTAAACCCTCACTTGTTACCTGTTTGTTTCAAAGAGTGCTGTGAGGATGAGCAGCTGGACCACTGCTCTTTGGGTTTTAACCGAATGTAAAGCAGTCTCACTGTGCTTAGGAAACAAAGTCCTGCGGAGGGAAAGCACCTATGCCAAGCCACGGCCTTTTTATCCTCAAAGTATGTGTTAGACTTTGGAGTTATCAGAAGTGGTATGCTAGAAATTTGATCTGGGAAACTCTTAAGGAAAAACAGGCTTTCCTGAAGTATTATACAATGAATGAGACAAAGACCCAACAGTCTCTAAAGCAAAGGCCCAGAAATCCATGCCCTAGAAACAGGGAAAACCAGAGGTAGATTGAGTCTTACTAAAATTGGGATCCTTCCAGATCCAGCTGAATTCCTGATTGACATAAGCAGGCCTTCAATTTAAAAAAAAAAAATTGGAAAACGTCTCTGGGACAAAATAATATTACATTGTATCTCTATGTTTCTTTTATATGTAACTCTATAATTGAATAAAATATTATTAAATATGAATAGAGAAAACAACAATAATAACAAAACAGTGAACTAGAGAAAAAAACCAGAAAACAAATGCTTCAGTTATTGGAATGAACACAAGGATTTAAAAATAACTACGATTAATATGTTCAAAAAAGGGAAAAAGAACAAATTTATGAAAGTGGAGAACTTTGGCATTTATAAAAATTCAATGGACACTCTAGAACTAAATATCTGAAATTAAAAATCCAGTGAATGTATTTAATAACAGATTGGAATGATCAGAACATAGGGTCAGAAAACTAGGAAGCAGAAAAGTAGGTAATGCACAAAAATTAAATCAAAAAGAAAAAAAGAATGAAAAAAACATAGCACTAGCCCTTACATTTCTGGTGAATTAATTTCAACAAGGGTGCCAAGATGATTAAATGGGAAAGAATGGTCTTATCAACAAAGGCAGCTGAAACAACTAGATAGCTATGCAAAAGAATGCAGTTGTACCCCCTAACTCACAACACATACAATTGATCAGTGATCTAAATATAAGATCTAAAACTATAAAACTCTTAGAAGAAAACATAGGAATAAATCTTTGTGACCATGTATTAGGAAATGGTTTCTTAGGTATGATATCAAAAGCACAAGTGACAAAAGGAAAAATAACTTGGGTTTTATTAAAATTAAAAAATTTTCTGTTTCAAAGGGTTCCATCAAAAAAGTGAACTGACCTACAGAATGGTAAAAATATTTGCAAATCATATATTTGGTAAGCAACTTGTATCCAGAAAATATACAGAATCTTTACAATTCAATAATAAAAAGACAAATAACCCAGCTTTAAAAATGGACAAAAATCTGAATAGACATTTCTTTAAAGAAAATATACAAATGATCAATAAGGACATGAAAAGATATTCATCATTATTAGCCATCAGGAAAGTACAAATCAAAACTACAATGAATGAGATAACAATTTATACCCATAAAGATGGCTAAAATAATAAGTCTTGGAAGGATATGGAAAATCTACATTGCTGGTAGAAAGATAAGATTGTACAGCTTCTTTGTAAAACAGTTTGGCATTTTCTCAAGAGTTAAACATAGAATTACCATACATCCCAGTAATTTCACTCCTAGATACATACCCAAGAAAAGTGAAACAATGTCCCCACTAGACCTTGCACACAGATATTAATAGTAGCTTTATTCAGAATAACCAAAAAGTGGAAACAACACAAATTTTCATTAACTGAAGAATGCATAAACAAAATATGGTAGATCCATACAATGGAATATTATTTGACCATAAAAAGGGATGAAGTACTTATACATGCTACAACATGGCTGAACCTTAAAAACATTATGCTAAGTGAAAGAAGTCTGTCACCAAAGATCACATATTGTATGATGTCATTTATTGGAAATGTCCACAGTAGGCAAATTCACAGAAAGAAAAATTAGATTAGTTGTTGCCAGTGCCTGCTTGAGAGGACAATGAGGAGAAAATGCTAATGAGTACAGGGTTTGTTTTCCAGATGATGAAAATGTTCTGAACTTAGATGGTGGTGATGGTTGCTCTTAGAATGGGGTGAAACAATGAATAACATACTTTAAAAAGGTGATTTTTAAATTGTGCTAAAATATGCATAACATAAAGTTTACCATTTTAGCCATTGTAGATGTATTGTTCAGTGTACACCTGAACACTGTACAATCATAGTAAGTGCTTTCACGTTACTGTACAACCATCACCATAACTTTCTTCATCTTGCAAAACTGAAACTCTATACCCATTAAACAATAATCTCTCAATCCTCCTTCCCCTTACCTTCTGTAAACTATCATTCTGCTTTCTGTCTCTATGAATTTGACTACTATAGTCCTCATATAAGTGGAATCATACAGTATTTGTCTTTTTGTGACTAGCTTATTGCACTTAATTTAATGTCTTCAAGGGTGAACTTTATGGTACATGGATTGTATCTCAATAAATCTTTTATTAAAAAAAAAATGTGTGTAAGAGATATGTTGGACACCCTTAAAAGTTCTAACTTATATATAATTGGAGATTCAGAAAAAGAAGAAGAAAGAAAGGAGTGGAACCATAACCCTTGGGAACAACAACAAAAAAAATACAACTTACAGATTCAAAAAGCTAAGAAAACGCCAATTCAAGAAAAACACACAAAAAAACCTACCTAGTCACGTTGGACTAAACTTCTGAAGACCAAAGACTGGAAGAAAATCTAAATAGCCATTGGGAAAAAGACACATTACCTTCAAAGTAGCAACAGTAAAACTGACAACTGACTTTTCAACGGAAACAATAACACCAGAGGAAAGTGGAATGGCATTTTAAGTGCTGAGAGAAAAGCTTTTGAATATCTATTTCAAAAATGAAAGTAAAGTAAAAACATTTTCAGACAAACAAAACAGAATTTTCAACAGTGGGCCTAGCTAAAACAAACAAAAAAACATTACAAAACAAACAAACAAAAATTAGAATCCTTCAGAATGAATAAAAATGATCCCAGATACATTGAGATGCAGAAGGGAATGAATGAACACTGGAAGAGATAAATATGTGAACAGTTGAAATGAATATTGACTGTTCAAAACAACAATAATAATGTGTTATGATATTTTAAATGTATGCACAGCAAAATGCAAGAGAATAATAATGCAGAAGATAGGAGGGGATAAACTGACTAAAACGCTATAAGTTTCAGGAAAGTAAAGTAGTAAAAGTATTGATTTATATTACATTGTAACAGGCCATGGCTGCATGTTGTAATCTCTAGGTAACCAGGAAAAGGAAAGTATAAATAACAAGAAATAGTTAGATAACTAACTGGAATGTATAACTAACAAATTAATAGATGGAAATAATGATTACAAGTTTTCTGTTAATTAATCCAAAGGGAGAGGAAATAATATATAGAGATGGACCATAAATATAGCTTAAAAATAATAAGGTGGTAGACAAAAACCTAATAATGTAGGGGATTACATTAAATGCAAATAGCCTGTTTGCACCAAGTAAGACAAAGAACATCTGATATTGAATGATGCTAGAAAAAAATATGCTCTCAGAATTTCAGAGTACTGAGGGAAATTAGAGGAACTAGAGAGACTCAAAGGGAACTGGAGATATTGGGAACCTAAAAGGTACTTCGAGGGACTAATGTGCATCAATAGTCATAAATGATCACTTCCTTAATATGTGCTAGGATTCACAGATAAGTAGGCTCACATTCATCCAAAAGTAGCAGGTCTCAATTCAATACCCAAAAATAATAATTTTGGCAGGGGTCTTATCTGTCTAACTTATGGTCAATTATTTAAATGATTTTTATTTGGTACTTATATTGTATTAATGATTCTTTTTTAAATGCTTAATGTTACCAAATGTCAGTATCAGGTAAGTATAGTTTTCACATGTCATTTCTGTATGTATATATATATATGTATATATATATCTATATTTATTATATACTACATACAACTTATAATAAATATGTTTATAAGTATATATTATCATATATAATAAAGTATAGCTTATTAATATTATGAACCAATATACTGTGAAAATATTATATATATGAATCTATATGTTATATATTATATAGACTATATTAAATATACAGACAAAACCTCATTCTATTGCACTTCATTTTATTGCACTTTACAGATATAGCATTTTTTACAAATTTAAGGCTTGTGGTAACCCTGCATCGAGCAAGTCTATAGGTATCATTTTTCCAAGAGCATTTGCACACTTCATGCCCTTGTGCCACATTTTGGTAATTCTTATAATATTTCAAACCCTCCTCCAGCAAAAAGATTAGGAATCGCGGAAGGCTTAGATGATGGTTAGCATTTTTTAACTATAAAATATTTTTAAATTAAGGTATGCACTTTTTTTAGATATAATGCTATTGCTCACTTAATAGACTATAGTATAGTGTAAAATAACTTCAGTACGGATTGGGACTCATTTTATTCAGTATTCATGGGACTCATTTTATTGAGATATTTGCTTTATTGTGGTGGCCTGGAACTAAACCTGCAATATCTTTAAGGTTTGCCTGTATATTAGAATATATAATATATATATAAATATAAATAGAGAAATAAAATCTTTTTACAATATATTGGTCCATAATAATAATAAACTATCCTTTTAATATTACCTGTTCTCTCTTTTTTAGAACAGCTTTAAAGAGATGGAATTTATAGACCATAAAATCCACCCCTTTAAAATATACAATTCAGTGGTTTTTACTATAGTCACAGAGTTGTGTAAACAATACCACTAATTTTGGAACATGATCATCCCACCCAGAATGAACTTTATACCCATCATCAGAATCTTTTTCTTTTCAAAGCAAACCCCTGAAAGTTTTAGTATAATCACATCACAAAAAATGATTTACTTTTTATTGACATGGTCACTTATTGTGATTTTAAAATATGTAGAGTATGATAAAACACACAGAATAACTTATGACTTAGGGGAATTCCCAAGAATCCACAGGAACTCTGATTTTTTTTTCTCAAATCCTGAAGATTCGTGTCTGTCAGGAATATGCACATCCTATCCTTGAGTAAGGAGAGGGAGCAGAGCTTCCAGTTGACCTGTGATGAACAGACAGAATGAGTAAGGGGAAAACTTTCTGTTGAGCCATTAAGATTTATGGTTGCTTGTTATCCAGCTTAACTAAGCCCTCCTGATCACTGTGGCCATAAACCACAGTTTATGGTCTATGGTTTTTATAAACCATAAAAACAATAGCTCAACTAACAAAAATGAAGGGAGGAGGGGAAGTGGGAGGGAATTTTCACAAGCTGAGAAAGGAAGAAATAGAATTTGTTTAAAGATGAAATTGTAGTTGAAAATAATGCCACCAGTTTTTAAGTTTTTCATCATTATTTTAAAATAACTCTATCAGTTAATGATTTTTTCACAGTAAGCAGCAGAAACAAACTCTATTAAAGCTCAAGGAAAAGAAAAGATAATAGAGTAGGTCACAAAATCCAAGAGAAAAAAAGAACTGGAATCAGAAGGCCAGTAATTGGAAAAGCTTTGGGGAACTAGATAGCTAGAATTAATGAACAATTTCCTGGTAGCACCACACTCATTGAATCAGCTTTCAATATTTCCTATTTCAGCATTACTCCACTCAAGATTCAAATATCTGGGAAAATGTAATGATTTTCGCCTGCAAAATAAGCATTTATCTCTTAGCCAAGATTTGTCAGGGCATCTTGATTGACAGTCCTAACCAGAGTGTATGCACTGGGGCTAGATTGTTCTCCAATTTACAATGCCAACAAAAGGGGGAGCTTAAAGAGTAGAAGTTTATGGCTATAGCAGGAAAAGTTTTTATAAGCAAATGCCTCTTATAAAAAAATTCTTCTCTGTTCAACAAATCTTTCAGTTTCATGTCAATGAATTTTCTTGAAGAAATTAAATAATTTTAAGGAGGGCTTCCCTGGTGGCGCAGTGGTTGAGAATCTGCCTGCCAATGCAGGGGACACGGGTTCGAGCCCTGGTCTGGGAAGATCCCACATGCTGAGGAGCAACTAGGCCCGTGAGCCACAATTACTGAGCCTGCGCATCTGGAGCCTGTGCTCCGCAACAAGAGAGGCCGCCGAAAGTGAGAGGCCCGTGCACCGTGATGAAGAGTGGCCCCCACTTGCCGCAACTAGAGAAAGCCCTCGCACAGAAACAAAGACCTAACACAGCCATAAATAAATAAATAAAATTTAAAAAAAATAATAATTTTAAGGACAATTTTTATGTGTTGTAAGGTCTCATTTTAAAAACGTATTTAGGACTTCCCTGGTGGCGCAGTGGTTAAGAATCTGCCTGCCAATGCAGGGAACATGGGTTTGAGCCCTGGTCCGGGAAGATCACACATGCCGCGGAGCAGCTAAGCCTGTGTGTCCCAACTACTGAGCCTGCGCTCTAGACCCTGCGAGCCACAACTACTGAGCCCACATGCTGCAACTACTGAAGCCCGTGCACCTAGAGCCCATGCTCTGCAACAAGAGAAGCCACGGCAATGAGAAGCCCGCGCACCGCAACGAAGAGTAGCCCCTGCTCGCAGCAACTAGGGAAAGCCCGCATGCAGCAACGTAGATCCAACGCAGCCAATAAATGAATAAATAAATTAATTAATTAAATAAAAACAAAACAAAAACATATTTATAGTGAGGAATCTGACAAATACTCTCAGCGGGTGATTGGAATCAATACCAACAGTGATAAATCATGTTGATAGTATGTATCTTGGTGTGATGTGATGAAAATAACACTTTACATCTATGGTCATTCTCCCCAAAACCCATAGCCTTAGTTTAATCATGGAAAAAACAGGCAAATCCCAATAAAGGGACATGCTACAAAATACCTGATCAGAATTTTTCAAAACTGTCAAGATCATCTAAAACAAAGAAAGTCTGAGAAACTGTCATAGCCAAGAGGAATCTAAGGAGACATGACGTCTAAAATGTGGTATCCTGGATGGGGTCCTGGAACAGAAAAAGGACTTAGGAAAAAAACTAAGGGATTGTGAACAAAGTTAATGGACTATTTTTCTGTAAATATAAAAATGTTCTAAAAATCAAAACATTTTTAAAACAAGACATTTCAATCACTCTATTATTTTATCTATACTTATCCACTGACGATGTCTGAATGGATATGTGTAGATGCTGCTCCTCTATGCTGACAATTCTCAAATCATTATTTTTAGTTCATATTCTTCCTTGACCTACACACACACACACAAACACACAGAAATATATATATTATATATTCATGCATGCATGTGTGTATACATTGTCAGACAAATGTCTTGATCTGGACATCTTTCAGATTTCAACATATTTCTTGTAAGAAATACTCAGTTGATGATGTTATGACAGTGTGCTGTAGGAGCATACTTTCAATATCATATAAAGATTTATTTAATAAATGATTACAGGGTGGTTATTACATGGCACAGTTGTAAATACTGTAGACTTATATGTGAAGAAGACGTGCACATGTCCTGATGTCAAGGAGTTTATAATCTCTTGAGGGAAGCAGACATTAGCAAATATTCACACTATGATCTTGGAAATAAACCAAAATTTGTTCCCAACTGTACTTTACACTTACCTTTATTGTAGCACCTATCACACTTTCTCACTTATGGAGTCATGTATTTATCATTTCAACCACATTGTGCGCATAGTATATCTTCAATAAAAGTTTGTGGAAACATCTGTTTCCTTTTTTGTTCATCTCATTTGCTGAATAATTAAATGCAGGAGAGGACTGCACTCATAGCTGTCATGTTTATGACACTGAGGGCTAAATGGTCAAGTAAAAAGCATACAGTGGGTTTTGATTCTTTCCCAGGGTTGCACTAACTTTTGGCACAATTTTGACTCACTGTGTCTTAGTAGCTGCTTAGTAAAAGCTATGGTGACAGCCATCCCAGTTTGCCAAGGACTCTCCTCCTCTTAGCGTTGAACGTCCCACATTCTTGAAAAATCCCAGTCCTGGACAAACCTGAATGGTGGGTCACTATCGAAAATTATAGAGCATATTTACATCTTTCTCATTAAAAATAACTATAAGAATAAAGTGATTCAGTGGATTTGAACAACACTCATCATTTACGATGTGCATCTCACTGTGGACTTCTCCTTGATAACCCTCACAGCAGCCCTATGATGAAAGTAAGCACAGATTATTAAGATGTGGAACTGGATTTCAAACCCAGGGTTGTCCATAGCTGAGATTAAGTTCTTGGCCACGATGTATAAATGCAATGAAATAGCAAGTCATGATGTTACTGAGTTTTTCCCAACGCTCAGGAATTTCCAAGTCTACCCCAAGTCAACTACACTTATTAAGTACTACCCCCGCTAAAAAAAATCAGCCTGTGTAAACTCTGCATATCTGCCTTGAGAAATTAGTTTTCTCAGAACAAATATGTGTGAAGCTTCTTCAGTCTAGTTGTACTGAAATTTAATCAATTTGGAGAAAAACTGACTGTTTCACTGTTGGAAGGATTGTTTGTTTGTTTGTGTAGCTTACAGTTAGCCTGCCTCTGTGGAATGATTCTTGCTGGAGTCGCTTTCTCCAAGCATCAGATTTAAACATTTATAGTCCCTCAGATTCCATGGGCTTGGGTGAGCTTTTCCAGATAGGTTAGCGATTTCGAGTTTGGCAAGCACTTGGGCTTTTCAGTCTGTTTTGAGTGAAAATCAATTTACACTCTTTGCAAACATGTGACAGCATAAATCAGACAATTGAGTTCACCCTTAAAACACAATAGGGGCTTGTTTCATTTTGCTGAGGAGATGGACAAAACACTTTCCGTGAGTTTCAAACATATCCCTTGTCATAGCATGGCAAGTTGACAAGCATACTGTTCCACCATCCTTAATTCAACAGATGATAAAAACAGAAGCGAGAGAGGTTAGATTATCTGTCAAGGGCAGCACACAGGAAGGCAGGAATTGAGTCAGGTTCAGAATTCACAGGTTCTAAATACACTGACCATTCTGGGCTGTTTAATGCCTCCTTGGAGCACCCCTAATATCTGATGCGGAGATCTGGCAGCATCCATTGTTCTAACTAACCTATTCAGAAAGTCTTCCCATTCAGATGTCTTTTAATTAAAGATGGTCTAAAGAAAGTGGAGCTTTCAATCAAAACTCCAAAACAGTTGGTTGCCATAAAACTAATTTAAAATGGAATAAAGTGGAAAATAAAAGAGCTGGTTACAATTACACTACTTAGGCTTTGAATGGCAAGTAATTCTAGTGATTAAGAAACTATTGCTGTAATGTGGTTTAAAAAAAAAAAAACATAGAGCAAAATGGAGTTGAAATTGGGATTGAATCATTTTGCACATCTGTCCTGGGAACACTGATATTAGACCTAAGAGCATATTCTGCTGTAGAAAACTAACAATCACTAAAAATATAATTTTTCTGTACTCTCCAATCTTACCAGCAAGTTCTGTTTATGTCATCTCTTTGCTAAATATATACATTCTGAAACATTCGTCTATTAGCTTCTCAATGCTTTGGAAAGAAATTATTTTATTCTGACTTTCTTTCCTCAGTTTCTTAGCTAGGTTTTATCAAAGTAGACCTTGTGTTTTTCACGACAGGAGACTAAATTTCTCGTAGGTTTTAATGATTTACCTCACCCCCAAACATCTGGAAAATCCTGTAAATTTGGGGGGGATTATTTTTCCTTTCTATTTTTGTTTGTGTTTCAACCTGTCAGAATGCTCATTATGAAGGATTGTGAGGTGAGCTTTCATTTTGGGAAAACTACTTAAAATTTGAGCTAGACCAGAGAGCAACTTCGCCCGGAAACAGGGTCTTCAGCTAAGTGTGGACACTTAACATATTTTAGCTGTGATACTGAATCACTGGGACCATCTTCTCCAAAATGAAAATCATTGACTAAAAGAGGCTTATTCTAACGTTCAGGGCTACCACAGTGACGGACTGGTACTGACTACCCTGCCTGACATATCGTTTTGAGAAACTGTGGCTGAAGTCATTTACAGAAAAATCAGTTAGTATGTGGCAGATATGTTGTGGGGAACCCTAGTAATTTAGTAGAAATCAAAGATATCTTATGTATGTATGTATTTATTTATTTATTTATTTTTAAAATTTTATTTATTTATTTGTTTATGGCTGCGTTGGGTCTTCGTTTCTGTGCGAGGGCTTTCTCCAGTTGCGGCGAGCGGGGGCCACTCTTCATCGCGGTGCGCGGGCCTCTCACTGTCGCGGCCTCTCCCGTTGCGGAGCACAGGCTCCGGACGCGCAGGCTCAGCAGTTGTGGCTCACGGGCCTAGTCGCTCCGTGGCATGTGGGATCTTCCCAGACCAGGGCTCGAACCCGTGTCCCCTGCATCGGCAGGCAGATTCTCAACCACTGCGCCACCAGGGAAGCCCTATGTATTTATTTTTAATTTTTAATTTTTAAAACTTTGTTATACAATTTTTAAAGGTTACTTTCCACTTACAGTTATTACAAAATATTGGCTGTATTCCCCGTGTTGCACACACATCCTTGAGCCTATCTTACACCCAGTAGTTTATACCTCCCACTCCGCCTCCCCTATACAGCTCCTCCCTCTCCCCCCACCCCTCCCCCAACCACTAGTTTGTTCTCTATAGCTGTGAGTCTGCTTCCTTTTGGTTCTATTCAGTAGTTTGTCATATTTTTTAGATTCCACATATAAGTGATATCATACAGTATTTGCCTTTCTCTGTCTGACTTATTTCACTTAGTGTAATGCCCTCCAAGTCCATCCATGTTGCTGCAAATGGCAAAATTTCATTTTTTTCTTGCTGAGTAGTATCCCGTTATATATATATATCTCACATCCTCTTTATCCATTCATCTGTTGATGGGCACTTAGGTTGTTTCCATACCCTGGCAAATGTAAATAATGCTTCTATGAACATTGGGGTGTATGCCTCTCTCTGAATTAGTGTTTTTTGGATATATACCTTGGAGTGGAATTGCTCGGTCCTATGGTAGCATTTTAGATTGATATTGGGAGCCTGATGACAGATGAAACTTCATAAAGTGTAATGACATTTAGTTTAGAACAATGATTTACTTTAGCAATTCAGACCCATTCAGACCCGGGTCTATTTGTATATTCATCTCCATCACCACACCCTGATTCTTTTTTTTTTTTAACATCTTTATTGGAGTATAATTGCTTTAAAAAATATGGAACGCTTCACGAATTTGCGTGTCATCCTTGCGCAGGGGCCATGCTAATCCTCTCTGTATCGTTCCAATTTTAGTATCTGTGCTGCCGAAGCAAGCACCACACCCTGATTCTAAACGGCAGAGTCACTGAGACATATTGGGAGGCACTTCAAAGCATCCAAGTGCTTTTTAAATTTAATCGAATGGTAAAGCTTGAATGAGATGGTTGGGAACATTTTAAAATATCTCCACATGTTTTCTAAACCTGAGGTCCCATGGAGTATTTCCCAGATATAGCGGTCATGAGTGAAGTTTAAGTCAGCCCCAAAACTTTTGAAAACCATTTCTATATTTTAAGGTAGCTTTCTGCATTATGATTCTCTCTTCTCCAAGTTCGAGGCCAGGACTTCACCTTTCTGTCTCCTTTGCAGGTGAGACACAGCCATGCAATCTAGGTCCCAACAATCAGATGGAACAAGATGATGACTTCCCTGTAGCAGAGAGCACCCTGTAGTGAAGAAAGAGGACTTCCTCATTTTGCTGACCTGTGTCAAGGAATATGGCACAGGGGCATTGAGCTATCAGATGTAACAGGGACAGGGGTCCTAGAAGTAGCTTTCCAAGTTTCTATGCTGATCTTCCCAGAGAAGGGTTACACTGTGTCTGTGGAAGTGGTATTATGCCTGCAAGCGTTCCAGTGGCATATTTGGGTTTTTTCCTGATGGTGTAGCTTCTGAGTCTAATTTATTGGACTTTATGCAGATTAATGAACTCCAGAGTATGACAAATTTGTTTAGTGCTCAAACTAGCTGGAGTAGATTCTGTTGTTTGCAATTAAGAACCCTTACCAAGGCAGAAATTGGGATCAGAAGTGATTGTAAGCAATGGATCTTCAAGGAAATAGGAATCTGTACATTTACTGTTGGGTCTGATTGGTTTTGCAAACAAAAAAACAAGAGTAATCCACTTGTTATTAGTGAATGGAGCTTTGGCAGCCCACAGTGAAAAGTGGCAAAACAGTTGAGAAAATTATTACTATAGTCACCTGGAATTATGTGTCCATGGAAGGAAAAATAACTTACCCTAAAACCTTATCAAGGCCATGAAGAACACTAAGGCTGCAGAGTGGAAAGTGTCTTTAAACTGCACTAGAGAATAGAAGGAAAGAGAATGACTATCTCAGACTACTAAATTCCAGCCTCAGGATGTGATCAGACCAAGGAATGCTCCAAAAAAATCCTTCAACTAATCCATTAGGAAAAGGCTATCTTCTGACATTGGGTTTCTCTTGATATCAGAAAGACGCTGATCACTAATGATATCATAACTAAACTAACTGATGTTCATAATACTTTTCACTCTAAGCTACAACTTTGCAGCAGGAATTATTTTTAAGATATATTTCTGCCTCAGTCTAACAACAAGAACTAATTAAGTTCACAAAATTAGACTTTGCTTCAAGCTTGTGGTTTTCTTTCCTTTTTCTTTGAAGCCTATTTTCACATTATTCCAATAGTCAGAATGTAGGCATGCAAAGTTATTTCTTCATGGACATAAAACTTAATAATGTGACAAGAGAAGAAATCTTTTAATTAAATAGGTGTCTGCTTTGGTAAGTGTCAAATGGTCAAGCTGTCTCCTTTTTAAGAAAATACTGATGTGACCTGTTAGTCTCCATGGACAATACGGACCAAACATTGACTTTTCTTCCATACAGCTACTTTTTTTGATGCTTGAAATGAATATTTTTTTCAAGCACCAAACAAGGTTTCTCAATTTTGTGTTTCTGCTTTGTGTCTATGTCTGTGCTTTTAAGAGGGAATGTTTTTACCCTTAATAAAATAACAGAGTCATTTATTAGGGATCAAAGGGAGAAATGCCTAAAAGTGGCAATGATCTATTAATCTGAACCTGAAGCCTTATAGAGCTCTCAAGTTTCTATACTATTTATAAAATAAATTAGTCTACATGATGTAATTTTACATTCTATTTATATCATTATTCTTTATACAACATAAACATAGAGCTCTGTGATGTTATTACATGTCATAAATGTCATCATAATTTGTCTTTACACATCATAAATATCTTAGTTTGTGACATTATTACACCTTTGGGTGTCTCTTTCCATATTTATGGTAATTACATCAAAGTATTTACTATAATTATGTCATTTGATGAAATTACAGTAATTACTTCGAAAAATGATAGCCCATGACTAATGAATTAAAATAGCATGGAAATTCACATTAAAAATGACATTAAAATAATTCTAAGGATCTGAGATAACCCACAAGAACAAGAACATTCATTACTGAGTTTTTAACCTCTAAACTTGGCCCTACAAGTTTTCCCTTGTTGAAAATTTTAGCTTTATTGAGGACTGCGAAACGCTTTGTAATAGTGTGGTAACCATCAAGATATTAAAACAAAAAAATTGAAATCTAGTTGCTGACATAATTTTTGGCAAGTTGGTAAAACCAAAATATAACTTAAAAAATAACTTACTAACCATCATAGAAGGTAATTCAAATCCTCCTCAATCTGTATTCTCACTCAGTCCCTCTCACTCTATTATTAACAGTCTGTCAAAAATAGGTTTATCTAACGTAAATTTTATATATATTTGTATATGTTAGGTAATAGACTGGGTGCATACTGACTCATGAGGGATTTGTTTTCAAGCTGGAATTCATATTCATATATCACAGGACATAGAACCAAGAAGTCATTTCATTCAGCCTCTGCCTGCAGATAGCTTAATTATTAACCTGACAATAGCTGAGAAAAGCCTCTCAATTTCAAGCAGTGTCCATGGAAGAAGACCCCACAACATACTATGAAAGCCTTTTTTGAGGTTACCTTTGATCGTTGTTAAGAACACATTTCCATCTACTGCTCTACAGCATGAACCCTCTTCCGGTCAGGCTCAGTTTACACTTACCATGTTTGCCTCCTCCCACTTTTCCCTCTTCGCCTTTTTGGCCTCACCAGGGACATTTTCTGCTCCTTCTTAATGCCAGCCCCTCAGATTTTGATCTAGACATTTATACATTAAACAAACATTTGAGAGACTACTGGCTGCACTATGTATTCTAAAACCTGGGAATACAGAGATCAGTGAATAAAGCAAGAATTCTTGTCCTTATGGAGCTTATGTAGAAAGAAAATAAGCAAAATTGGTGCCCAAGGGAAAAAAAAACCCAAAATAAAAAGTAAATAAATATATAATAAATATATAATTTTTGAGTATATAATTTATGCTATAGTATAGATAATACGTAGGATAGAACGTGGCAGGAAAGAGTGGGGAGCAAAGATTTGCAAATTTTAATGAGCTTGCAGTTTTTAAACAGATCTGACTGAGAAAGTGACATTAGAGCAAAGATTAAATAAAAAGGGAGCCACCGGTGTGTTTGGAGGGAGAACTGTAGGTAGAGAGAAAGGCTGTAAAAAAGACTTGAGGCAGAGCCTGCAGGGTGTGTTAGAAGGTCAAGGAGTCCTGTAAACTATGGGAACAGGAAGGGAATCAGGAATAGGAGATTGCTCAGTAACGTGGATGTAGGGTTTGCTTGTAGACCTATGAAGTATGAGCTTCTCACTGGACATCTAAGTAGATATGCAAAATAGGCAGCTGGTTTTTCAAGTTAGGGATGCAACTTTGTGATTCATCAGCACAGAGATGCTATTTAAGGCCATGAGATGGGATGAGGTTGCTTAGGAAGGAGTGTAGACGGAGTGGAAAAGAGGGTAAGGCCAGTGCCCTGGGGAAGGTCAATGGTATTGCTCAGAGAGAACAGATGGAGCCAGCAAAGATGACTGAGGAGGAGTGGCCAGGTAAGAAAATGGGGAGCAGAATTCTGATGGATGGTCCAATAAAGAAAGTGTTTAAACAGACAGAAACAGTGTCAAATATTTCAGTAGGGCAATGAAATGAGGACTAAAGTGATCATTAGACATAGTACTAAAATGGAATATTTCCACTCTCTCTGATCTAGACATCCATATGCTAAGTATCCATCCTTTGAATCCCAATTCAAGGTTATGCTAAACAAAAATAATAGTGGGTATAAAAGTCTTATAGTTCACAAAACCTTTATATATAAGCTGGCTCATTACATTCTTACAGCAACCTTGCATAGAGGAGACAATGAAATTGAAAGGCAGAAAGGTTTAAATGACTTATGAAGTCTCAAATCCAAGTCTTTAACTTGAATTTCTTCCAGTATACACACTACAAAATATGTCCCATTAAAGTTTCTCCTACTCTTCCAATCTTATCACTCTCTGTTTCTCAGATTTCCTATGTGAGAGATTCCCAAAGTGTGGACCAGTGACCCCGGGGTGCTTACATCCTACAGGGGATCAGTGGTGAAATCAAAACTATTTTCATAATCAGACTAAGATGTTATTAGCCTTTCTCTCTATCTTCTCAGGATTATAGTGTGGAATTTTCCAGAGGTTACTTGACATGTGGAATCTCGACAGAATGAATGCAGAAGCAGATAGGAGAATCCAGCTGACTTCTATTAAGCCCAACATTAAAGAGATTTGAAAAAATGTCTCTTCTGACTTATTTTTTTATTTTGATAAAATTATTTTTCCTCAAAATAAATATTACGGTTAACATAAAATGAATTTTTATCGTTATTTTAAAACAGACTTAACGAATTCTTTAAAATCTTGCTTTAACTTATTAAAAGTGGCAAAAGTCAACAGATTAGCTTACATTTAAAGAAAACTCTTTGGGTTCCTTAATAATTTTGATAACCACTCTTCATAGCACTTGAGTCCATGCCTCTCTACTTTGTGTCCTCTTACATAGTGGTTGTTATTTATTTTGGTTTCCTTTATATAATCCTTATTTATCCTTCCAGGATATTAGCCCTTCAGATTGGACTCTCCTTTTTTATTTTTATTTTTTGGTTTCCCCAAGAATATTCCTATGTTTGGGTAGTTAAGCAATTTCCAACTAATACTTAATGATTATTCAAAGATTGGTTGATTTCCTAAATCCCTTTTCTAGTTAGTTAAAACACAAAAACAAAAAACCTTCAGGATGTAACTGTTTTTGAAGATAGCTTCTTCTCTTAGGAATTCATTTAGTTAACAAATATTTATTGAGCAATGCTGTACAGAAGGGACCGTGGAAAATATCAAGAAAGGTGAGACATAGTTCTTTCCTTCTGGGCATTTATTGAATATAATTCAGTAGGAAAGAGAAGAGCGGGTATCTATCATAAAACACAGTATATCCTTGATTCAAGCATGTACTATACATCTAGGTAATTGTGCAACTATTTTCCTCTAAGTTGTTTCCTCACAGATTCCATTTTTTAAAAAAACATGATATTATTATTTTTTACACATCTTTACTGGAGTATAATTGCTTTACAATAGTGTGTTAGTTTCTGTTGTATAACAAAGTAAATCAGCTATATGTGTACATATGTTCCCATATCTCTTCCCTCTTTCGTCTCCCTCCCGCCCTCCCTATCCCACCCCTCTAGGTGGATGCAAAGCACTTAACTGATCTCCCTGTGCTATGCGGCTGCTTCCCACTAGCTGTCTATTTTACATTTAGTAGTGTATATATGTCCATACCACTCTCTCACTTTGTCCCAGCATACCCTCCCCCCTCCCCGTCTCCTCAGGTCCATTCTCTATGTCAGCGTCTTTATTCCTGTCCTGCCCCTAGGTTCTTCAAAGCCACTTTTTTTTAAAGATTCCATATGTATGTGTTAGCATACGGTATTTGTTTTTCTCTTTCTGACTCACTTCACTCTGTATGACAGTATCTAGGTCCATCCACCTCACTACAAATAACTCAATTTCGTTTCTTTTTATGGCTGAGTAATATTCCATTGCATATATGTGCCACATCTTCTTCATCCATTCATCTGTCGATGGACACAGGTTGCTTCCATGTCCTGGCTACTGTAAATAGAGCTGCAATGAACATTGTAGTACATGACTCTTTTTGAATTATCGTTTTCTCAGGGTATGTGCCCAGTAGTGGAATTGCTCGGTTGTATAGTAGTTCTATTTTTAGTTTTTTGAGGAACCTCTATACTGTTCTCCATAGTGGCTGTATCAATTTACATTCCCACCAACAGTGCAAGAGGGTTCCCTTTTCTCCACACCCTCTCCAGCATTTGTTGTTTGTAGATTTTTGATGATGGCCATTCTGACTGGTGTGAGGTGATACCTCATTGTAGTTTTCATTTGCATTTCTCTAATGATCAGTGATGTTGAGCATCCTTTCATGTGTTTTTTGGCAATCTGTATATCTTCTTTGGAGAAATGTCTATTTAGGTCTTCTGCACATTTTTGGATTGCGTTTTCTGTTTTTTTGATATTGAGCTGCATGAGCTGCTTGTATATTTTTGAGATTAATCCTTTGTCAGTTGCTTCATTTGCAAATATTTTCTCCCATTCTGAGGGTTGTCTTTTCGTCTTGTTTATGGTTTCCTTTGCTGTGCAAAAGGTTTTAAGTTTCATTAAGTCCCATTTGGTTATTTTTGTTTTTATTTCCATTCTCTAGGAGGTGGATCAAAAAGGATCTTGCTGTGATTTATGTCATAGAGTGTTCTGCCTACGTTTTCCTCTATGAGTTTTATAGTGTCTGGCCTTACATTTAGGTCTTCAATCCATTTTGAGTTTATTTTTGTGTGTGGTGTTAGGGAGTGTTCTAATTTCATTCTTTTATATGTAGCTGTCCAGTTTTCCCAGCACCACTTATTGAAGAGGCTGTCTTTTCTCCATTGTATATTCTTGCCTCCTTTATCAAAGATAAGGTGACCATATGTGTGTGGGTTTATCTGGGCATTTTATCTTGTTCCATTGATCTATATTTCTGTTTTTGTGCCAGTACCATACTGTCTTGATTACTGTAGTTTTGTAGTATAGTCTGAAGTCAGTGAGCTTGATTCCTCCAGCTCCATTTTTCTTTCTCAAGATTGCTTTGGCTATTCAGGGTCTTTTGTGTTTCCATACAAATTTTGAAATTTTTTGTTCTAGTTCTGTGAAAAATGCCATTGGTAGTTTGATAGGGATTGCATTGAATCTGTAGATTGCTTTAGGTAGTATAGTCATTTTCACAATGTTGATTCTTCCAATCCAAGAACATGGTATATCTCTCCATCTATTTGTATCATCTTTAATTTCTTTCATCAGTGTCTTATAGTTTTCTGCATACAGGACTTTTGTCTCCTTAGGTAGGTTTATTCCTAGGTGTTTTATTTTTTTGTTACAATGGTAGATGGGAATGTTTCCTTAATTTCACTTTCAGGTTTTTCATCATTAGTGTATAGGAATGCAGGAGATTTCTGTGCATTAATTTTGTATCCTGCTACTTTACCAAATTCATTGATTAGCTCTAGGAGTTTTCTGGTAGCATCTTTAGGATTCTCTATGTATAGTATCATGTCATCTGCAAACAGTGATAGTTTTACTTCTTCTTTTCCGATTTGGATTCCTTTTATTTCTTTTTCTTCTCTGATTCCTGTGGCTAAAATTTTGAAACTATGTTGAATAATAGTGGTGAGAGTGGGCAACCTTGTCTGGATCCTGATCTTACTGGAAATGGTTTCACTTTTTCAACATTGAGACTGATGTTAGCTGTGGGTTAGTCATATGTGGCCTTTATTATATTGAGGTAAGTTCCCTCTATGCCTACTCTCTGGAGGGTTTTTATCAAAAATGGGTGTTGAATTTTGTCAAAAGCTTTTTCTGCATCTATTGAGATGATCATATGGTTTTCCTCCTTCAATTTGTTAGTATGGTGTATCACTTTGATTGATTTGCACATACTGAAGTATCCTTGCATTCCTGGGATAACCCCACTTGATCATCGTGTATGATCCTTTTAATGTGCTGTTGGATTCTGTTTGCTAGTATTTTGTTGATGATTTTTGCATCTATGTTCATCAGTGATACTGGTATGTAATTTTCTTTTTTTGGTAGTATCTTTGGTTTTGGTATGAGGGTGATGGTGACGTTGTAGAGTGAGTTTGGGAGTGTTCCTCTCTCTGCTGTATTTTGGAAGAGTTTGAGAAGGATAGGTGTTAGCTCTTCTGTTAATGTTGGATAGAATTCACCTGTGAAGTCATCTGGTCCTGGGCTTTTGTTTGTTGGAAGATTTTTAATCACAGTTACAATTTCAGTGCTTGTGTTTCGTCTGTTTATATTTTCTATTTCTTCCTGGTTCAGTCTCGGAAGGTTGTGCTTTTCTAAGAATTTTTCCATTTCTTCCAGTTTGTCCATTTTATTGTCATATAGTTGCTTGTAGTAATGTCTCATAATCCTTTGTATTTCTGCAGTGTCAGTTGTTAAATCTCCTTTTTCATTTCTAATTTTATTGATATGAGTCTTCTCCCTTTTTTTCTTGATGAGTCTGGCTAATGGTTTATCAATTTTGTTTATCTTCTCAAAGAACCGGTTTTTAGTTTTATTGATCTTTGCTAGTGTTTCCTTCATTTCTTTTTCATTTATTTCTGATCTGATCTTTATGACTTCATTCCTTCTGCTAACTTTGGGTGTTTTTTGTTCTTCGTTCTCTAATTGCTTTAGGTGTAAAGTTAGGTTGTTTACTTGAGCTGTTTCTTGTTTCTTGAGGTAGGATTGTATTGCTATAAACTTCCCTCTTAGAACTGCTTTTGCTGCATCCCATATGTTTTGGGTGGTCGTGTTTTCATTGTCATTTGTTTCTAGGTATTTTTTAATTTCCTCTTTGATTTATTCAGTGATCTTTTAGTTATTAAGTAGTGTACTGTTTGGCCTCCATGTATTTGTATTTTTTACAGATTTGTTTCCTATAATTTATACCTAGTCTTATAGCATTGTGGTCGGAAAAGAAACTTGCTACGATTTCAATTTTCTTTAATTTACCAAGGCTTGATTTGTGACCCAAGATATGACCTATCCTGGAGAATGTTCCATGAGCACTTGAGAAGAAAGTGTATTCTGTTGTTTTGGATGGAGTGTCCTATAAATATCAATTAAGTCCATCTTGTTTAATGTATCATTTAAAGCTTGTGTTTCCTTATTTACTTTCATTTCGGATGATCTGTCCATTGGTGAAATTGGGGTGTTAAAGTCCTCTACTATGATTGTGTTACTGTTGATTTCCCCTTTTATGGCTGTTAGCATTTGCCTTATGTATTGAGGTGCTCCTATGTTGGGTGCATAAATAATTACAATTGTTATATCTTCTTCTTGGATTGATCCCTTGATCATTATGTAGTGTCCTTCTTTGTGTCTTATAATAGTCTTTATTTTAAAGTGTATTTCATCTGATATGAGAATTGCTACTCCAGCTTTCTTTTGATTTCCATTTGCATGGAATATCTTTTTCCATCCCTTCACTTTCAGTCTGTATGTGTCCCTAGGTCTGAAGTGGGTCTCTTGTAGACAGCATATATATGGGTCTTGTTTTTGTATCCATTCAGCCAGTCTATGTCTTTTGGTTGGAGCATTTAATCTATTTACATTTAAGGTAATCATAGATATGTATGTGCCTATTACCATTTTCTTAATTGTTTGGGGTTTGTTATTGTAGGTCTTTTCCTTCCCTTGTGTTTCCTGCCTAGAGAAGTTCCTTTAGCATTTGTTGTAGAGCTGGTTTTGTGGTGCTGAATTCTCTTAGCTTTTGCTTGTCTGTAAAGGTTTTAATTTCTCCATTGAATCTGATTGAGATCCTTGCTGGGTAGAGTAATCTTGGTTGTAGGATTTTCCCTTTCATCACTTTAAATATGTCCTGCCACACCCTTCTGGCTGCAGAGTTTCTGCTGAAAGATCAGCTGTTAACCTTATGGGGATTCCCTTGTATGTTAGTTGTTGCTTTTCCCTTGTTGTTTTTAATATTTTTTCTTTGTATTTAATTTGTGATAGTTTGATTAATATGTGTCTTTGTGTGTTTCTCCTTGGACTTATCCTGTATGGGACTGTCTGCACTTCCTGGACTTGACTGACTATTTCCTTTCCCATATAGTTTTCAACTATAATCTCTTCAAATATTTTCTCAGTCCCTTTCTTTTTCTCTTCTTCTTCTGGCACCCTTGGAATTTGAATGTTGGTGTGTTTAATGTTGTCCCAGAGGTCTCTGAGATTGCCCTCAATTCTTTTCATTCTTTTTTCTTTATTTTGCTGTGTGATAGTTATTTCCACTATTTTATCTTCCAGGTCACTTATCCGTTCTTCTGCCTCAGTTATTCTGCTATTGATTCCTTCTAGAGAATTTTAAATTTCATTTATTGTTTTGTTCATCATTGTTTGTTTGTTCTTTAGTTCTTCTAGGTCCTTGTTAAATGTTTCTTATATTTTCTCCATTCTATTTCCAAGATTTTGGATCCTGTTTACTCTCATTGCTCTGAATTCTTTTTCAGGTAGACTGTCTATTTCCTCTTTATTTGTTTGGTCTGGTGGGTTTTTACCTTGCTCCTTCATCTGCTGTGTATTTCTCTGTCTTCTCATTTTGCTTAACTTACTGCATTTTGGGTCTCCTTTTCACAGGCTGCAGGTTCATAGTTCCTGTTTTTTTTTTGGCGTCTACTCCAAGTGGGTAAGGTTGGTTCAGTGGGTTGTGTAGGCTTCCTGGTGGAGGAGACTGGTGCCTGTGTTCTGGTGGATGAGGCTGGATCTTGTCTTTCTGGTTGGTAGGACGCATCTGGTGTTGTGTTTTGAGGTGTCTTTGAACTTATTATGATTTTAGGCAGCTTCTCTGCTAATGGGTGGGTTTGTGTTCCTGTCTTGCTAGTTGTTTGATATTGGGTGTTCAGCCCTGTAGCTTGCTGGTCGTTGAGTGCAGCTGGGTCTTAGCATTGTGGCGGAGGTCTGTGGGAGAGCTTTTGCCATTTGATCTTACTTGGGTCCAGGAAGTCTCTGGTGGTCCAATGTCTTGAACTTGGCTCTCCCACCTAAGAGTCTCAGGCCTAACACCCGAACCAAGACTGTGTCAGCCACACAGCTTGGAAGAAAAGGGAGGAAAAAAAAGAAAGAAAGAGAAAAATAAAGTTATTAAAATAAAAAATAAAAATAAATTATTAAAAATAAAAAAATTAAAAAGTAATAAAAAATAAAAAGAAATAAATAAGACAGCAACCAAACCAATAAACAAATCCACTAATGATAACAAGCACTAAAAATTAAACTAAAAAAAAAAAAAAACTGACAAATGGGTAAAACAAAGCTATAAAGACAAAATCACACAAAGAAGCATACACATACACACTTACAAAAAGTGAAAAAGGAAAAATATATATATATATAAAAAAATTAAAGGAAGAGAGAAACCAAATCAATAAACAAATCTACCAGTGATAAGAAGCTCTAAATACTAAAGTAAGATAAACATAAAACCAGAAACAAATCAGATGCAGAGAATAAACCCCAAGTCTACAGTTGCTTCTAAAGTCCACCTCTTCAATTTTGGGATGATTTGTTGTGTATTCAGGTATTCCACAGATGCAGGGTATATCAATTGATTGTAGAGATTTAATCTGCTGGTCCTGAGGCTGCTGGGAGAAATTTCCCTTTCTCTTCTTTGTTGGAATAGCTCCTGGGGTTCAGCTTTGGATTTGGCCCCACCTCTGCGTGTAGATCACCTGAGGACATCTGTTTCCCACCCAGACAGGAAGGGGTTAAAGTAGCAGCTGATAAGGGGGCTCTGGCTCACTCAGACGGGGGTAGGTGGGGTACGGAATGCGGGGCAAGCCTGTAGCGGCAGAGGTCAACATGACGTTGCAAGAGCCTGAGGCCTGCCATGTGTTCTCCCAGGGAAGTTGTTCCTGGATCATGAGACCCTGGCAGTGGCACGCTGCACAGGCTCCTGGGAGGGGAGGTATGGATAGTGACCTGTGCTTGCACACAGGCTTCTTGGTGGCGGCAGCAGCAGCCTTAGCGTTTCATGCCCGTCTGTGGTGTCCACAGTGATAGCTGTGGCTCGCACCGTCTCTGGAGCTTGTTTAGGCTGTGCTCTGAACCCTCTCTCCTCACACCCCCTGAAACAATGGTGTCTTGCCTCTTAGGCAGGTCCAGACTTTTTCCCAGACTCCCTCCTGGCTAGCTGTGGTGCACTAGTCCCCTTCAGGCTGTGTTCACGCAGCCAACCCCAGTCCTCTCCCTGCGATCCGACTGAAGCCTGAGCCTCAGCTCCCAGCCCCCGCCCGCCCCAGCGGGTGAGCAGACAAGCCTCTCGGGCTGGTGAGTGCTGGTCGGCACCTATCCTCTGTGCGGGAATCTCTCCACTTTGACCTCTGCACCCCTGTTGTTGCACTCTTCTCTGTGGCTCCGAAGCTTCCCCCCTGGCACCCTCCATCTCCGCCAGTGAAGGGGCTTCTTAGTGTGTGGAAACTTTTCCTCCTTCACAGCTCCCTCCCAGAGGTGCGGGTCCCGCTCCTATTCTTTTGTCTCTGTTTTTTCTTTTTTCTTTTGCCTACCCAGGTACATGGGGAGTTTCTTGCCTTTTGAGAAGTCTGAGGTCTTCTGCCAGCTTTCAGTAGGTGTTCTGTAGGAGTTGTTTCACATGTAGATGTATTTCTGATGTATTTGTGAGGAGGAAGGTGATCTCCACATCTTACTCCTCCGCCATCTTAAAGGTCCTCCCAAAACTGTTTTTGATATTATTTTTTAAATCTTATTTCTTTATTACCCCTACAAATATGGAGCCTTCAAACCAACCTTTCAGACTGAGCCTTCATCCAGACTGTTAACAGCTGAACACTGAGAAAGGACTGTTTGCCAGAGACCCTCCATAATTTCTTAAGAAAGAGATTTTCCATTATGGCCCACCTTGTGTGTGGAAGAAATGGCATGGGGTCCTCATATTTGGACAATATGTTTAAATAAAAGTACCTAAAAAGTGGGAATTTGATACTTTGTCTACCATATTCTTTCTGTACAGTTCCTACCAAGATCTCATGCAGTTTGCCATATGGATTTATATACAGAAAGTGAGTTCAGAGATCATAAAATTACCATTACAATAACACTCAATTCACCAATTAATTAGCTGAAATGAATTAGTTGGATACCAACTAATCATGACCGTAAGTGAATTAATATTTTTCTCTTCTCATTTTTGGCAGAAAGACAAAAAATAAAGAAATTCAATCACTTATTAAAGTGAGCAAAAAAAAGCTCATGTATGAAGAGTTCCTTCCACCCTCCAAATAAAGATTTATTATTCTGATCATAAGACACTATAAAAAACTCATTTACATTTACTGTATTATTGAGGTAATTACTTATAAACATGGAAAAGTTAGTAAGAGTTGAAACTAAAGCAAAAATAAAAACAAAACCAAAACAAATAAAAACCACTGTGTTTATTAGAAAATTAAATTTGTCTTAACAAAACACTCTATCCTTTGGCTATAATTCCAGTGTCATTTTATTATACATTATTCTGTGACTGTTGTGAGTGATACAATAATTATAATAACATTTTCTATTTTGGGGTTAACAAAACAGGACAACAAATGTGGCAGATTTTTATTATCCTTGTTTCTGTCTCAGATGAAAGAAAGAAGTATAGAGGCTGGCAAAAAACATGAATTATTTGGTTCAGTATCTAAGTGTTTAATTTTGGCCATGTTATCCAAATTTTTTACCTTAATGCTACTCCATGGCTTCAAGTCTATTTCTGCTTTAATGTTGCATTTGTAATCATATCTTGGAAGGAGAGGTTAGCTTGAAAATATTTGAAGTAAGATATGGAATCTCATCCCCTTAGGTCATTTGTTTGTATCCAGCTGAAGTCATCAGTGGCTAAAATTCATTACCATCTGGCAGTTTTTCCATGACCTCTGTGGCAGAACCTGTGGTCCTAGTCTAATACATACTAGACAGATGTCCAGGTCATAAAAATCACAAGGATACTTGGCATTGTGTCACCCCCTTGTGGACAGTACCATCATACAGGCCAGGGATTGAAGTGGAATAAAGAATGAGCTGTCTTCATCCCATCCAGTGGTCCATTGGCAAGTGGATACTCAGGCCTTATGTATTCTGCGTGGGGGGATAAAGCTCTTGGCTATAGTCAAAGGAAATGGAAATAATGCTAATGATTACAGTATCTCACAGCACAACATGATCAGGTGTTCTGATTTACCTCCTTGCACCAATAAAAAATTAGATGAACTGGTTAAACTTTCAAATCCTTCCTTTTTGATGGCAAGTGATGTTTCATGTATTCATGTTGTCTTAAGTTTTCCAAATTATTGTAGGAAGTGTGGAGGGCCAGCCACATCTGTGATTATAAACACAGCTTGTAAACTTGAGCAAGACATGCAGACTGTACTTCTTTACAAGCTCTGTATGGTCAGCCCTTCTTATCCACAGGTTCTGCATCCAAGGATTCAACCAAGGAAGCTCAGGTTAGGTGGTCCATCATTATCATATTCTCTTGTATAAACGCTTACTATCTTGTGTCTCCCCCTCTGTCATATACAACTGGTAAAAATCCAATTTTGTTAAACTCCAGCTCTTCTCCAGCTATGTGCTTCCTTTCAAAGAAAGGAATGTGGCAATCACAATCCACCAACTACAATGTCTGGCCTCAAATTGAATTTATGACCTGGCCAATGGGCCCTTGATAGTGAGTGTCAATTCCATTAAGTTTTCTCAGTCATTTTCCCATTTGGTTCACTCTCTCATTGTCCAGGAGAATATTTCACATCTAAAACTTTCAATCTGCTTTCCTCCTCCTCACTCACAGCTCAGAAGCTCGTTTCATATTCCATTGATAAAAACAGAAGCAACTCAATGAAGGCTCATCAATTGTAACAAATGTACCACTCTGAGGGCATGTTGATAATGGGGGAGGCTGTGCATGTGTGGAAACTCTCTGTACCTTCCAGTCAATTTTGCTGTGAACCTAAAACTGCTCTAAAAAAAAATCTTTTAAAATTCCTACAAGATGGAAAGCAACAACAAAAAGACCCAGAAGCAGCCAGAAGAGAACTTCTATACCCTCCCACTACCTTATACATCAATTTACCTGCCTCTTTTCAACACCATCACCATCCCCAATGTCATTAGATTTCTCCATGCATGTTCTATAGGCCATAATATCATTCATTTAAAAAAAAAACCCCAAAATACAAGGACACAGCCTTGACCACATACTCTCTCCAGCTTCTGCATCATTTCTACGCTTCTCTTTGTGGTAAAAGTTTCTAGAAGGTTGGTCAGAGCTTGTCTTAACTTTCTCTCCTTTCCCATCTTACCTCTTTAACTCAATCCTACCATTTCACTGAAAGTACTCTGTTAAGGTCTATTTATTGAAAGATCCAATGGTCAATTTTCAATCGTAATCTTATTCAAGCTCTCAGCATCATTTAACAGAGTTTGTCATTCTTTTTTTTTTAATTGAAGTATGGTTGATTTACAATATTGTCTTAGTTTCAGGTGTACAGCAAAGTAATTCAGTTATACGTATGTATGTATATATCTATATTCTTTTTTCAATTCTTCTCCATTATAGTTTATTACAAGATATTGAATATAGTTCCCTGTGTTATGTATTAACCCTGCTGCTTATCTATTTTATATATAGTAGTGTGTATCTGTTAATCCCATACTCCTGATTATCCCTTCCTTCCCTTCCCTTCTGGTAAGTTTGTTTTCTATGTCTGTGAGTCCGTTTTTGTTTCGTAAATAAATTCACTTGTATTTTTTTTAGATTCCACATATAATTGATATCATATGATGTTTGACTTTCTCTGTCTGACTTACTTCACTTAGTATGATATTCTCTAGGTTCATCCATGTTGCTGCAAATGGCATTATTTTATTCATTTTTATGGTATTGTGTGTATACTGTATTGTATATATATATATATATATATATATATATATACACACACCACATGTTCTTTATCCATTCACCTGTCGACGGACACTTAGGTTGCTTCCATGTCTTGGCTATTGTAAATAGTGCTGCTATGAACATTGGGGTGCAAATTTGTTATTCTTTTATCCTCAAAATACTTTCTTCACTAGTTTTCAGTGTTCTGCTTTCTCCTTTTTAGCCTCTTACTTACTCCCTTACCTCCATACAATGGAATATTATTCAGCAATAACAAGAAATAAAGAACTAATATATACTGTAACACATGTGAACAGTGAAAATATTATGCTGAATGAAAGAAGCCACTCATCAGTTAATGGGCATCTGGATTATTTCTAATTTTTTAACTATAATAAATAATGTTGCTATGAACACTCATACAAGTTTTCATGTAGATAAATATTTTCCCTTCTCTTGAATATATATGTAGAAACGTAATTGCTAGATCATAGAGTAGCTCTATGTTTAAACTTTTGAGGAGCTGCTATTTGTCTTACAAAGTGGCTGCACTATTTTACATTCCCACCAGCAGTATATGAGAGTTTGATTTCTCCATATCCTCACCACTTTTAATTATCTGTCTTTTTGATTATAGCCATCCTACTGAGTGTAAAATGATATCTCATTGTAGTTTGATTTGCATTTCCTGATTGCTAACAATATAATAGTTCTTTATATGTTCTGGATACAAGTCCTTTATCAGACATGTGATTTGCAAATATTTTCCCCCATTCTGTGCATTATCTCTTTATGTTTGTGATGATGTCCTTTGAAGCTCAAAAGTTTCAATTTTGAAGATGTTCAATTTACCTACATTTTCTTTTATTCCTGTACTTCTGGTGTCATAGCTAACAAATCATTGCCTAACCCAAGGTCATGAAGATTTACCCCAATGGTTTTTTTCTAAGAGTTTTATAGTTTTAACTCCTACATTTAGATATTTAATCCATTCTGTGTTAATTGCTGTACATGGTATGAGGTAAGGTGTCAAACTTCATTCTTTTGTGTGTGAATATCCAATTGTCCTAGCACCTTTACTTATTATTTATTTATTTATTTATTTTTTTGGCTGTGTTGGGTCTTCGTTTCTGTGCGAGGGCTTCCTCTAGTTGCGGCAAGCGGGGGCCACTCTTCATCGTGGTGCGCGGACTTCTCACTACCGTGACCTCTCTTGTTGCGGAGCAACTTTTCTTGATAAGACTTTTTTCAGTTTAATTATCTTGGCATCCTTGTCAAAAATGAATTGACGGTAAAAGTAAAGATTTATATCTGGGCTATCAATTCTATACCATTGATCTATGCTTATCCTTATGCCAATATCACACAATGTTTTGATTCTTGTAGCTTTGTAGTAATTTTTAAACTTGGGAAGTTTGAATCCTTTAATGCTTCTCTTTTTATTTCAAGATGTGGTTTGATTACTTTTGGTCCTTAGAATAGCAACATAAATTTTAAGATCACCTTGTTATTCTTTTTTGAAAGAATTGAGATTGAAAACCAGAAAAACTATATCTGTCTGCGAAGAGAGATGAAAAATTGAGACAAGAGGATCTATCATTCTAATTCATGTTATTCATACTACCTGTAGAGCAATGAAGACATCATTGATATATACAAATGAAAGAAGAGTGAATTGTTTGTCACCTTTCTATTGATGCTTTTCAATGAGATGGGGATACCAATTGAAGTGTAAATTGATAAATTTGTCTAGGAGATAATTTGTATAAAGTATGCAAAATCACAAATAGTACAAGAGATAAAATAATTTAAAATAGGAATACACATGGCAGGAAGAAATATTTCTTGTGGGTCTTAACAATATTTCTAGCATGAGTAGTTAGGAAGACATAGAATCAGACCTGTCTACCACATTTGACATCAACTATTTAAAGCACCCTTATGCAATCTTGTATTTTGTTGTATTTGGTGACATTATTTTAGAAGGCAAACAACTTGTTTTTAAAAATCATAAGTAGATGCATGTTGTATCTAGAAGTTTTGACAGCTATTGCTGCAGCTTGCCTATGATCTTTCCTTTCAATCTCTAATTTGTTATAAAATCTGCATTCTTGATTATGATTCTTTGTAGACAGGATATCTGTCTTTCATCTTGGATCTACAGTGCCTAAACCAGTGCCACATGACAGCAGGTGATGAATAAATGCTTATTGAATAAGGGAATGAATCTTAAGGCATTCCTATAAGTAAGAGAGACAAAAAATGTGACTGGTTGAGTGCCACAAATTTTATTTTGAACTAGCCAAGGTGAAATGGACAGCTAAATATAATCTAGGTAACTGAGGAAGAAGATCATAGCTTCATTTCATTCTCAACTATCTTGCTATACATTTCAGAGTCAGAGGATGACATAGGAAGGGATGAGAGGCAAGGGTGACATAGAACAGTTACACTGCATTTAGTCAAATGTTTTCTATTGCAGATCTTAGCAGTTGTCACTCCTTTCACATTTCAATTTCCCAACTGTAATAAGGCTACAAATGTGCCCTCTTCCCATTCAGATGAGGCCGAGTCTCTATTCATATAATCACAACCCAAGTTATCATGAATTAAGTCATGTGCCATTCAAGAATGTGATGTTCACATTTACGAAAGAATTAATATGTGCAGCTACATTGCCTTTAACAAATTATTATTAGACAGGGTATGAAATGCATTGGGAAGAAATACTTAACAGATGATGCTGTGACAATGTGCTATTAAGAATGTTACTGTAATGTCAATATTATTAAACCTATGTACCCAGCTAATCCATGAATATAAATTACTTTTGTATCAGTCACACTTTATTATTTATTAGGATCAGTGTAATAGCTAAGACTATTCCATGGAGGCAATCTAAGGGCATGTCTCCATCAAAACTGGAGCCTAGAGAACCACTGAATTCACATCTTATCTAACAGTGCATCACTTAGGCACTGTTTCTCCAGACTCTTTTGTTGAATCATATATGACTAAAAGATGTGATTGTTTTCCAGTGCCAATCCAGACAGCCACAATAACTACTGCCATAATTTGTTAAGTCATACCAGCTATCTGGCACTGTAGCCACGTATTTTCATATAGTATTGTAAATTATCTCTCAATTTCTGTAAGGTATTGTCCCCAAATGCAGGAGAAAAAACCATGACTAAAAGAGAGTAGAAAGTACCCAGTCTAAAGTGTCAAAGCTTCAGTGCAAAATCTTGGGTCCAAACTTAGCTATCTTTCTTACCAGTCACAGATTTTTACATAGGACTCAGTTACATGATAAGCCACGGACATATGGAATAATTGGAAAAATTGGAAATTTTAAAATAATTCTTATTGGAGCCAGCTGATGATACTGTGTTTTTTCCCTCAGCTTCTCTCTTTGCAAAACAGAGACGGTATTTTATTATAAAAATAGTTGTGTGCCATAAGTGTAAGATTATTTTAAATGTTTCCCACAAAATCACTGCTATTTCTAAAGTACAATTGGACATTTGGTTTTATTATCCCCATTAGAAAAGACTAGTGTAATGCACAAGATCACTTCCTTACTTTCAGCCCTCCTTCCACCAGGTCTAGTGTATAGCTTTGAGATTTCAGGATCATTCTTCATTTAGGCTGTCTTCTATTTCCCAATATTAGCTTTGTCAGTAATTTCCCCCACTTTTAGGTCTTTTGGATAATTCAATAAATATGTATATGTGTTCACATAAAACTTTCCTCGTTTGCACCCCCGTCAAATACTGAGGGAAGGTAGAGTGTATGGGGCTAGGGGAGAGAGAGCATTTGCTGAGATGAGGGGGAAGTGGCCCCAGAGTCTGTAGATCCACTTGTCGTCCATATTCTGCTAAATACAAGCAACAGACATTACAATTCAAACTCTGACCTTTCCTCAAAAATACGCCATCTTCTCGAGAACACGTCATCTAAGACTCCTTAGCAGTTGTGCATATCCCAAATCCCACCACAGTCCTTTAATATTTGGATTCGTTTTTACAGCTACCAAGAACAAGATGCAAGCTGTAAGTTTCTTGGAACGGATGTTAAGTCAACAGCTGGCCATTTCTCTCTTCCTCTTTCTCATGGAAATCTGTATGTTACATGCATGATTCTGCTCTAAAATGAAATTGGGGGATGAACTTATGACACTACTCCATAGATGACTAAAACCTACTGTATGTTGTTGCCCTGTGTCCTCCTTCAATTTCAATTTATTTTTATTTTTGTAGTCGAACTCTTTACTAATTTAAAGGTATAAACCAGAGGACAGAACCAATGTCTTGGTCTGGGAAGGTCAATAGAATCTTCATGGAGGAGGTGACAATTAGAACTGAATTTTGAATTTGAGGTTGTTTGTTTGCTTCATCTATAGAATGGACAGACAGCCAAATACCTCAGGATATGCTTCTGGAATGGTGTAAAAGGACAACTTCCTTTACTTAATTCTAATTAAGCAGATTATTATTGCTTAATAACTGTTGCTAAAAGCCACAGTTTCCGTTTCACAGCTTTCATTCATTTAGATCATGTCCTTATTGTTAGATTGCCTTGTGTCTTTTAGTTGAGAAAAAAACAAATCTTGTTGAATATTAATATTCCTCTCGCAGAGTTAAAAATTCAATCAGATTTTAATAGATCCCAAATTAACCTCAGTTAGGGCGTCATCATTGTCAAGATTTTAATATCCTTAATTGTTGAGCTGAATGTTTATCACTTTCAGCAGTGAATAGTGTTAAAATGAATGGGGATGAAATAGCTGGATATGAATTTATATTCACTTGAAATATGCATAATTTTAAGAATTTGAATTCTATTTTTATTACATAACCTCTATTACAAAGATATAAAAAATTCAGTCTTGTAGATATTCATTCAACATTTACTTAACATCAATTCATTTAAAAAATACGTATCGAATGGTCTACTCCATATCAGCTACTTCATGTACTGTGTTAGGTGCTAGGAAAAGGAAAATTCATAAGACCCAGTTTCATTGAAATCTGCTTTGGCTATAAACTAATGATCTTCTATGGCTTCGACCTGTTCTTTTTTCCTTTACTTAGATCTGATGGCATTTTAAGGACATGCCAAGGAATTCTAAGGAATTTAGAAATTCAAACACTATTATTTAATGTCATCTAGGATTATTAAAATTTAAAAAACTGTCACATGCAAAGCACCTAGCACTTTGCCTTGTGTATCATAAGTACTCAACACTTTAAAAATTATTATTATCATAATGCTGCCACTACTACTTCTATTACTACTAATACTACTACTATATTTAAGTTGCATGTCTAATGCTTGAATTTCCTGGATCCTGGATACAGAAGAATTAAAATCATATGAGAATGTTGGTATACAAAAAAAAAGCCAAAATAGAGGGTTTGCAGCAATGATTTTAAAAAAATATGCTACAAACTTTGCTGTGAGTTTAAATACAAGCTTGAAATTCCTTGGGCAATTTGGTGAAAATTTTTCTCAGCCAAACTAAATAAAATTTTCATCTTGAATATGGTTTTGACCAATAGGTTAGTAGGAATTGGTCAATTTAATTAACATGGTTATACCTCCTGCTTGAGAAGATATAGTCTTTCTTACTCAAGCCAAATTGTAATTCTGAGGTCTTCTAGGGTCACATTTACTCCTCCTCCAGTCAAAGTGTTGACCCCTTTATTACTGAATAAACTAGATTAAGTAGAGGCCAGCCAATCAAAAAGCAACTCTATTCTTTCATCACTCTATTTTCTCCATGCTCTGTTGAACCTCCTTTTCTCACTCCTTGAGATATTTTGGGTTGATCCCAAATCCTTCCTCATTATTTTCAAAGTGAACTAGTTATTTCATTTTCTAGTTCTAGTAAAAGGTACAGTCCAATCTAATAATTAAATGTTAAATCTCTCATCCAATTGAAATATTTTTTTTCTCCCACAGCTCAGAAATCTTATTATGTCCCCCACCTTGCTCTTCCACTCTCCCTCCTCCATTCACTGTGGTCTCAGGGCTCCTTTTGAGGGAGGAATGGAAGAGAAGGTAGAGGCAAAGTGTACAAGGGTGTAGCTTGACTGGTAAATGTGCAATCAAGCATGGGAGCAGCTATCCAGATGCTGATCCTTTCTCTGAAGAGCTCTTTAGAGATTCCCCAATGGGAACTCTGGCTTCAGTCCTCAGATCACTTTCCCTATACCTCCCACACAATCCCTGGATTCCCCAAGTCCATTTTTCCTTGTTTAAAAATTGCATAGAGTTTTAAGGCAATTCAAGATCCTTCATCATCAGAGACCACATGTGGCTTCAGGAAACAAACCATCATTGGTAAGAATACGGTACCTTCTTTTTAATATTCCAACAAAGATTCAGCCAGCTTTTTACATTTAGACTACTTTTCAGACATGAGTCAGATACTGGTTCCTGAAAATCTCTCACGTTTGAGAAGACACAGGAATGTGTCCCAATAAAGTTCTCTTGACATCCCCTCCCTCCTCATCCCTATGTGCTTTCAAGGTGAGTGATGACTAAGAGTTGCCTGATATATTGTGAGTCATTTCTTAGAAAGGATGATCTAACACATCTTTATTACTGTGAAAAGATATTAATATCCTTTGTTCTCAGATTTGGGAACCTCAGCCAAAATGGAGACAACAGGAATCGTTCCTTTTAACATCAGGATATATAGAGTAAGTTATTTTCCCCTTTGTTTAAATGTTTCCTTGAGGAAAGGAATCATGTTTTATACAACATTATAGCTATTATAGAAAAGATCACGGTGTCTTACATATATTACATTTTTAATATATTTACTGCCTGATTATATGCTTAGGAGTAGTTTTACCACTTCCCTATTTTTCCTAAACACAGCCAAAGATCTCTTCATTATTATGTTCAGCCTGGTTTCTGGGAGGAATGAAATGGCATATTCAAAGGTTTTAACTAGAGAGAGACAGCTGAAGGAACTAATTACAGTAGTGGGGCAGGGTTAAGGCATCCCGAAAGGTAAAGCCCCTTGAAATCAGCAGCAGTGGGGAGCCATTGCCACCCTTAAGTCTGAGGGAGTAGGAGGAGGGAAGGATGTCCTGACACATGATGGAAGTTGGGGTTGTGGAAGAAAGGTGGTCTGATGGGATCTGAGGTCACAGGGGAGCACAGTTGCTGTCAGACCAGTGTCAAGGCAGGAAGGGACCACGGGTATGGGGTCAGGGTGATAAATACCCAATCTTCATCTTTTCCCATCCTCCAGGCTCCTGTGGGTACCTGCCATTGGCTGAATCCAACTGGGAGCCAGATGGCAAGGGGACCTGAGCAATGCTGCTCTGGAGGTCACCCCTGAGGGACAGAAAGCCAGGCAGAAAAATACAGATAATGGATAATGGAAGGAGGAGGGGGTGACAGAGATCAAGAAAAATCAAACTAGTATATGTAAGCCATTAGAAAGGATATTATATATATTCTTTCTTTCTTATGTATCTAAGAATATTAAGTAGTATAAATTATATAATATAAAATACACTATTATGTGTTAAATTGTTAAATAATTATTTATGTACTATATTATATATGTACTCTGTAATAAACCTGAAATACACCACAAAACAAGTATCTAACTATATACAATATCATATATAATATATAGATATATAATATAATATATAATGCAATATATAATATATATAGCATAATATATAATATATATTTAAATACTTATTTTGTGGTATACCTCATGTTCATTTCAGAGTAAACACATTTTGGGGGAATCTCCTGAAATCTAAACCTACCTTGATTTTTGTTTGCTTATTTATATGCTGCCTTACTCCAAAAATAGTTTGGATGATTCACGTAGATATATATAACATAGTGAGATGAAATCAGATAATAAAAAGAAAAATGAAGGGATAAATGTTGGAAGAATTGAAGTTAATTTACAAAATGTAGGCCATATTGTAGGCCATAAATCTTTGGTTCAAAGATTTCTTGCAGTCAGGTCCAAAAATATTTGTCTCATATAATATTTATTGAGTCCCTATGATGTTTTTTAGGTGCTGGGGATACCGCAGTGAGCACAAAAACAAGGTAACAAGGAATTTATATTTTACTGGAAGATACAAAAACAAAAAGAAAACAAACATTTAAGATAATTTCAAGTTAGATAAACGTTATGAGGAAAATAAAATAGGGTAATGGGATAGTGCCTGGGGCAATTTTAGATACTGTGATGAGAGAAAAAATCCTCTATGAGGAATAGAATTTATACTGAAATTTCAATGATAAAATAATCATGGTCAAGGGAGGTGGGAGCAGAGAATGGACTATGAAAACATCTAACCCAGCTAAATTTAACTAGCAAGTATCATATTATTCCTAAAGGGAAATATCTTCAAGGTTACAAGCAATTAACACATACAGAATATTTGGATGTAAAAACTTCCTGCTTACACACAGCCGGAATATCCTATTTTGTTCTTCATTGCACATGCTTCTTCTTTTTCATAACTGTTTTAGATGCTTTAATCTTTATTTTTCAACTCTAACTAGTTTGATAAAACTTTATTTAATAATTACCATGTGTCCAAATATATGCTGTGTATCACCGTATTAGTCTGCTAGGGCTACCATGACAGGATGCCATGGATTGGGTGGCTTAAACAATAAACATTTATTTTCTCACAGTTCTGGACACTCTAAGTACAAGATCAAGGTGCTAGCAGGGTTGGTTTGGGTGAGACCTCTCTTCCTGGCTTACAGGTAGCCTCTTTCTCACTGTATCTTCCGTATGGCCTTTTCTCTGTGCATGCATAGAGAGAGGTCACTGGTGTTCCTTCTTATAAGGACACCAGTCCTATTGGATTGGGGCCCCACCCTTATGACCTCATTTAACTTTTATTATCTTAAAAGACCTATCTCCAAATAGTCACATAGAGGGATTAAGCTTTCAGTATATGAGTTTTGGGAAGATGCAATTCAATCCATAACAATAGCAAAGAACTTATATGTAAGGACTTAAAATAGTTTTGAAAAAAATCTATCAGGTACCTGATTGAGTGACACAAAACAAATATTCTAAAAGAAAGATTAAAGAAAGCTCAAGTTGTTAAAAAGACTTTTACAGAGAAAAAGCAGTATGACCTGAAAGTCTATGAATGTCCTGTTCTGGAGATACTGAATCTGAAGATTTGAATTTGTTGAATGAATAAGAGTAAGTATCAAAATAATTTACCTGTGTCTAATATTCATGTACCCTGTTCCTATGCCAAATCCAAAATTATGACTTTGTGAGTTTGACAATGCCCATATCATGATAAGTGTTTCTGGTTGCCTAGTCATTTGATGTTTCATGGTAATGTTCTTAGTGTTTATAGCAGCCAGTAGCATCCAGAAGATGCCTTTTGAATGGTTAATAGTTCTCTGTTGCAGAGGTCATGACCTTGCTAGAGGATGGTTTCAGGAATCCACTGGATCTATTATGGGATGGATCTGGGCCCCTACTCCATTTATCATTTGACCTCCATAATTTTCCACTCTGCTGGGCTGGTGGACTACAGTGGGATTTGGAATCCCAAGGATTTAGCATCAGTTCAGATCCAGTGGCAGTAATCCTTGAAATGTTTAGACATTTCCTTCTTTTAACCCAGTGCATAGTTGCCCAAGTAAATAACAATATGTCCCTTTGGGTTAGGCTGGGAGAAGTGTTTATATGTAAGTTTCTGACAGTGTAGCAGGGTCCTTCCTCGTCCAGTCTGTGGATGGACTCTGGCTGGGAATAGTGTTAGGGGCTGTGACTCACTTACTTTGCTTTTAGGGATCAGGTGAGGCTTTAGTAGAACATCCATTTATACTATACATGGTAGGTCTAATCCCAGGGCCACCGTGATCAGTTAATCACTGGCAAAAATATCCATAGGTCAAACCATTCTGATGATTACTCTTGGCCTGCTGCACATTACAGTAATTACCCAGACCTTGTCACTAGCAATTAAGTACTCCATTTGACCTTTGCTATTCCAGGATTCCATCATTCTAGTTGAAATCAGGGAACCCTTTTCAATGGTAGCATTTTCCACTGTCATTCCTGAATTTCAGAGTTTATCAAGCATCCTTCACCTTCACCCATGTATTTCTCATGGCCTTGGTGAAGAGGGAGTTCTCTGGATCTTCCAGAGGAAATAGATAAGGGGATGGGTAAGCAGATCACACAATAAATTTCACTCCAGCCCCTCCCTCACCCTTCGGATTTTTCTTCTTAGAGCAAGGGTCAGCAAATGTTTTCATTAAAGGGCCAGCTAGTAAAATTTTAGGTTTTGTGGGTAATACGGTCTCTGTCACAACTACTCAACTCTGTTCTGGTATAAAAGGAGCTGTAGGCAATACATAAAGTAATGAGCATGGCTGTGTTCCAGTCAAACTTTAATTACAAAAACATTTTGCAGGCTGTATTTGGCCCATGGGCCATTCCTTGTTGATCTCTTTCTACAGTATACCAAAGAAGTTTTGGAATTTTGACTCTATTTACTGCAAGGCTATGTTAGGTCCAGGTTTTTGTCAATCACTCAAGCAAACTGATAGGGTCACTACCATCCTCCTTGAATTACAAATCTCTGGTGGATGTATTTATATCAATAAGTTCAACAGTTCAAATCTCACATTCTTTTTAATCTAGTCTATCTTCTTTAGAATATATATATATATATATATATATATATATATATATATGACTACACACAATAATCTCCAGAAATAATTGGTAAAGTCCTGAAATTCTTTTGGTATGTGCAGTACTTCCTCCTTGTTACACTTTGTACCTGTGATCTGCTAAGATGTGAGACTAGAAACTCACTACTTCTTCACTGAGAAGAAGTAGATGTGGGTCATGGGGAGGATCAACAGTTTCCTTACGAGGCTATGATTTTATAAGAAGTCATCTCAGGTTCTTCAGGAAAGAGAAAGTTAAATTCACAAGTGGAATAAGGGTTACTTCTGTCAGGAAGGGAGACTCAGAGGAATTTGTGAGTTCAGGTTTTTCGATTTCATTGAAAACTGTCCAAATGTCCCCATCCCAATTTTTAGGGTCTTGATTTTTTTCCTCTAATCAATTCCCTTACTTTATCATAAGAAACGGCACGATTACAAATTCAGTTTGTATAGCAATCCTGGTACTCTAGCACAGATTTTAGATTTTTTTTTATTTTTTAAGAAATTTTGACCTCGTGGCTCTAAGAAATAGGACAATCAGTTCATAGTTGATTTCTAACTTCTTATCTGGATCTTGAGTAATGTCATCATTTATTTTTTCCTCAAGTTGTCTAGCATAATTAGAAGCAGCCAATCCAGCCCTAGTCATGATGCTATACCTGACTTACCTATAATGTTTTACTGCAGCAGCTACTTTATCTTCCAAATCACAAATTCCTGAGTCTTTGGAAATGTCTGTCTGCAGCTGTGAAACAGAAACTACTAAGAACCCCGAGAGGCTGATGAGGACTTTACAGCTGCCTTTACATCTGGCCCCTTAAACCTCCTCAAAGTAATGTATCACCACACTTTGCCTTCCAAACCTTGATGGGTTCCTCTCATAGGCAAATTCTAACCCCAAACATGGTTTCCTCTCTGCAAAGAAGAGATGTCCTTAGAAGTGGGTGGTGGTATACAAGGCTGACAGCTGACCATCCAGCATGTGCTTGGAGGTTAATGGACAACAAACATTGACAGAGTATTGACTGTGTGACTGGCAGTACTCTAAGCCTTTTACATCTATTAACTCATTTAATCTTCACGACAACCCTATGTTGTAAGTATTATTATAGCTGATGACATTTTACAGATAAAGAAATGGGGCACAGAAAAATGTAGTAACATGTTCAAGGTCACATAGCTGGGAAGTGGGGAGAAGACATGAAAACCAAGGTAGCAAAAGTCCAAAATATCTGCCCTTACCCCCTAAACTATACAGATGCTGGTTGATACTGGGTGGGGAAATGCCAAGTAATTTTTGTTCTCTTTTGTGTAGTTATTTATACCTTGTAACATTTCACCACTAAACATGAATTGCTTTTGTACAAATGACTCAAAAATATTTTTAAAAAATGTTCTCATGTTGAGGAATCAGGAGATGTGGCTTCTTGGTCTTGGCTCCTGTTCTATCTGGCTCTGTGATCTTTGTGCCTTAACCAAACATCATACCCACAGCATAGCACTGCAGATGCTTTATTGTGCATTATTTTTACACACTGACACTCATTACCAAAAGGTATGGCCCCGAAAGCAGACACTCTGTCATGGCCATCTTTATATATGCAGTACTCCCTGATGGTACTCGACAGTGGTGCTTAGTAAATAATTATGGAATCAGTTATCTTGGGGTTCTTAACCTTTATAAGAGTCACTTTATTATCTGTAGTGTGACAGTATAGATTCAGATAATATGTAAGATATAGATCTACAACCTCTTATCTGAAGTTCTGAAATCTATAAAGCTCTGGAAACAGAAGTTGTGTTTATAACTCACTTGACAGTAATATCTGACCCGACCTGAATTCATTTGGCTACAAACGTGATCTGAAGTGACATGAGGCTACTTGTAATCTTTATTTATCATACTTAAAATAAATACTAATACACTTCCCTGCAGAAAGAGTCGTGTATTTTGGGTTGCTGCCCCAGATTCCATCAGGAATGTTACCACAACATTTGTGAATTCGCTTATGCACCAGTATCTTTTGGCTAAGGGAGCATGACCTGTGCTTTCTGTTGGGGACCTAGACTTTTGTGCCTCTCTCCATGCTTTGACCATTCAGCGCACTCCTGCCCTCCCTACCTCCCCCTTCCTAAGAATAGAGGAGCTGTGAATCAGATCAGTCAGAACTTTGGACATTGGGAGCCACATTTTAATAGTGGGGAGATTTTTGTTCCTATTGAGCTAGGCATCACTTTGATGGCTCTTAGGGTATCATATAAGGTTCTTTTTAAAAAAGGTTGTCTTGACCCAGTTTTGAGGCCCTGGCTAGAGGTTGGTCAGTTCCCCCTTTTGAGGAGCTAAGCCCACACCAGTTCCCTATTGGCTCTCACACTCTGGGGCCACTCAATACTTGCCTTAACTGCCCCAGGGCCAGGTACGGGGCAACTAGGGACAGGTCCTATGCCCCAGAGACTGTGAAATTATTCATATTAGCCAATTCACAGGAAGCCTGTGAAACTTAGCTCCCTCCACCCCACTTACCACATCTTAGCTGCCCCTATGGCTCCAGCTTGCCTTTAGCCTGGCCCTGGGTTCAGCCCCCAGGCGGCCCTGCCTGGCAGTGTTCTCTTGTTTGGAGCTGTAAGTAACAGAGTTCAGCTTTTCATCTCTCAGAGCCTCTGTCTGCTATGTCCCACCATCAAAAGAATCTTTAAATCATAAAATATGGGGGTAGAGCTTCCATCCTTGTTTCCTACCATAGGCAGGCAAGTGCATGGTGCCTCTTGGGATCTGTTCTCTTTTCCCTTCCCTTCTATGTCTCTCCCCACACTCTTCTTCCATAAGCAAACCTGGCCACGTGGTTCCAGGATTCATATCCAGGGAGGGGTGTGTGAGAGAGGGACTGGTGAGATGGGAAGGCTCTTCAGGCCAGTGGTGCTTGAGCTGACTGCACCTGAAGGCATCTGGTGCACTTTCTAAGATATTACCAAGTCTGAGACCATCTGGACCAATTAAATGAGAATCTGTGGGGTGAGACCAGGGCTGCAGGATGTTTTAAAAGTTTCACCAGGGGATTTTAACGTGCAGTCAGATTTTGTGAACTGTGGATTTAAGCCTTGATTCGAAAGCTTCTTCAGGTAGCTAAATGTTAGCTGAGTCCGGCTTCCTCAGTTCAAAATCTCAAAGTGAAGAGAGGTAATTAACAGGGCAGAATTCACACATGCCTCATTCACTGGCTTTGTCCCACCATGTTGCCATCAAAACCTCACCCGGACATTCAGCACCTTCCAACTATAATAATTATATCAATACAACATTCAATAGTAGATAATCACCTCATTGCTTTTCCTTAATTGAATCCTTGATAAACTCATTTGAAAAATATAACACATGAATGCAGGAAGCGCAGTTTTAGCATTGTGTTATTTTTCCCTTCTTGTTTGAGAGATAAAGAGAACAGGGCAAAGCTGGATTTTAAAAATTTACTGATAGAATAGACCCTTTTCTAAATTCAGTTTTTATTACTCTTGCTTTTTCTTTTTCTTTTCATAAATTTATTTTATTTTTGGCTGTATTGGGTCTTTGTTGCTGCGCCTGGGCTTTCTGTAGTTGTGGTGAGCAGGGCTACTCTTCCTTACGGTGCACGGGCTTCTCATTCGGTGGCTTCTCTTGTTGCAGAGCACGGGCTCTAGGCGCGTGGGTTTCAGTAGTTGTGGCACGCAGGCTCAATAGTTGTGGCTTGCGGGCTCTAGAGCACAGGCTCAGTAGTTGTGGTACACAGGCTTATTTGCTTTGCGGCATGTGGGATCTTCCCAGACCAGGGATCGAACTCGTGTCCCGTGCAATGGCAGGTGGATTCTTAACCACTGTGCCACCAGGGAAGTGCCTACTCTTGCTTTTTAAATACTGAGATTTCTAGTAGGTATTGACTGAAGCATTCTTCAGTGTTTTGAGTTAAGACTTCACCAATGTATGCCAACAGATTTCTGTAACTGGATCTGCTTCCAATCAGATTAACTTCTAGTCAGTTATCTACTTGGCAAGTTTAGTAGATCTGGAATTGTCCTTTGTAGTCTTTCCTGTTGTTAACTCTGACATTGTTTTATGTGAAGATGGTTGTGATGGGTTACATAAAAGACCCAAATTCAAGGATCTTCCTATATCCACGCTATTTGCCGTATGACATCACGTTTTCTTGCCAAGGCTAATAGAATGAGGTGGCAGTGAGGGTTTACCTGCTCTGAGACTGGGCCTTAAGAGGACTATTTCTACTTGTCCTCTTGTGCTGTCTGCCATTGCCATGAGCGTAGCCTCTTCCAGTTAGCTGCTGCCCTGTCAATATGGGCCCAAGAATAAACACTCAAGAAGTAATAAATCTAAGTGCAAACCCATACAAGAAGCTGAACCCAACTTGAAACAGAGGCATCTACCTGAGCCTAGCCTAGAGTGGCAAGATTCCCACCTACCCACAAACGTATTAACTAAATATTTATTATAGTGTGTTTGTATATTATGAAGTCTAACTCTGGCAATAACTAGCTGATACAGCAGTAAATATATAGAGATATTGTAACAACACATGATCCAACTCTTTTGATTATTTTCATTATACATAAAATGATTTTAAATAAATTTACTAATACAAATATTGCAGAAAATTATCTGGCATATAATGTTTTCCAAATTTAAGTTTTTTCTTGAGGTCAGTTCTTCAGAGTGAAAATCTTGGCTACGGTTGTTCACAATAATTTTATCTTTGAATTAAATGACACCAATATCCATTCAGTATCATAAGGTTTCAAATTAAAAGTATATCCTTGCTTTAAAAGTATATTTTTTAGCCCCAAAATTTTTACATCATTGACATTTTTTACTATATTGGGTCAATATGACTATTGGATGGTGTTGATAGAGTCCTTACAGTTTTACTGTTTCAATCAGTATAAAGCAATGACAACTCTTACTTTAAGGCCCACTGGTAACCATGCGCATCATTAAAAAAAATATCCTTTGCTTGATTCTACTCATTGATTCATTCAGTGGGCAGAAGAGTGACCATCTCATATGATAAAGACATCTTTGATGCAATACAGTTGGTGGTGAGTACTTTGTCTGATTTTACAAGGAAGTTGTTTTGTCAACATTGTACTAGAATCTGGGAGTGTGAAGGTGTGGTTTCTACAAAGTTTAGAAACTTTGTAGACAGTAGTTTATACTTCTACAAAGTATAAACAAGTCTCATAGCTTGAAAGTCAAGTAAATTAGTTTTAGTTCTTGACTTACCGCTGAGAAGTACTTCATTTCCTGATTCTTCCTTCTCTAAATATATTAAGGGTTACACGAAAGTCAAGTTGTGCTCATTTATCCTCCTTCCAGAGAGATTTCATCTGACTGCTTATTTATGTTTCTCTTTAACATAATTGGCTTCTGAAATTTCTCACTCCCTTCTGTCCCTCTCTCCCTTCCTTCCTTCTTTTTTTTACCTCCTTTCCTGCCTTCTGCCGCTGCCATCCTCTCTCTCTCTTTCCTTTCTTCCTTCCTCCCTCCCTCCCTCTCTCCCTCTTTCTTCTTTCTCTTTCTTTCTTTCTTTCTTTCTTTCTTTCTTTCTTCCTTTCTTTCTTTCTTTCTTTCTTTCTCTCTCATCTTCATTCTTTTGATAGACTGAAATCAAAAATCCAAGACAAAGGGTCATAATACCCTTCATCCTTTAAGAAGGAAAACAAAATAAAACTCTTTAGAATAAAACAACTTAATAACTCTATCTTATGGGATTATTATAAAAATTAGGGCATGAATCTTTCTCATCCATCCTTTGATTCTATTCATGGTGCCTATGTTGTGCTCAATTTATTTGGTGCTCAAGAAGTCCCTATTGAGTTTGGGATTGACATGTACACAATGCTATATTTAAAAAGGATAACCAACAAGGACATACTGTATAGCACAGGGAACTCTGCTCAATGTTATGGTGGCAGCCTGGATGGGAGGGGAGTCTGGGGAAGAATGGATACATGTATACGTATGGCTGAGTTGCTTTGCTGTGCACCTGAAACTATCACAACATTGTTAATTGGCTATACTCCAATATAAAATAAAAAGTTAAAAAAAAGAAAGAAGAAGAAGTCCCTGTTGATCAATAAATGTTGTGTTTGGAATGAAGCTTTGATTTGTAATGAGAATAAAAATGATAAAGTAGAGAGGAATGACTATATCTGATAGTTTTTATGGAAGACCATTACGATCATGAACCTCAAGTTGGCTTTCCTAAATATGCAAAAAAATCTCTTCAACAAGAATGGCTCAGATTTATGGATCACTTTTGTTGTGCCAGTCACTGTACACATATACAAAAATGATTACTTACTCTCATTTAATCACAGAGGATCCTACGAAACAGAAAACCTAGGCATCCTGTTAAATCACAGAATCAGTAAGTGTTGAAGATGGGATCTATCCTAGGTCTTCCAAAACTGCTTAGACCTATAAAATTGAAAAAATAGCAGAAAGAGTCAATTCAAATAAAAAGAATTTCTAGTAAAAGCATCCAACCACCAGCACAGATCCATACATAAAGCAACTTAGCATTTTTAACAGACAAGAAAGATCAGAAAGGTTTATCAGAAAATATGAGTTACACCCAAATTATTTGAAAAAAAAATTATTTTATCCTCAAATCTTTTACAGGTGGTTTTAAGCATTTAAATATTTATTTAAATAATAGATATTTGGAATGAATCTATTTTCACCCCCTTCTAGTGGAAATGAACGTGTTGTGCACCTCTGTCTCAAGCTGGTTTAGAATTGTGGTAAGAATTGTCCAAAGGGAGAAGACCCCATGCCTCAACTTTGTGTCAGCTCATCTCAGAAAGGAGAAAGTATGGAAAAGCAATGTCTTCTCCAACTCAAATAAATCAAACCCACTTAGTGAGCACTTAACAGATGCAGTGCAATAGGTCAGGAAAGGTAGTTGATAGCGAAGGCTGATGGGACATTAGAACATGAATTCTGCTTGAAGGGAAAGATACTTACACAGTAGAAAAGGGATGGTACATAGTCATTTTGCAAAAGTGTTACAGAAAATATGTATAATAATTGAGAAGATAGAGAAAGATTCCTTCAAGTAGAAGCGTTGAGGAAAAGGAAGGTATGGGGTGGGGGAAACCTCAGCTTGGGGCAAGTAAAACAGGCAAGATACCTGCTCTTGAAGATACCATCTGCAGTATAATGTATGTAGTTTGTGGTAGCCAGATAAGGATGAGATACATTAAGTCATCATTCTCCAGTGGATGCTGTGTAATAATCATACATAACATTTGTTTAACCCTTACTACATGCCAGTCACTTTTATGAATCTTGGTTACTCTAAGTATGGTTCACAGAACAACACCTTAAGCATTATCCAGAGCTCTTAGAAATGGAGAATTTCTGTCCCTACCCCAGACTTACTGAAACAGGGTTGACATCTTAATAAGATTCCGAGGTGGTTCTCATGCACATTCATTTACAGTTTGAGAAGTTTTACTTGGGTAATCCTCACTGCAATGATATGGGAAAGATACCATTATTATCCTCATTTTATAGATGAGAGAACTGAGGCACAGAGAAGATAAATTAAGTCTGCAGTTAGTGGCAGAGCAGGATTCAAACTCATGGATCCAGAGCTCATGCCCTTACCAACTACACTATTCAGTTCCCTTGATCAGCTCACAGTGGGCACAAGAAGCTCAACAGCGATTCGCAGTTGGATTTGTCCAAATTATCCTTCAATAGCATTTAAATTTCTTCCTTTGATTCAGGACTTAGGGAAAATTTCAGAGTCTCCACTGAGAACAGATGTAGCTGGGTCTGAAATGAGAACTAAAATCTGGCTACTATCCAGGACATTTAAAAAGAAATTAATATGAATGTGAGTGTAAATAATAAATAGTGCAGTTCTGTTGAATTTCTCCTTCCTAGGAAGTGTGAGTGCAGCTAAAGAAAGTGTCTTCTCTCCGGGTGTAGGTATGACATTGTTCTCTGGGCCTCCTCTTGGCTTCCCAAGTCAGCTTGTGCAGCAATGACCTCGTTTTTCTTACAGGAATCAGAATTCCAGTCGCAGAGAACCTCTGTCTCTCCATCTGCAATTGCTCACAGTTCAAACTCTAAGTTCTGACTCCATATTTTTAATTATACCTAAATTGAAGTGATGGACTTTTATTTTAAGTCAATCTAGTGAGGCCTATTTTACTATTGATCCCCCAAATAATCTTATGAGCCTAGATTTAGGAGGAATGAAAATCTACCAAATAAATAATCAAATGAAAATGGGACAATCCTAGTAGGCATCTTATATGAATCTTTAAATATACAATTTAAAGAAAATCAGCTAATATTTTTGGTAAGCAAGTTCTTTTCAACATTGTGAAATAAAGCATTGGCAAATTAACAGAAATACCTTTACTTGTGGCTATGAACATCACTGTTTTAGTTCTTCACAGAAATAAGCTCTTTTTTATATTGAGTGTTATAGAATGAAGCTAAAGATCTCAAGAGTTATATTTTGAGGTACCAAGAAACATTACATATATAAAAGGAAAGTGGAAAACACAAGAGGCAAGCTCTATTTATACTGGAGTCCATTGAAGTGTACAGAAGTTGGAGGAGACAGATTTAGATCCTAATTGTTAACAATGTTCCTATTATTTGTTCCTGTAACTTTTTGTGTGATCTGAGATCAATTCTCTGCTCTGCTCTGTACCACAAGAGGCTGATAATATGCAAACTCTAATCCAGCTAAGAACAACCAATCTGGTGAGGTTAGGGGACAGGAAGAAGGATGCCAGAGTAGCTCTTCACCTTCCTGCTGCAGGCTCATCAAAGTGGTGACACCTCTTCTCAGATCTACCTGGACATCCCTTTCCAATGAGATCCCTGATGTTCTGCTCCTGGGTTCTGATAATTCACGGCCTCCTTTTGGTTGGTAGCAAGTTCCTTCTGTTGCTAATCTTGGGGTTGTCTCTCTGTGCCATGGCTTGCTTCTTAGTACTTTTGACACTGTTCAGTAGTTCTTTGTATCAAATTCATTTTATTAAATTATTAGAGATCAGCTCTGTTTTTCCAATGAGATCTTATGTATACTAAATCTGTTTGAATCCAAGTTTCTTCATCTAGAGAATAAATTCAACAATACCTTTCTTTGATGTTTGTTCTTTTTTTTTTTATTCAAACAGAAAGTCACAAAAATTATAATCATCCTCATCAGTTCACTCAGTCTCATGTAATTAATTTTTTTTATCTTGATCTTTTGTTAGCACTTTTATGAATTCATCAGTTTTCCATTAGAGTTCTGAAAATGCTTATTCATTCAGTTCTGCAGTATAGTCAGTTACCAGAAACCTGTACTTGTCAGAGTCTTATCCATGAATTCCTTGAAAATGAAAACTTTTTACAGGAACATTTTTGCAAAAGCATCAGAGTACACCCAGAACTGTCTGTAAATGACAAAAGACTTAAAAATGACCACGGTTACAGATTTGATGAAAGTTCATAATAATGCAATTGACAAGGAAATTTAGTTATTTCTGAGATATACATTAAAAAAAATAACTAGAATTATGACTTATAGCATTATACCAGAACATATAAGATTTTTAGGAATTTCATGTAATGTCTGAAACATTTATATTAACATATTTCCATACAAATAACCCAAAGAAAGCTTAGTATTAGTTTTTTTTTTGAATTTTTATTTATTTTTTTATACTGCAGGTTCTTATTAGTCATCAATTTTATACACATCAGTGTATACATGTCAATCCCAGTCGTCCAATTCATCACACCACCATCCCCACCCCACTCTGGTTTTCCCCCTTGGTGTCCATACGTTTGTTCTCTACATCTGTGTCTCAACTTCTGCCCTGCAAACCAGTTCATGTGTACCATTTTTCTAGGTTCCACATATATGCGTTAATATACGATATTTGTTTTTCTCTTTCTGACTTACTTCACCCTGTATGACAGTCTCTAGATCCATCCACGTCTCAACAAATGACTCAGTTTTGTTCTTTTTTATGGCTGAGTAATATTCCATTGTATATATGTACCACATCTTCTTTATCCATTCGTCTGTCGATGGGCATTTAGGTGGCTTCCATGACCTGGCTATTGTAAATAGTGCTGCAATGAACATTGGGGTGCATGTGTCTTTTTGAATTATGGTTTTCTGTGGGTATATGCCCAGTAGCGGGATTGCTGGATCATATGGTAATTCTATTTTTAGTTTTTTAAGGAACCTCCATACTGTTCTCCATAGTGGCTGTATCAATTTACATTCCCACCAACAGTGCAAGAGAGTTCCCTTTTCTCCACACCCTCTCCAGCATTTGTTGTTGGTAGATTTTCTGATGATGCCCATTCTAACTGGTGTGAGGTGATACCTCATTGTAGTTTTGATTTGCATTTCTCTAATAATTAGTGATATTGAGCAGCTTTTCATGGGCTTCTTGGTTATCTGTATGTCTTCTTTGGAGAAATGTCTATTTAGGTCTTCTGCCCATTTTTGGATTGGGTTATTTGTTTCTTTAATATTGAGCTGCATGAGCTGTTTATATAATTTGGAGATTAATCCCTTGTCCGTTGATTCATTTGCAAATATTTTCTCCCATTCTGAGGGTTGTCTTTTCGTCTTGTTTATGGTTTCCTTTGTTGTGCAAAAGATTTGAAGTTCCATTAGGTCCCATTTGTTTATTTTTTTTTTATTTCCATTACTCTAGGAGTTGGATCAAAAAAGATCTTGCTGTGATTTATGTCAAAGAGTGTTCTTCCTATGTTTTCCTCTAAGAGTTTTATAGTGTCCAGTCTTACATTTAGGTCTCAAACCCATTTTGAGTTTATTTTTGTGTATGGTGTTAGGAAGTGTTCTAATTTCATTCTTTTACATGTAGCTGTCCAGTTTTCCCAGCACCACTTATTGAAGAGACTAGACTGTCTTTTCTCCATTGTATATCCTTGCCTCCTTTGTCATAGATTAGTTGACCATAGGTGCGTGGGTTTATCTCTGGGCTTTCTATCTTGCTCCTTTGATCTATGTTTCTGTTTTTGTGGCAGTAGCATATTGTCTTGATTATTGCAGCTTTTTAGTATAGTCTGAAGTCAGGGAGTCTGATTCCTCCAGCTCCGTTTTTTTCGCTCAAGACTGCTTTGGCTATTCGGGATCTTTTGTGTCTCCATATAAATTTTAAGATTTTTTGTTCTAGTTCTGTAAAAAATACCATTGATAATTTGATAGGGATTGCATTGAATCTGTTGATTGCTTTGGGTAGTATAGTCATTTTCACAATATTGATTCTTCCAATCCAAGAACATGGTATATCTCTCCATCTGTTGGTATCATCTTTAATTCCTTTCATCAGTGTCTTATAGTTTTCTGCATACAGGTCTTTTGTCTCCCTAGGTAGGTTTATTCCTAGGTATTTCATTCTTTTTGTCACAATGGTAAATGGGAGTGTTTCCTTAATTTCTCTTTCAGATTTTTCATCATTAGTGTATAGGAATGCAAGTAATTTCTGTGCATTAATTTTGTATCCTGCAAATTTAGCAAATTCATTGATTAGCTCTAGTAGTTTTCTGGTGGCATCTTTAGGATTCTCTATGTATAGTATCATGTCATCTGCAAAGAGTGACAGTTTTACTTCTTCTTTTCCAATTTGTATTCCTTTTATTTCGTTTTCTTCTCTGATTGCCGTGGCTAGGACTTCCAAAACTATGTTGAATAATAGTGGTGAGAGTGGACATCCTTGTCTTGTTCCTGATCTTAAAGGAAATACTTTCAGTTTTTCACCATTGAGAATGATGTTTGCTGTGGGTTTGTCATATATGGCCTTTATTATGTTGAGGTAGGTTCCCTCTATGCCTACTTTCTGGAGAGTTTTTATCATAAATGGGTGTTGAATTTTGTCAAAAGCTTTTTTCTGCATCTAGTAAGATGATCATATGGTTTTTATTCTTCAATTTGTTGATATGGTGTATCACATTGATTTATTTGTGTATATTGAAGAATCCTTGCATCCCTGGGATAAATCCCACTTGATCATGGTCTATGATCCTTTTAATGGTTGTTGGATTCTGTTTGCTAGTATTTTGTTGATGATTTTTTCATCTATATTCATCAGTGATATTGGTCTGTAATTTTCATTTTTTGGAGTATCTTTGTCTGGTTTTGGTATCAGGGTGATGGTGGCCTCATAGAATGAGTTTGGGAGTGTTCCTTCCTCTGCAATTTTTTGGAAGAGTTTGAGAAGGATGGGTGTTAGCTCTTCTCTAAATGTTTGATAGAATTCACCTGTGAAGCCATCTGGTCCTGGACTTTGGTTTGTTGGAAGATTTTAAATCACAGTTTCAATTTCATTACTTGTGATTTGTCTGTTCATATTTTCTATTTCTTCCTGGTTCAGTCTTGGAAGGTTATACCTTTCTAAGAATTTTTCCATTTCTTCCAGGTTCTCCATTTTATTGGCATAGAGTTGCTTGTAGTAGTCTCTTAGGATCCTTTGTATTTCTGCAGTGTCAGTTGTAACTTCTTTTTCATTTCTAATTTTATTGATTTGAGTCCTCTCCCTCTTTTTCTTGACCAGTCTGGCTAATGGTTTATCAATTTTGTTTATCTTCTCAAAGAACCAGCTTTTAGTTTTGATCTTTGATCTTTGCTATTGTTTTCTTTGTTTCTATTTCATTTATTTCTGCTCTGATTTTTATGATTTCTTTCCTTCTGCTAACTTTGGGTTTTGTTTGTTCTTCTTTCTCTAGTTCCTTTAGGTGTAAGGTTAGATTGTTTATTTGAGATTTTTCTTGTTTCTTGAGGTAGGCTTGTATAGCTATAAACTTCCCTCTTAGAACTACTTTTGCTACATCCCATAGGTTTTGGATCGTCGTATTTTCATTGTCATTTGTCTCTAGGTATTTTTTGATTTCCTCTTTGATTTCTTCAGTGATCCTTGGTTATTTAGTAACGTATTGTTTAGCCTCCATGTGTTTGTGTTTTTCACATTTTTTTCCCTGTAATTGATTTCTAATCTCATAGTGTTGTGGTCAGAAAAGATGCTTGAGATGATTTCAATTTTCTTAAATTTACTGAGGCTTGATTTGTGACCCAAGATGTGATCTATCCTGGAGAATGTTCTGTGCGCACTTGAGAAGAAAGTGTATTCTGTTTTTGGATGGAATGTCCTATAAATATCAATTAAATCTATCTGGTCTACTGTGTCATTTAAAGCTTCTGTTTCCTTATTTATTTGACATTTGGATGATCTGGGCATTGGTGTAAGTGAGGTGTTAAATTCCCCCACTATTATTGTGTTACTGTCAATTTTCTCTCTTTAGCTGTTAGCAGTTGCCTTATGTATTGAGGTGATCCTATGTTGGGTGCATATATATTTAAAATTGTTATATCTTTTTCTTGGATTGATCCCTTGATCATTATGTAGTGTCCATCCTTGTCTCTTGTAACATTCTTTATTTTAAAGTCTATTTTATCTGATATGAGTATTGCTCCTCCAGCTTTCTTTTGACTTCCATTTGCATGGAATATCTTTTTTCATCCCCTCACTTTCAGTCTGTATTTGTCCCTAGGTCTGAAGTAGGTCTCTTGTAGACATCATGTATATGGGTCTTGTTTTTGTATCCATTCAGCCAGTCTGTGTCTTTTGGTTGGAGCATTTAATCCATTTACATTTAAGGTAATTATCAATATATATGTTCCTATTACCATTTTCTTAATTGTTTTGGGTTTGTTATTGTAGGTCTTTTCCTTCTCTTGTGTTTCCGGCCTTGAGAAGTTCCTTTAGCATTTTTGTAAAGCTGGTTTGGTGGTGCTGAATTCTCTTAGCTTTTGCTTGTCTGTAAAGCTTTTGATTTCTCCATCGAATCTGAATGAGATCCTTGCCGGGTAGAGTAATCTTGGTTGTAGGTTCTTCCCTTTCATCACTTTAAGTATATCATGCCACTCCCTTCTGGCTTGCAGAGTTTCTGCTGAGAAAGCAGTTGTTAACGTTATGGGAGTTTCATTGTATGTTATTTTTTGTTTTTCCCTTGCTGCTTTCAATAATTTTTCTTTGTCTTTAATTTTTGTCAGTTTGATTACTATGTGTCTCGGCGTGTTTCTCCTTGGGTTTATCCTGCCTGGGACTCTCTGTGCTTCCTGAACTTGGGTGGCTATTTCCTTTCCCATGTTAGGGAAGTTTTCGACTATAATCTCTTCAAATATTTTCTCTGGTCCTTTCTCTGTCTCTTCTCCTTCTGGAACCCCTATAATGCGAATGTTCTTGCGTTTAATGTTATCCCAGAGGTCTCTTAGGCTGTCTTCATTTCTTTTCATTCTTTTTTCTTTAGGCTGTTCCGCAGCAGTGAATTCCACCATTCTGTCTTCCAGGTCACTTATCCGTTCTTCTGTCTCAGTTATTCTGCTATTGATTCCTTCTAGTGTAGTTTTCATTTCAGTTACTATATTGTTCATCTCTGTTTGTTTGTCTTTAATTCTTCTAGGTCTTTGTTAAACATTTCTTGCACCTTCTCGATCTTTGCCTCCAATCTTTTTCCAAGGTCCTGGATCATCTTCACTATCATTATTCTGAATTCTTTTTCTGGAAGGTTGCCTACCTCCACTTCATTTAGTTGTTTTTCTGGGGCTTTATCTTGTTCCTTCATCTGGTACATAGCCCTCTGCCTTTTCATCTTTTCTATCTTTCTGTGAATGTGATTTTTGTTCCACAGGTTGCAGGATTGTAGTTCTTCTTGCTTCTGCTGTCTGCCCTCTGGTGGATGACGCTATCTAAGAGGCTTGTACAAGCTTCCTAATAGGAGGGACTGGTGGTGAGTAGAGCTGGGTGTTGGTCTGGTGGGCAGAGCTCAGTAAAACTTTAATCGGCTTGTCTGCTGATGGTGGGGCTGAGCTCCCTCCCTGTTAGTTGTTTGGCCTGAGGCAACCCAACACTGGAGCCTACCCGGGCTCTTTGTTGGGGCTAACGGGGGACTCTGGGAGGGCTCATGCCAAGGAGTACTTCCCAGAACTTCTGCTGCCAGTGTCCTTGTCCCTGTGGTCAGCCACAGCCACCGCCTGCTTCTGCAGGAGTCCCTCCAACACTAGCAGGTAGGTCTAGTTCAGTCTCCTATGGGGTCACTGCTCCTTCCCCCTGGGTCCTGATGCTCACACTACTTTGTGTGTGCCCTCCAAGAGTGGAGTCTCTGTTTCCTCCAGTCCTGTCGAAGTCCTACAATCAAATCCCACTAGGCTTCAAAGTCTGATTCTCTAGGTATTCCTCCTCCCGTTGCCGGAACCCCAGGTTAGGAAGCCTGAAATGGGGCTCAGAACCTTCACTTCAGTGGGTGGACTTCTGTGGTATAAGTGTTCTCCAGTCTGTGAGTCACCCACCCAGCAGTTATGGGATTTGATTTTACTGTGATTGCGCCCCTCCTACCATCTCATTGTGGCTTCTCCTTTGTCTTTGGATGTGGGGTATCTTTTTTGGTGAGTTCCAGTGTCTTCCTGTCAATGATTGTCCAGCATCTAGTTGTGATTCTGGTGTTCTCACAAGAGGGAGTGAGAGCACGTCTTTCTACTGTGCCATCTTGGTTCCTACCTGATGTTTATTCTTTTTTAAAAAGTTTATTTTATTGAAGTATAGTTGATTTACAATGTTGTATTAGTTTCTGGTGTGCAGCAAAGTGATTCAGCTATACATATATATTCTTTTTCATATTCTTTCCATTATGGTTTATTACAGGATATTGAATATAGTTTCCCTGTGCTATACAGTAGGACCTTGTTTAACTCTGATGTTTATTCTAATGATTACAGACAATGGTATAAAACAGGGGTCAGCAGACTATGGCTTGCCAGTCATATGCAAGCCACTGCTGGTTTTTATAAATAAAACGTTATTGGAACACAGCCATGCTCCTTTGTTTGCTTTTTTTCTAACGCTGCTTTCATGCTACAGTGGCAGGGTTGAGTAGTTGCTACAGAGGCCATGCAGCTTTCAGTGCTTGAAATATTTACTATTTGGCTCTTTTCAGAAAAAGATTGCCTACCCCTGGCATATAGGATAGTGCCTGTCTTATAGTAGATGTTCCGTACTTGGTAGCTTTTATTTTCCTCTTATATTGTATATTGTGATATTTCTAGTTACATAGTCTTAATTATGAGTCTGCATAGGGAATTATTCTCAAGGTGGCATTAAATAATTGCCATAAATTAAAATTGGTAAAGGACATTAGAAATTATCTAGGTCTTTCCTCCCATTTTCAATTGATTCCTGTGGTCTATTTCCACACTCAGAGTCTTTGACAGTAGATCAAACCCAATACACAGAAGAGTGGCTTAACATGGGTGATCCATGCAATTTGTAAAAAAGCTTACAATATCTGGGTCATACCTCAACTGCATATGGAAGTGATGAACTTATACAAAGAAGTACTTTTCAAGTCCTTGTTTGCGTACATGATGCAGTAGTCACAGACTGTGTGAAACTGTAATAGCTACAGTCAGTAAAAAAAATCAGTGGAAGAAAAATTGCTTAATCTACTCTCACTTATAAAGCAAAAGTGAACGCTATTTTCGAAAGAATTGGCAGGTTAATTAACAAGTCTGTTAGTGATTATGCTAAAAACGCTGAGTCATTTTTAATTTAGCTTGATGTTCCTTGACATATAGATGTAACTGATGTTTGTGTGAGAAGCTTAAAATCAGGTATATGGGAAATTTGTTATACATTTTGCAGGTGATTTTTGCCCAAAAGTTAAGTGTGATTTCAAAATTGAAAGACAGATACATATATTCAAGGAATTCCATAAGGATGTACTTGAAAATGCGTGAGAATTTTCCCAAATCCTCTAAAGTTTATTTTCACTAATTATAAAATAGGAATTATTATATGATCCTTTATGAGGATCAAATGAGTAGAAAGATGTAAGATGCTTAGCTTAGTCCCTAGAACATAGTAATCACTCAAAAAATTGTAGTTTCCTTCTCTGTTTCTTCAGGACACTAATTAAAGCCAGTTAAGTCTCATTAAAACGTATTTATCTTTTTCTAATTGATTTATATCATACATTGCATTGCAAATATGAAAGAACCACTCTTCGTATTTCTCAGAATATTTGATTGATGGAAATCCAAATATCAAAATATAGGACAATGAGTTGTCATTATGACAAAACAGGAATCTAATCAAGGTTTTTGCATATTTATATGTCATAACATCTTTTAAATAAAGAAATAGTAACATAAAAGATGTGACTTCAGGAAACTGTGTTTTGTTTCATTTTGCAAGGAATAAAATAAACAATGAATATTTTGCATTCATGTTGTGCTAACCATTATTAGAGAAACACCACTGTCCTAGTATATTAAGAAAGTTAAAGGAAGTTATTTGAGTAGCCTTAATTCATTTCTACTATAATTAACGTAGTTAAATATGTTTCCTGTGAAGAAGTTTATTAGCCATAGACAAGGTTTGGTTATTATTAGCACACATGCACACTGTAGAGGCTGTAAAATTGTTGAAATATTTTCTTAAATCTCAGCACATGAATACCACTTACAAATGATGGCAGAGAAATGATACATGGTCTTATTATCAGCCCAGTGAATGATTTCAGATCTTTCAAAATATTGCATGCTGAGTCAAGTGGTTTTAAAGGTACTCTTGTGTGTGAAAAAATCCTTACTGTATAGACAAGCTAAGAAGTCAATACTATGAACTCAGAAAAAAACTCAGAAAAAACTCAGGAAAAAAAACTTAGAAAAAAAAATTAAGAAAAAAATTAAGAATTTTCAATTCACATTTACCAGAAAATACTGAGGCTAATCAACAACTCCACAGACTTATTAAAAATACATTCACATCTTGCTACTTATTTTGATCAAAGGAAGCCCAGGTTCAGTGAAAATGAACAACTGGGCACAAGAAGAGCTGAAAAAAATATTTCTTGGTTTAGCAACAGAAGAGTCAGTGGGATGATTAAGACAATGAGATCAAACTTATATTAGTTTGGCAATCATATTTTAGGCTACTTGGAAAATTGCTAGGTCATTTAAAATTTGAATATTCTGAGTGTCATGGTCTAGACCTTATTTCAGAAAATTAATTAAAACATGCCTGAAGTTTTAAAACCCAATAACCTAACAACCAGAACTTTTCATCTGGAAGATTACATTTCAGAAATTCTCAGTTCTGATCACAATGAATATCAAATGAATGAAGTGAAAAGAAAGGCAGCAGGCAGCATATTTAAAACCCTCAGTGCTGCAAGAAAAAAAAAATTAATGTTACTTAGTGCAAATATTTCATATTGTCAATTTAAAAGCCATGTGCACTCTGTAACAATGTTTCTGAGTTCATCTGATCATACATTGAACTTCTGCACTTCAATCTCTTAATAATTTATTTTACTCTTACACCCAGATTTTATGTGAGAGATGCTTTATTCTTTTAGTTACCTAAAGACCAGCCTTAAGATGAGGCTCACTGAAGAGCAATGCTCTGGAATCTTCATTCCAATAAGCTTGAAAAATTGGCACGACTATAAGTCAGTTTTGTACTTCTACTTCTCAAAAAAAAGGAATTCCACTTCCCAGAGGGTGGTATAGAAATGCTGTTCATCATAATTAGGACTGTGTAACAAGAAATGTGAGGCATAAACATATTTACTGAAAAATGTAAATATTGCAACAAAGTGGGTTGGGCACCTGGGTCTCATCTGGATTTCCCTAGAACCAGTTCTAGTACACAGGTAAACACAGGTGTAGATCTTTTCAAACTTGCAGTATGTGATTCTAAAATTACATGCTAAATCATCTTGTAATGGCCACTTCAATCAACAGCTGCACGAGCCTCAAAAATTAATTAGAACACAATTACTTTTGGCAATACATGAGGAAGTTTGTATATACGCACACATACAAGCATATACGTAAAATAAAAATATATACCTGGAGAGAAAAGCTTTTTAGAAAATTATGGTAATCGGGATATGGAAACAGATAAACCAAAATGGAATGGAGGGATGGCAGGGAATCCGTGGAAGAGAAATCACTTCTAGATGATGATTGAAAGAAAAAGTGGTGAAAAATAGAAATGTGAAGTGGCTCCGTAATACTGTTTATTTACTCAGAAAGGATGCATGTCTAAATTGAAGATGCCTCTTTATTGGCTAAGAGGAGAGTGAGCTTTATGCTATCAGGACTTCTTTCATGGCCTTCTTCCCATGATTCTGTGCAGTATATCAAAGCACTGAGCTGGGAGTCACAACCTTTCAGGGGAGGCTGAGTTCCAAGGTTCTTGGTACACACACACTTTCCAGAATTAGCTCTCCATGGACCCCAGTGCATATAAGAATGCTTAAAGATTTGAAAAGCCACCATGAGGTAGGATTTGTGCTTTCCCAAGTGAGGCTTCTAATTGACTTCATGATACCTAAGTTACTGGTAATTCAGAAAAATCAAGTGTAGTCTAACATTTTAACACTGATCACTGCAGATAAGGTGATATAAATTTGGAGATGTTGAAATTCCACAATGAACACAGAGATGGAAACAGAACTTAGTACAACTTTTTACATGGTAGATGCCATTTTAATAAATAACTACAGCTTATGTCAACAATGGGAGGGCCTTGGAGGAAAGAGGGTGATGAGAGATGCAGGTGAAAATTCCAAAAGTATGTTCAAGGTGAGCCGTTACTATTTAATGAATCTACAGCCTCCCAGGCCAGCCTCCTATCATAACCTAATACAGTGTTCACACATCCTTTATGCCAAGTAACAAAAGTTGGCAATTTTAATGGGCTGGGGCTTCCTCTGACCACTGGCAGGGGCCAGGGTGTAGGGATACCACTGCCCTAAGAATGTTGCATATTTAAAACAAGTATCCCAAAGACATACCAGCCTATGAATTTTATAATGAAGTAAAACTCAAACTTCAAGGTACGGGGCTTCCAATACCGTCAATATTTATAGGGCCAAATAACAGCATTTCCTACCTGATCACTGAACTGAAGTCACTCTGTCTTTCACACAGAAGTGGGGAGAACTTTGGAGCTCTTCCTTGGAAATCCTTTGGTCCCATAAAAGTCTACGGAAAAAAAAATCAATGAGTCCACCCTATCACTTCATCAGACATACCCAGCAATGTTAGAATTTTATCAGCTCCTGACTCCTGTTTTTACTAAAGTACATGGATGATTAGTGGCGTAGGCCTTTTGGATTTTCACTCACACTGCCGTCAGATGCTTCTCATTCCCTTCATGACTTCCTCCAGGTTCTGTTTTTATTTCTAGGTAAATTACTCAAATGAGTTGTTCATACAGTTAACGTCCCTCCCACTTCCCGCCCCCAGTCCAAAGCCAAGTATAATAGTCCTGCCTTTGCACACTTTGCCACCCCGTAGTCAATTTCCTGTTGAAACAACATGGTAGCAGTTTTTGACTCAACAAAATGGGTAATGTGTCCTAAAATAGTTTTAAATGAGAAGGAGAGATCTGTATTCTAGTCATTCCTCCATCAATGAGGGATGCTGTGACCTTTGGAAAGTTGCTCAATTTTCCCCTGATTTGATTCTATAAAATACAAATTGTAATAGGCTTTATTTCATGATGTCACAGGAATATCCATATATGTATATATATGTATATATGTATATGGACATCAGATCTGTGATAATCCTTTAAATAGTTTTAAAATTTATTCATTTAAATTAAATGATTACTTTTCAAATTGCAGACCTCTCAATTCACCAAATGATTTCACCTTTAAAAAAAGGAGTTTATTTTTTTGAAAATATAGGGTTTTTTTTTGCTTTTCCTAAGTATGTCAAAGTTAGTTTGTGAACAGATAAGTCTTATGAGCCCCAGAGACTATAATAAAAAAACAAAACATTTGCAGTAGGTTGGTACTGAAACCTGCTGTTCTCTCTCCCAGTTTTTCCGATGTACTTCAAATGTTCAACTGTTTAGCAGGCTCGGATAACTTAATCAATGAAGCTCTTATTTTTGGCATTCTCACATTCCAAATTAAAATTACATTATATTTTTTTGGGAAAACCCCCCACCAGTACCATCTGTGAATTGAATGGTGTCATTACATCAAAGTACTGCAATTAGAACAATAGGGTAAAATTAATGCCAATGTTAAGTACAGATGTGCCAGATATGATGGGTAGTTGATACACAATTCAAATTGACAACCACGTGCAATGTGGAAAGTATCCAGGCATAACCCCAGATCCAGTTGGCCAATGGATGTCATGATTGCCTCACAGAGAACATATTTAAAAGAGATTTATTTGGCAGTAAGAAAAGTTAGTTTCAAAAGACCGTAGTCTATCCTAGGTTACTCATACAAAGCTTTTATTATCTCAGGGTAAAAATGGGCCCACAGAAGATAATCCAAAGGGAACATAACATTCCATAGCCAGAGAAAAAATTCCCATTTTTTTCAGGAATATAACATTTGGTATTTTCATTACACGGCAGATCATATGGCATTATTAGTCTGATGGTGCTGCCTTTTCATTTTTGTAGCTGTGACAAACTATTAGCTTTTGCATGCAATGGGGGTTTCTTAGTATAGGTTAATAGGATAATATATTTTATTATTTAGGTTCACCATCTGTAAACTCAAATTTTTAGAATAGATGATCATGGGCTAGAATTCCCTTCAGTTTAGGATGTTCTAATGTTTGGTATGAATGTTAATGCTAAAATGATAGTTTTACTTACACAGTCATAAGATGTTTAATCTCTTTCATTTCATGTTGATGTGTTTGACAAAATGTGGTACTAAAAGAAGAGATGTAAGTTGTTCAATGTGTAAGAGTATTGATGAGTCAGTGGGCTATCTCTATCTGCTCTTTTTTTTTTTACTTTACTTTACTTTTTTTTACTTTCTTGACAATTTCTTTACTTGAAATGTAGAAAGCAGTTGAGCATAGTTTCTAAACAAAGAAGAACTTCTAACAGGGAATATGTAGATATTACGTATTCTCCTTCCTTGTTGCAATATGTAAACATTCTGGGAAAAGGGCGCACAGATCTTGGGGACATTTGCTCAGGAGCCACAAGGATCACAGCCTACTAATTCCATGTTTCCCACAAGAATGACAAATTGTTCTTCATTGTCTTCAGGGTATTCAGGGGCCATGGAGAATACGTAGGGGCCCTGAAGACTCCCCAAACTGTTCACAAACAGTTGTTTCTCTAATTTGCATAATATACTGTGACAGTCGCCTCTAAGATGACCCCCAATCACCCTTGCCTCCTGGTATTCACACCCTTGTGTGGTCCCTCCCACAGTGAATCAGGTCTCTATCAGCTCTTAACTACAAATGGTAAATAGCATTTTTTATGTTACAATAGTTTTGCTACTAGATCCAGAAATTTTTAGCAACAAATTTAAAACAAACATTTTTTTGTGAATAGGCATAATTAACCTATAAGCCTCATAGCAGCAGTTTTTATTTAAGCAAATAAGTTTCGAAAATGAGACAATATTTATAAAGCAAGGACGGCAGTTGCTAGGTCAACAATTATATGGAGATATCAACTGATGTGTTTCTGTTCACAAAGGCTATCTTGAACTAAGGTCAGGATATATTTCCATGGAACAAAATATTGCAGTCTAAGAATAATAGCATATCCATGTTCTTTTCTGAAATGCCACATTTCCACATTCTTTTCCTTCATTATTGCTCAATTTTCTCAGTCTTTTTTTTTTTTCCTGGAATTTATTCCTCTTTAATGCTGAATATAAAATCTGAGATTTCACCAATGCCTTTAGAGACAAATGCATACAAACCAAAATCTAAAAACAATAATTTTGCAGATCAAAATGGGCTCTGACACTTTAGAAAAGATGTTAAATGAAAAGCATTTCTAGAAAAAGCAAAACCCTATACAGCAAAATCAAATTAAAAAACAAAACAAAACAAACCAGAAAGAGGCTTTGGTACCTTTCAACAACAGAGGACAAAAGTAAGTTTAGTTTATTATTAAATTCATGTAATATAAAAACATCTATGTGGGAGTGTTGAATAAATCTATAAAACAGAAACAAATCTAAAATATAGTAGAACCTGAGAGAAAAAAAAAATCTTCCTTTTCTCCTCTTTGATTTTAATAGAATACCAGAATCTGGAAAAACAAGTACTTCCCCAACTAAATTTTCTTCTGGTCTGCATATACCTAGCAGGATGGCACTCTGTATTTTATCTCATTTTAAAATGGCATAATTTGATTTTTAGCAGCACATTTTCTTTGCCCCAACAAGCCTACTATAGGAAATAAAAATTCTGTCTTAAAATGCTCTTGATATTACATCTATGTCTGCAATTCCCATCCACTTCTTTCCTAGATTTTTAAGACTGTGATTATCCAGATCTAAAGGCAGCTAGTTAAAGAAGGGATGAAGAAAACCATTACATGTTTGGAATTCAGCTGGTAAAACACAAGTAAGGACACAGTATTCTCTGAACATGGTGTGGTCCCAGAGGGCAATACCTTAGGACTCTGCAGAGCCTGGGTACTGAGGGAAATGCCACACAATGTGCTTCTAGCTCGCTCATAACAAGTACAATACCAGTTGAAGCTGGTCTCTCCTATTTCTTTGCTGCTCCAAAAAAAAAAAAGAAAAAGTGGGGTGAGGTAGATGGTCTGTAACTGTGGTAAATAATTTAGCTCCCCTATTCATCTAGTCTGTTTAGGACAACCATACGGGGCCTACTACAACCAGAGTAATTCAGAAGTTTTGAGACAAACAATTCTGAGTAGCTTTCTTGGTCTAGCAAGTATTGTATTGATCAGACAGCCCCAAGACTCAATCTTACCAAGTTGCTTCTTGGTACTCACTGGCAAGAGTAGACAAAATGTAAGTTAGACCATTGCAACATTAACTTTAAAAAAATTGCTGTATCTTAAAAAAATAATTCTAAGTCTTCTTAGACTTTAACACAATATCCAGTTCAAAAAAAATTTCCTGGATAGTCCCCGGGATTTATCAAGTGGAATTTGACCTGGATTGTATTTAATGCCAACTAAGCAGTCATAGCCATGATTTTACAGCAGCTTTCCTTGGAGAGAGAATTGTGGATTATGTATCTGTTCCAGTCACGTAGGAATCAGTGGCATGCTTTTCTTCTGTTTGTAGTCCTGGGATGCAAATCTCAGGCTGGGATGTCAGCTTTAGCATTCAACAAGTTCTTTAGAATAGTCCACATTTAGCAAGTTGGAGGGAGAGAGAACACAGGTGACAGGGCCTAAATTCTTCTGTTCTTTCCATTTCTTACAAACTTCCTGCTCAGAATCTAAAGGGCAGGTCTCAGGCCCATCAGGATGCTGAGAATAGCAGAATATCTTAGGCAGCCCTCTGAATTTATTCTATTCAAGACTATTCCCAAGTTTGGCAACTAAAAACTCTAAAAATGTGAGCAGGGACAAGGATGCAGAAAAGGAGCCTTTGCCCTAATGAAGTAGACAGGTTCAGTGTTTATCAGCAACCACTCCAAAGGAAGGACAGATTTCACATGCCAAGCACAATTCAGAGTGAGTCTCTGACAGCCCCTTTCTTGTATGTACTCTGTTCTGAAAAATCATTGGCATTCATATGTGGAATGAAAACACGTAGCTACGTTACTCTGAAAATCCGGGACTGTGCATTGGCCAGAGATATGAGCTGGCAGAGTCAGAGGACCAATGAAAAGTAACACAGGAAAAAAAATTAAATTGTGCAGCAATATTAGTATTTTTAATTTGTCTCATCAAGGATTCACAAAATATATCTAACCGAGATCTTCCTTTCTCGAAAAATATGATCCCTTCACAAAATATATAAGCAGCTATTAGTTAGGGGAGCTGCGTTTAAAAATATATGTGCACTTACACATAAATAAGTTGCTAAAGCTGAAATGCTTTCAGGTACGAGTCAGATTATGTCCCTATAAATTAACTGTCAGTGCACCTCTTTAAATATATCTTTTAAGCAATCTTACACATTAGGTGAAACTTTTCCTTTGTAAGTGATAAAGAAGCATGTGTTTTTTAAAACAGCAATTCTTTTCATCCCTGTCACTGGGTTCTGATCACACACTGTTGCAACAGTGATTTCTGGAAACATCTGTAGAGGCTTGGAGGATTCATGGAGGTAAGAATTTCCATTATCAAAAGGAGGCTAGCACATCTAACTTTTTCTTCAGTTATGGCAAGCACTGGAATATGATGTTTGTGACTCTGCAGCAAAGATCTTTAGCCCTTTGTGAACCAACATGGCTTTTTTTCTTTCTGATCAAAATATTCTAATAGCCTGGCAGACTAATTTCAAGGATACCACCTTGGCAGCCTGAAGAGAAGCAGGTGTGAGCAATCCTGGCATCAACTACAACCCAGGACAGATCCAGTACTTTCTCTCTGATGGTGCCACCCGCTTATCACTCAGTTATTCAGGAAGCACACCTGTAACAGGTGACAGTACCTCCTCCGGGTGAGTGAGGCAACTGCAGGCAATTCTGAAAACAAGAAAAAACCCCACCATGGTCCTGATTTGGTTTAAAGCACTCATGCAATCCCATTAGACCCATGTCTTCCCAAAACACCTTTTCCACGGCAAGCAAAGTTACTGATAATGCATGTGGCTTCTGTCACAGTGATGCATTAGGTAAGCAGGTGTGTGCTGAGTACCAGGGGCGCTCCAAAACGCATCTCCGTCCTCTTCCACTTGTCTTCGCTAAGGTTCTGCCTTTGATGCCAACTGTGATTTCAGGCCTAAGAATGAAAAGACTGTGTTGCTTTCCTTGGATGCAAAGAAACTGTCATAATCTGCACAGTATCGGTCGCCATTAAATATCTGAGGTGGCAGAGGGTTGCCCCGAGCAGGCTTCTTCTCCGGCGGGATGGTCTTGTACATCCACTGCCTCTGCTCTTCTGACATCGTGAGGTCCACCTCCTCAGACTCTATCTTGTTGGCTTCCAGAAATCTAACCACATCCTGCTGCTGCTTCTTTATCGCCACGAAGCCGGAGGAGGAGGCGATGAACACGCGGATGACCATCCTCTCGCCAGGCACAGCGCTCCGGTCTGGGAGTATCGCAGGGATCCGGCTCCCTCCCGCCCGGTCTGCAGATCAATTTTCTCAGCCTTAAACAAAGTTTAGAGTGGAAAAGGGAACATAAACTAATGTAAACAAAGGATACCAAGAGGCATAAAGTCTCATCTTTTCACCACCCATTGTTACTAATCTTAAAATGTATCAAAAGTCACTTTGTAAGTAGTAGCAGAGTATATCATAACCTATATTGCTTAATATTTCCCCAAATCAAATACAGTTTTCTTAAATGGCAAAAAAATACGAGGTTAATTTTTAATAACTTAGCATAATATATACTTGTTGAGAACATAGTATATACAAGGGGTTGTAGATAAACAGTGTTGACTGAATCTGCTCTCAATATGATTATCATCTTATAAGAGGGTCCCAAGTAACTATAGGCAAAGCAAAAATGAAAGAAGTCACATAAGCGAGATAAGGAGTTTTAATGAGGGAAAAGTCACTTTAGGTTGGAGGGGTCAGGACCCCACATAGTACAGGGGACAGTATTGGCTAAGTAGATGGCGAACCCCTGGTAGAGGAAACAGAATGAGCAAACCTAGAAAAAAGTCAGGAATCAAGAATCATTTGTTCATTCAACAAGGTGAGACATGCAAGTGGCTTGGATTAAAATGGCAGAGGTGAGGCTCTGACTCAGGAAAGACTGATTGTGGAGGCTGAAGAATTGGCTGATTATTAGGATGTGAGGTGTGAGAAATGAGGAAAAGTTAAGTTTGATTGCAATTACAATTTCGTGCAGATGAAACCCAAAGAACAACTGTTATGATAGAAAGAAAAGACCAGAAGTATGATTTGTATCAGCTCTGTAGGTCCCTGAATACCTTGACTATCCTCTTTTAGCTTCAACTAAAAAAGATATTCACAGTTCAGTTTACTGGGAAGGACTCTGTAGAGATGACCTTAATGACAACCAGAACCCTGGACACAAACAATGTCAGGAATAAATTATTCTCTGCATCCTCTCTTTGTTTGACGCTTTATGGGCTTTATTCTCTAGAACAGCTTACCCATATGGCAGGAAGTTTCAAGCTTACAGCCTTGCAATACTGAGATCAAAGAGGAAAGAAGAACATTTCCTCAGCTCTTATTTGAAAAATTCAGGGAAGGACACTGAGTGGTCACATGACTATACCTGAATCATTTACTATAAACTGTTGTGAATCATATATGTTCATCCCTCTGGGCAATGAGCAGCCCACATTCCTCTACACAAGCACCCACCTAGTATGAGTGGGCATTTTCCAGAAGAACGGAACAGGGGGAGAGGCAGGCAAAACATTAACTCTTAAAGTTAAGTGATACTTACGCCTGAAATACTTTACATATATGCAAATAATATATGATATATAAGTGCATTATATATACATTATACAGTACATTATATACCTGGTATATATAATATATACATAATGTATATAAGTCTGTTATTGTCTTTACTCCTTCCACCTAAAGATAATCCCTCTAGCAGATCACAGTTTTGCTCATTCACTTGAGGAAATTGCTCTATCAATTCTCTCCATCATCAATTTTCTCCTCTCTATGGGATCTTTCTCATCAGCATTATTCTCCCATCTTAAAAATAAAAGTTTCCCTTGACCCCGTATTCCTCATCAGCCATTCTCCTTTTCCTCTGTTCCCCTTTAAGACAAAATTTCTTGAAACACTTATCTTTACTCTGACTTCAGTTTCTCTGGTTTTATTCTCTCTTAAGCCCATTCCACTCAGGTTTCTGTCCTTCACCAATGTAACGCTTAACAATTTCACCAATGACCTTCATATTGACAAATTCATTGACCAATTCTTAGACCTCATCTTATTTGACCTCTCAGTAATATTTACTGCATCATTCCCTCTTTCTTGCTACTTTTGCCTTGTTTTTCATGGCTTATTGAAGCTTCTTCTTAGAGTCTTTTGTCAGTTTCCTTTGATAGCTCTTGCTTATTGTCAATTACTTACTTTTAGGGAGCCCAGTGGCTCCAGCCTTGGTCCTCTTTTTCTTCTCTGCTTAAACTTACTCCCTTGATGATCTCATCAAGTCTCCTGGCTTTAAACTTCACTGCTGACACTAAAATTTATATCTTTAGCTATTATTTCTTCCCTGAATTCTAGACCCATGTGTCACACTGCCTACTCAACACCTCTATGTAGATGTCCAAAATATCTTAAATTAACATGTACTTACTTAAACTACTTAATCTTCCATCCCAAACCTACTTACCCACTCTTATGGGCTCAGTTGTGTCCCAGACCCCCTCACTCCCAACCCCAATTCAGACGTGGAAGTCTTAACCTCTGGTACTTCTGAATGTGATTGTATTTGAAGATAGGGCTTTTAAAAAGGTAATTAAGGTAAAATGAGGTCCTATGGGTGGGCCCTAATCCAATCTGACTGTTGTCCTTATAAGAAGAGGAGATTAGGATACACAGAGAGACACCAGACATGTGTGCAAAGAAGAAAGACCATGTGAACACACAAAGAGAATAGAGCAAGCCTAAGAGAGATGCCTCAGAAGAAACCAAACCTGCTGACACCTAGATCTCAGACTCCCAGCCACCAGAACTGTGAGAATATAAATTTCTATTGTTCAAATTCACAGTCTTTCCTAAGTCAGTTCATAATAACTCTATTCTTTTTTTTTTATTTATGACTACTATATTGGACAACACAGGTCTAAAGTATGACCATGGGAATAGAGATAGAGAGACCAGGGTGTTGGAAGGATCACCTATGTGAATACTAGAATCACCAAGAATGTTTTTCAGTCACCAAAAAGAACATGTTAGACCTATACGTAATGAGTCAGAAAGATCTCCAAGACATATATTGAAGGGAAATTAATTTCCAGTATAATATGTATGGATAATACCATTTATTAAAAAAAATATGTAAGTTACAAAAGAATACTACAAGGAAAAAGATGTGCTAATTTGATAATGATACCTCTATTCTTTTTGCCCAGGCCAAACACTTTGGAGTTTTCCTAGACTCTTTTTTTTCCCTCTCATATTTTATGTTCTGTCCATCCAGAAATCCTGTTGTCTCTAAATTCAGAGCAGAATCTGACTACTTCTCACTAGCTCTTGTACTACTATCTTGGTTCAGATCACCATCATCTCTTGCCTTGATTATTGCAGTGGCCTTTTAACTGGTTATCTCACTTATATTCTTGTCCCCTTGCAGTCTATTCTTCACACCTCAGGGGACTGATACTTTAAAAAGGAAGTAAAAAAAAAAATGTCAGCTTGGAATTGGGGCAGGAAGAATTGGATGAAGGTAGTCAAAAGGTGAAAACTTCCAATTAAAAGATAAATAAGTACTAGGGATGTAATGTACAACATGATAAAAATAACACTGCTGTGTGGTATATGTGAAAGTTGTTAAGAGAGCAAATCCTAAGGGGTCTCATCACAAGGAAAAATATTTTTTTATTTCTTTAATGTTGTACCTATATGAGATGATGGATATTCACTAAATCTATTGTAGTAATCATTCCATGATGTATGTAAGTCAAAACGTTATATACCTTAAACTTATACAGTGTTGTATGTCAATTATATCCCAATAAAACTGGAAGAAAAAATAGAAGAAAAAATAGTCAATTCTCTGCTCATAGTCTTGTATTATTAACTCTCCATTTCACTCAGAGCAAAAGTCAAAACTTTACACTTGCCGTCAAGGCCCTAGAATATCTCTAACCACCACCCTTTACAATTCTGACCTCATTTTCTGCTACTTTCTCTTTTATTCACTCTGCTCCAACAATGTTGGCATCTTTGCTACTCCATGAACACTCTAGGCATGCTCCAGCCTTAGGGCTTTGCACTAGCTGTTGTACCTGCTAAAATGCTCTTCTTTCAAAATATCTTATCCTCCCTCATTTTCTTTAAGTCTTTGCTCAAATGCCACCTCAGTGAGACCTCCCACCCTACATTATGCCGAATGAAACTTCCTTCTACCACCTGTACTACCAACACAACTTATGTTGCTATTCGTTTTTCTCTTACATACTATATAGTTTTTTACTTACTTATAGTACTTTAAAATTTATTTTTGTATTCCTCCTCTAGAACACAAGCTCCACCAAAGCCACGATTTTTCATCTGTTTTGTTCGCCAGTTGCCTTGAATGACACCTGTCACATAGTAGGTGATTGACAAATCTTTGTAGAGTAAATAAATGAACTGAATATAAGATATAAACAGATGTTAATAAAACAACAGCCGGCTTGAGAAATAAAACATTATTAACACTTTGAAGCCCTCCATGTACTCCTTACACTCACTTTCTTCTCCACTTCCAGAGTTTGAACAGAAGCAGAGTTTTGTATTTATCATTTCTTTGAACATCTTTGTAGTATACTACTTATGTAGACATGCCTAGATAAGATGCATCCTTTACTTTACATGTATTTTAAATTGAAAACATGTATCTTACTTACTCTTTTGCTCAACATTGTTTGTGAGTTTCATCTGTGTTGATATTGGGGTAGAGTATTCATTTCTAATGCTGTATTTTTCTATTAAATGAGTTCATCACAATTTTTTAAAAGTCTTAGATATTTGACTTATTTTTATGTTTGTACATGTCTCCTGGCACATGTATGCAATACAAGCATTTCTTGAGACTATATTGTAAGAAGTGGGATTGGCTGGCCCAAGATTTCCCTGTGAGCCACAAGATAGATTTTTAAACATTCTACCCTTTCTTTAAGGGAATACTATTAAGAGATCTGGCTTTTTCTGGGATCATAGTTTAGTTTTCCTGCCTTATATGGGCTAAAGGTCATAGCAGTTTATTTCCTGATATTGACAAATAACTCAACTCCTGCTTCCCATCCTGTTTCCTGATCAGATTTCAGTTTTCTCTTCATTTTGGTTTAACTTATTTTCTTTTAAGCCTAGAAATGCATTATCAGTGCTGTTTATTGACTCTTATCCAGAATTTCTACATGTTTTAAATAGAGTTTTTTCAGAATACCTTGTCTGCCATATTGCAAGAAGCGGCAGGAAGCTTAAACTTTCATACTTAATTTAAAAACTGTCAAATATTGGTGGTTTGGGTGCTGTTATTTAGGATAGGGTAAATGTTATGTAATAACAACTGTGTTTGGGAATATTAATATGGCAATAGCAGCTGGCATCAAGGAGCTATTGATAATGAAACGTGACTTTTTTATACATCTAGTACTATATTAAAAATTATCAGATCATCAGGGACAAAGATGAATGTTTTAATAAATGCTGTTGTGACAAATGGACAGCCATTTGTATAAAGATAAAATTGGATTTATGCCTCACACCATACACAAAAATAAACTCCGAAAGCATAGAAGGTCTAAATATAAAAAATAAAACCATACGTGTAGAAAAAGTAGGTGAATTTCTTTAGAATCTGATGAGAAAGAAAAAGCTTTCTAACTATGACTCAAAATCCAGTTCAATATTGCTAAATTTAAATATCTAAAAAAAAATTTTGGCATGGCAAAAATCATCAGAGGCAAATTCAAAAGACAAATGACAAACTGGGAGAAAACATTTGCAATGTATGTCACACATTGAAGGCTAATATTCCTAATATATAAAGAACTTCTCACAAATTGAGAAAACAGGAAATTAACAAAAAATGATATAAAAATAGCCTGTAAACATATGGAAATATTTTCAACTTTACTCACAATAAGAGAAATTCAAATTAAAACCACTAAGATGCCAGTTTTACTTATCGCTTTGGCAAAAATTCGAATGTTGAGCACATACTATTGTGTTGAGGTTGTGGAGAAACAGACACTCTAGTATATTACTTGTGGAAATTCCTACAGAATGGAATTTGGTAATATCTAATATCTAAAAGAACTACATTTGCACTTACTTTTGTCCATCAAACCCTAAGTATTCACCTAGGTATTAATACATCTCCATTAATATGAAAAAAATGTGCAAGGTATTCATTGCATCATTGTAGCAACATTGCCTTATATTTAATTGCAAAATTTCAGAAACTGTTCTGTGTATGAAGAACTAACTTCTGTGTTTCTTTTTTACTCTCACAATACTACTACCATCCTCACAACACTTCTGACACCACATGTGGGTTTTTCTTCCCCAACACCAAGAAATTCCAGGACACCAGCTGGATGTCCTACAATTTAACTCAATTCTGACACTGCGTCGTCAGCTCCCGTAGGTTAAATGCTCAGTCCCACAAGACTTTCCCCTACTAGCTTCAGATGCCAATCACTTGTCCAGGTTGTTACCTGTGCTTCTGACTGATGAGCTATAAATCAGGAGTCCCCATGATCCTCTTGGGAGGTTCCATTACTTTGCCAAGGGCCAAATCTGGGTTGGTTTGAGTAGCAAAATGAATAAAGTCAGTACTAGATTATTACACACTGAATTTTAAAAGAATCTAATAAAGGTAGGAAGGAGGGAGAAAGATGACTGGAAAAGATTTTATGACAGAAAGTCAACTAATACTTGTTGAAGGAACAATAGATTTGAGAAGTCACTATTTAAAACCATAGAATAATGGTTTTTCAAGATCCACACTCTTCGCAAATATTCTATATACTTACCTCACTCACAAGAATCCATAATCTCTCATTACACTGATGCACAAAGTAGATGACAGCCTCCAGACTTCAGACCATCCACTTTGTCTAGCCTTAATACTTATGCTTGGTGTACAAGAACACGTGGTGTTTTTCATAAATATTTGATCATCTGTCCATAGTACCTTCTAGTAAGTAATAGTATCTGCTTTAGCACAGAGTTATATGTTTTGGTCTTTTTTAAAACACTATGATAAGGAGCCAGCGTAACGTACTGGCTCTTGGTCAGACAGCCTGGAGGAAGGTCCCCATTACATATTTACTGTCCATCTGACGCAGTCTCAGTCCTTAAGTGCATGTGTTTAGATTTGAGGAGATAAGGGAAGACGGCAGGCTTAACGAGGGTCAAGTTCAGGGTACAGCACTCTCATCAATCAAACCACCGTCATCTCTGAATATGTCTACTTACTGGAGCAGCCTGCAAGTCATCACAGCAATTCTAGAAGCTCTCCTTCCCCTCCTATAAGGTTTAGGTCTTCCATAACCAAATGCCCTCTTTGTATTATTGCTCCCTTTCTCTCCTTTCTTCACCAAGCTCTTATAAAAACCTATTTTAAAAAGTCAATTTGTACTTCTGCACCCTATTTCTTCCCACCAGATCTCTCATACTCTGCTATGAATAACCCATCAAATACTGAAATAATGGGTGATTTAACTAATATCTTATAATGCAGGACCCATTAATGCAATACAAAATAATATTATGAGATTTTACTAGCTCATATTAGTAAACACAGATTGCATTAAAAGCTGTTCCTGTTTTATTTTTGAAACGCTTGGATATGATAGAATAATATAAAATACCCAAATTATGCTGTTCTGAAACTGTAAAGTTGAGGTTACCACTGAGCAGGTTATGTTAAATCTTTTCCTTTTTCTTTATTCTTATGAAGGATAAGGAGATGCTGGCTACAGGGTTTCTCTTTGTTCACCTTTTCTGCTGCAGAGGAAGCAGTTTAAGAGCACTTCCCGGGAAACGGTTTCTGACCTCCTGTCCCTTGCTTTCCACCAAATACTAGTAACAACATCAAATGCCACTTCTTAGCATTAAAAATGAGATATTATCTAACATTAGAGTCTACATAGCACAAGGTAAAGGGGCTTTTTGGCAGATAGCCAGGTAATTAGCTCAATGCAGACCAAACAAGACCATTCGAAGCCTCATTGGAGAGTCCTAACTATGCTTCTAAAGTCTCTCTCTCATCCTTGCTATAGGAAAACCTGTCAAAGGATGAATTTAATATTTTTACTTTAAGTATTCCTCATCTGAATTTTTACCACCCCTACAACTATGCCAGCTCTTTCATTTAACAAAGGCATTATCACACCAAGGTGAAAAAAAAAATCTCACTCAAAGTAATAATGCCGTATCTATGTTTTCCCAGGCTAATAATTTTGGGGATGAGAGTAGAGTGACACCAAATGACCATTTCTGAAATCTAATAGTCAATATATTTCTATTAAACAAGGGAAATAATCTGGTTTTGGTAATAGAATCAAAGTTGGTAAATCTAACTGAAATATTACAATTTTTACTTTGTGAGTAATGGATTTTTAATGTCTGTAAACAGAGTATGGAATGTTTCAAAGGTTTGTTTGCTTAAACTATCACGCATATCTCAGTGATACTCATAGATTACGGATCATAGAAAAACATTTGAACCAATGGTTGGCTACTTCTTGGGCATAACCAGAATTATTTTTATCAGAAGCATTAATTAATCAATAAAGTAGAAAGGAATCATCTACTGATAATACACAGGCCATACACAAAATTCTCTGGTGGGCATCTCCTCCATGCTAACATCTAGGTAGCATGTCCTTTTGCAAAATCCTCAGAACTAGTGCCCTGCCTCCCTCTTTAGCAATAAATTTCTCAGAAAAATTCTTAGAGTTAATGCCTCTATTTACTCACCATCTAATTCCTTCTCAGTCCAGTGACATTTAAATTTTGTTTACTGTTCTTCTTAAGTTTACTTATGACCACCTAATTATAGGTAGATACTTTTGGGGTTCTGATGGGGGCAAGAAGAAGGAGGATGGCAATATTTCCCTGGTCAATGGTTTATCCTTGCCAGACTTCCTAGATACTACGTCCTGAGAATTCCCATCTAGCCTTTTTCACGAACTCTTAACCAGGTGGAGGAAATGCTAATTAGGTGCATCCAACTAGGTGAGAGAAATGGAGAAGGAATAGCAAACAGACAGGAGCTATCAGAGATGCATTCCCAGCATAGAGACTCTCAGGGGAACAAGAAAAGGTTTTATATAGTTTTCAGTAATCACAATTACCAAGGAAGAAATCATAACTGGCTACATTGCTGATTTTGAAGTTAAAGTTCTATTATATCCCAATAGATTGTTTTCCTCAAAAAAAACCCCAAAAAACAAAAAACTGGAGGCATAACCTCCTGCCCTTATGATTATGTCGTTTAATATTTAAAGGCAACACTTTTCCTTGGCCTTCATCTTCATTAGCCACCCTTCATCTTTAAACATTGCTGGCTAACTCCATGTCCCTTTGAATTACTTTCTTCTCTCTTTTGCTTTGCTTTTTCTGGTATAGCAAACTTGTTTCTGTTCTTTCCCCTTTTTGTGTATCTTCCTCTTTTCCAGATTGTGATTTTTCAGTTTCTTCTGACTCTTTCATTGGAAAAATACAACTTTCAGTCTGAGTACAACAAGAAAACCAATCCTTATCAGCTTTTGGAAACTTCTCATATCACGTGATCAAATATCCCTCCGACTAGAGCTGGTATACCTTTTGTGTCTATATTGTTTAAACTAAACAGAGTAAGGGCAATCCAAGATGGGGGACAAGGCTGTTAAACGATTCAGTCTGCAAACCCCTTTATATTCAAATAGAACAAATTGTATCATATTTCTACAATATGCATGAGGCTATATGAGCATATCCCCAACTTTTCCTAAAATAGGAGTAAGCAGTGGAAAGTAAGAGACGATCTGTACATTTTTAAAGAGAATAAAGAGGCGTGTAAATAATCATTGATATACACACCATTGATTTAATTATGTGAAATGAAAGTCCTGATTTTTTAAGAATAACATCCTTGGTGGCAATCATTAGGCATCTTTTGGTGTGATAACAGGTAGATAGATAATAGATAGACTATTGGTCTTGCTAGAGCATGGGTTTGATCCAATGTGTTTCTTGTGTTTTTATGAACTTCAATTTTCCATTTAAAGTAAATTGTAACTCTTTTTCTCTGAAGTTCTATCTGTGCATGAATGTAAACAGCTTTTGGTAGGAAAAAGCTTTCTGCAGGAAAGAAATCTCTGCAGGAGACACCCCTTTGTCTTGTTGCTAAACTTAAACCAGGCGCCCCCATGCTCTATTCATCTCGGGCCCTAGCACACCTTTCAAATCTTTTGGTCACAATACTTTGCCTAACTTGTTGGTTCTTTCTGTAGATCAAGGAAGTAGAAATGAAGAATAAGTAATTAACAGAGGACCAGATCTCTTCCCTAGCTTCCCCTTCAGTAATCTCACAAACAAACCGTGTGAACAAGATAGCATCTAAAGGAAGATCATGAGGAGCTGACAAGCCTGCACACAGTGGAGGGTGGTGATGACTCTGACCCCCTACCTCAATGATTAACTGAGATTACTTCCCTGTTTCGCTTTAAAAACTTTCATGGCTGAGCAGACTCTTCGGAGGTAGTTTTTGGGGGATGTTGAGTCCACCACCTCCCCAGATTGCCAGCATTCTGATTAAAGGTACCTTTCCTTTCTACCAACATCTGTGAGTATTGATTTTGTAAGTGTTGAACATTGGGGCCCAATTCGATAACATGAATAATTGGGGGAGAAAACTTTAGGTTTTATAACACTTTTTACTTATCTACATGTTTCACCATTATTTTAAATTATATATAAAAAAATCTTGTACATGGTTTTGTTAGAAGGAAAAAAAACCTAAGAAAGGGGTTATGTATAACAATTGAGGATTTCCATGTTCCTAAAAAACTTCTCAGTTGAAATTTTCTGATCTTACTTCTCAGTGATCATGCTTTCCCGTAGAACCATATTTCAATAGCTAATAACCAACCCCTCTTGGGGTGCTCATATCACTAGTCGTGTAAATGACAAGATTTCATTTTGCTGCAGTTGATCACATTGCCTCAAACTGTGTTTCATTTTATGGGAACATGCATACCTGTGTGAGTGGAATGTTTTTGATTCTACAGCCTGTGGAATGGGACAGCCAACCTCCATCATATAATTTATTAAAACATGGTCATTCCTCATCTTGAAATCTTACATTTATAGGTTCTTAGCAACATACAAGATACATTTTTTTTTTTCTTTGCTGGAACTTTACTCACAAATGGACAATTTTTTTTTTTTTTGAAAAAGAAGTTAGAGCACAGGACTTGATGAAGACCCTTGAGTCTTTAATAACAGCAAAGTGGAAACCAAAAGTTACGTCTCTATGGGAAAAAGCTTGTGTTCAACTGTGAGGCACAGACAATGGAATTATGCCTTCCTTTCTTGTTTTTTCTGTAAAATTTTCCTTGAACTGTTCACTTGTTATTATTTTAATTGAAGGCATTCTTTCTCAGAGCTGAGTTGTTGAAAATGATTCAGAGCAGCTTAACTTGTCAAAACATTTAGAGATCTGGATAAAATAATTAAAAATCATATGGAAGATTAGTACATGAGCAAATGCCAAACAATGTCACAGAGAGATATTATCATCAAGAAGTAGGCAAAATGAAGGCCCAACATGTCAACAAAATTCTGTCACTGATGCTATGATTCCAGAAAAGGAAAATGCTATACGGACACAAAAAGACAATACTACCTTGAGAATTTATAAGTCAGACAAAAAATTGTTAATGTAAGCCATAGAAAGTTGTAGGCAGAATATTATTTGACTGAAGAGATGGGAGTTTAACAGGGTAGGGTTTTCATGACTTGTCTGCACTTAATCTTTTCCCTGATGAATGTGACTTGTCTCTTTCTCCAACCCTGAGCTCTGTCAATTAAGGTGCAGAATAAAGGGCGACAATATTTGGTATGTAAACTGGCCCTTCATGTAGGCCATGACATGGACAATTCCACCTCACTGTTCTTAAAGCAGTCACATGTCAACTCCCCAAGGTATCCAGGGCATCAGCAAAAGGAATTAACTCTCAAATTTACTTTATTTTTAATTTATAAATTTCTTCCCAGTTGATGACGCTGCTCCTTAGATTGGCCTTCATCTAATCTCATTCTGCCCAATAACAGAAATAATCAACATGTGTCCCTGCTTTTAATATCTTAAATTCCTTTACTCAAGTTAAAAAACAAAAAACCCCAACTAAGACTAGAAAGCTCGTGAAGACAATTCTATGTGACCATGGATCCCTGTATCTCATCTTAGGCAGATAAACCAGGTACAGAGAGTTCAAAGGGATTCAGTCAAAATGAATCTTGAATCCCGGAAAAGCAAACAGATACATCATTTTGACCTTGAGGTTGTTTTCAGTTATATTTTTCAATTACTATCACAGTTGCAGAGTTGAGAATGAAGGCAAAGTTCCTGATCTTTTAACCTTCCTGTATTGCCTTAATCTTAGTTATCTATAAGAGATTATTGAAAATTAATTCCCCCTTATTCAAGATTCAGATATTTTTCATTGCTGCTATCTGGAAAGGACACTTTTGAAGTAGAAGCATAGGCTAAGAGGTCTGCTTTCAGTTAAGATTAGAATGTCAACCTCTGAACTCTCTCTAAAACTCAGAACATATTCCTTGAAGTAATGGTCCAACTTCCTCATAAAACCAACATTCATACTTTGAAATACATATTCTATACCCTAACTTGTCATAATGACCCACCACATTTACAGGAGATCATAAATTTTTCAGGCAGCCAACATCTGACCTAAAAATTTAAACCTATTTATGGATGATTTCAGTTAAAATAAAGATATAATAAATAACATAGTGAACAACTTTGTGGACATTAAGCTTGACACCAGACCTAGAGGTGTAATACTGGGGTGCCCTCCATAATGTCATTCAATGCCACACCTCCAAGGAAACCACAATTCTGGATTTTGTATTATTAGGATGTAATTCAGTCACTCCTATTATTTTATGTCTCTCCTATGCCTAAATAATGCATGAAGTTGTTTTGCATGATTTAAATTTTTATATAAATTGTCTCATACTGCATATACTCTGTTGTACATTTAGTTCCTTGAATTTTCTACTGGTGTATATTTTCCAATATTTGATTTCCACAGTATATTTAATCATTCTACTGTTGGTGGATCTGAGTTGTTTATAGAGTTTTTGCAATTTCACACAGTGCTGCATTCTTGTCCATTTTCCTGGTGCCCATTTGTAAGAGTTTCTCTAAGATATAAAATCAACAGTGGAATTCTCTGCCATTCTTAACTTGTCTTATTAATATTGAATTGTTTCCAAAATTGCACTAATTTGTATTCCTACCAACAGCATATAGATATTCCAGTTGCTTCAAATCTTTGCCAAAACTTTCCTTTATCAGAATTTTTATTTTTTGGTTAATTTGGTAGGTGAGAAATGTTTTCTGGTTGTGATTTTATTTTGTGTATTTCTAAGATTAGTCATAAGGTTAGGTATTTTTCACGTTTTTATTTTGGTTTGTTTGTTGAGGTATAATTTACAATATGGCAAAATACACTCTTTTCAGGTTTCTTATGATTTTAATGGTGATTTGGGTTTTCTCTTTTATAATGTACATGGCCATAACTTTTGCCCTTTTCCCGTATTGAGTTGTCTTTTTCTTAAATTTTACAGTTCTTATTAAATTTTGAAATTTTTAGTAGACTGTCTTAAAGAGGGTCTCCTCTAAGTTTTTGTAAAAGTTTTTAGTTTTGTCTTTCACATTTAATTCTACTCCATTTGGAATGGATGGGTGTATATGGTGTGAAGTATGGGTCCACTTTAAGTTCTTTTCCACTGTAAATAGACAACCACCCAACAATGTATATTGAAAATGCCATTCTTTCTCAGTCTACAGTGTTATATTAAAATTGTTCATCATTGTGTGGTTCTGTTTTCAAACTCTGTGTTGTTTCTTGGTGAACTTGTTAATCTATGCTCCAATACCACACTGACCTATTTATTACTTCAAAATAAGTTTTGGTATAGGAAAAGGAAAGAGTCCATCTTATTCTTAAGGAGTGCCACCAAAAGGATTGTTGGGATTTTGATGGAATTGCATTGAATCTGTATCTCCATCCATCTTGTAAAATGTTATTCAGCAAAATTTAGAAATTTCTCCATGCAGATTATTCTGATTATCTATCGATGATGTAATACATGATTCCAAAACTTCTTATGTTCTTAAAAACAACAAAAATCTTATTCTTATCACTAATGGTTTCTGTGGTCAGGGTTCTGGGAAGATTAGGGAAGGGAGGATTTGAGCAGCTGTGACAGATAGAGATAGCCCTGTGTCTTTCCTCATGTGGTCTCAGGGCCTTTGCATGTGGTCCCTCCACAAGGCCTAGCTGGTGGAGCACCTCACGGCAAGGTGACTAAGTCCTAACAGCTAGCATTCTAAGAGATAGGAAGTGGAAGTGCCAATTTCTTTAAGACCTATGTTTGGAAAATGGTACAGTGTCATTTCTACTAGATTCTATTGGTCAAGCAGTTACAGAACTCAGGTTCAAGGGGACAGGCATAAATCCCACTGTGTGATGGGAGAATTGTCAAAGAATTTTGGGATTATGTTTTAAAACTGTACAACTTTTGTGAGATTGATTATGAGAAGTGTTCTGTTTTTTAATACTATTGCAAATGGTGTCTTTTTTTTAAAGGTTACATTTTCTAGTGGTTGGTTGCTGCTGATGTATAGAAATATGAATTAAATTTTATATCCAACAAAGTTGGTAAACTCTCTATGAATTATCCTAATGTATCTTTTGATTCTTTTGGATTTTTATGTACAAATTCATATTATCTCTATATAATGACAGTTTTATTTCTTTTTTTCCACATCTGGTTTCTTTTTTTTTACTGTTCTTTCCTTATTGCACTGCCTAGACCTCTAGTACAATGTTAATAGAATTGAGGAAAGCAAGAACTCCTGTTTCTAAGTTCAGAAGAATAATTTCATCCTTTTGCAATGAAATGTGATGATTGTTATATGTTTTTGTAGATATTCTTTTCCCCATTAAAGAATTATTTACTATTTCTTGTTTGCTAAGATTAAAAAATAATACTTAATAGATGTTGAATTATATCTAATTTTTCTCTGCATCTCTTGAGAATATCATGACTTTTCTCCTTTGATCTGGTGAATTTCTAACGTTAAATCAATGTTGCATTCCCAGGATATGACCAGTTTGGTCATGAGATATTATCTTTTTTATACATTGCTGTATTTGATTTGCTAATATAATTTTAGCAATTTTCTTTTCATCTTAGTTATATGCCAGTTGAGGTTGTACTTTTTCTTTCTCATATTGTCTTAGTCTGGATTTGTCATCAAGGTTATGTTAGGTTTCTCAGATTAGATGAGGATTATGCTTTTGTTCTATACGCTAGTATAGTTTATAGTAAAGATCAGAATAGTTTGTTCCTTGACTGTTTAGTAGAACTCACCCTTGCAAAAAATCTAGGCCTGTTATTTTTCTCTTTTCTTTTGTGGGAAAATATTTTATTTTGATCCATTTGATTTAACATTTGTAAGACTATCCAGGTTTATCTATCTTGAAATAGTTTCGATAAGTTATTTTCTTTTTTTCCCTCCTCTCCCTTTCTTTCTTACCTGATGCTAAAAACCAACAAATGAACAAAAACCAAATTTCTTGATTTCTTTTAAATAATTACTAAGCTTTTAACATCTTTCAAATCACTTCAAGCTTTTTTTGAATAGTATTTTAATTCTAAAAAGAAAGTTATTTCAGGAAATTCTTTATCACTATTATTCATTATCACTATTAGCTCTCTCTTAATTTTATCCTTCTCTTTTCCTCCCTCCCAATTTCCATCCCTCTCTTTTTCTCTCTCTGCTTTCCTTCTTTCCTTCCTTTCCTCCATCTCACAAATAATTATTGAGAACTATGTCCCAGGCATTGTTCTAAGATGGGGATACACCACAAAAAGTTCCTGTCATTATGGAGCTTACATTCTGGTAGAACGTGACTGACAGGCACCCACCAACAAATAATTGCATATTATGGCAGATAATAAATGCTATGGAAGAAAAATAAAGCAAGGTAAAAGGGATAGGTGTTTGAAACATGTATTCGTTTCCTATTGCTGCTATACCAAAATACATAAATTTGGTATCTAAAACAATAGAAGTTTTATTCTCTTGAAGTTCTGGAGGTTACTAGTCCAATATCAAGGTGTCAGCCAAGCTGCGCTCATACCAAAAGCTTTAGGAGGAAAATCTGTTCCTCTCCTCTTCCAGGTTCTGGTGGCTGCTGGCATTCCTTGGTTTGAGGCCACATCACTCTAATCTTTGCCTACATCTTACATCATCTCCTCTGTGTGTGTTTAATCTAACTTTGTCTCTCTTGTATAAGGACACTTGTGATAGTGTTTAAGGCCCACTGGGACAATCCAGGATAATCTCTTCCATTCAAGATCCTTAACTTAACCACACCTGCAAAAACCTTTTTCCAAACACAGTAACATTCACAAGTTCCAGAGATTAGGATGTGCCTGTACATTTGGAGGCCATGATCAGCCTACCACAATATGCATATTTTATCCAAGTTATGAGTGTTAGCACTACTGGTAAAGGTGATGTTTTTAGAGACTAGAATGAATAGAGGAATTGAGCCAGGAAAATGTTTTTGGGAAGAGCAGCCGGGGCAGAAGAAAGAGTCAATGCAAAGGCCCTGAGGTAAGGACTTCTTTGTCAGGCTTGTTAGAGGAACCTCAGGAAGGCTGGAATGACTGAAGTAAAGGGAGTGAGAAGGAGAGTATTAGGTGATGTATAAAGATAAACAGAAGGAGAGCCAGCTCACACATGTTCTCACTGGTGGTTAATAAAGACCTTGGCTGTCACTCTGAGTGAGTTGAAAGACACGGGATGATTATGAGCAACAGAATGAGAAAGTGTCACTGTGCTTTAAAGAATCACTCTGGTTGTTGTTTTAGGAATAGACTGAAGAGGGGCAATAGTGGAAGTGGTGAGGAAAGTACTTCTATTGTAGCAGTTCATGTGAAAGATGATGATGGCCTGGACCATCTCTGATAAGCCTTCTATCCAGAAGGGTAAATGTTTCTCTTCCCTTATGAATACATGCCCACCAAAGAGTATTATATCATCATTACCTATCTTTTTCCCCAATGAGCAAGTACTATGGCTAACTTATCTTTTAATATTTCTTTCAGTGTGAAATCTATTCATTTCACTCCAAAGTGATATTTCTAAAACATAATTCTATTTAGATAACTCCCCTCCTTACAACCCTATTTCCCCATTGCACTATAAATAAAACTCAAACTCCCAACCATAGCCCACAGAAAAGTATATGGCCCCTCCCTAGCTCTTCAAAAGCATTTCTGCTGGTGACTCTCCTCCTAGCTCACTACACTCCCACCAAACTGGTCTTTTTTCTAGTCCTTAATTCTAAGCTTGAATTGTTTTCCCCCAGAAAACACAACTGCACCAACTGCTCCTAGAATGCTCATCCCCACATCTCCATACTGCTGCCTTACTCTTGTCACTTAGATCGCAACTTAAGAGTCATCTTCCTAGAGTTCTTTCTTAACCATCTTATGTAGCCTTCTAGCTATCACATCAAATCTCCCAGTTTTATTTTCATCTTAGTCTTTATCACCACCTGGTAATTTTTAGTTTGGTTATTTATTGCTTATCTCTCTTCCCAACCTCACCTACCAGAATGTAAACACCATGAATGATTGTATCTTGTTAAATGCCAATTTCCTTTATCTGGAAAAACTCCTGATTAAAATTTAATCTGGGGATTTCCCTGGTGGTGCAGTGGTTAAGAATCCGCCTGCCAATGTAGGGGACACGGGTTCGATCCCTGGTCTGGGAAGATCCCACATGCTGCAGAGCAACTAAGCCCGTGCACCACAACTACTGAGCCTGCGCTTTAGAGCCTGTGAGCCACAACTACTGAGCCCACATGCTGCAACTACTGAAGCCCGTGCGCCTAGAGCCTGTGCTCCACAACAAGAGAAGCCACCACAATGAGAAGCCCGCACACCGCAACAAAGAGTAGCCCCTGCTTGCCACAACTAGAGAAAGCCCGCGTGCAGCAATGAAGACCAACACAGCCAAAAATAAACAAACAAACAAATAAATAAATTTATATATATATAAAAAAAGATGAATCAGATTTAAAAAAATTAATCTGCAATGTAAAAGTGATTAAAAGTGAAAGAATACATTCTTAATGATAAAAGAACATTTTTATTGAATGCCTACATGTGCCAGATATTTTGCTAATCATTTTACATATATTATCTTAATCATTCCTCAAGGCTTTCCTGGATCCAGCCTCTAACTCCTGCTTACTTCTTCAGCCTCAACTCTTGTAACTCTTCCCTCTTTTATGTCCCTCCACCTCCTATCAATCCACCTTCATTTGCCATTTTCAGCCACATTAGATTCACTTTAGTTCCTAAATCTGCTATGATTTTTCTCACCTTAGAGCCTTTGGACCACCTGTGGAAATGAATCCCCTTCCTTCCTTACTGAACACACTTCTACTTGTCCTTGGAGTTTAAACTTAAATATCCCCTTCACTCTGTCAGCTATTAAACTTGTGCTAGGTTCCAGGAATGGGGAGACAATGGTATACAAACTTGGTGTGGTCCTAGTGCTTCAAATCTAATGGAAGAGACCAAACAGAAAAAAATCTCCCAAATAGACATGATACTTCAAACTGCGAGATCTGGTCTCAAGGAAAGATAAAGAGTGCCTGCCAGAATCTGACCTGCACCAGGCAGTCTAGAAAAGCTTCTCAGAGGAAGTGATCCCTTCAGGGGAAATTCTCCCCTGACTCCTCAAAAGCTAGCTGGATGCTCTTCTGCATGTTCTTGTAACACAAACTGTTTAGCACCATCATAAGCTTATTGTGGTTTTTAAATTGTCTATTTATTTGGGCAACTAGAAACAATGCCTTCTTCATTACTGTAGTGCAGCCATTATCACAGGTCCTATTCTATAGTAGGTGGGTACCAAATAAATGTTTGCTGAGAAATGTATTGAATATTGAAGGTTCATAACATAACAAGAATAAAACTAATATTTCTAAAATGAGTGGCTGGACACAGTGTGCTATATACAGGTTTGAGAATTCATTCGCATAAACTGGACACTTTAACACTAATGCAACCTACGAATATACTATCTTTTCTTAATGGCCATGTCACACAGTAGTGATAACGTCATAAACAGGAAAAGAATCATATAACCATCCTGTACTACTTACTGATCCCAGAATTTATAGTAACACCTATATTTATGAATAAACTTGCCTCTCAGTTTCAAAGCATAAGTCGGATTATAGGACGGGCTGAACTTCACTTACAATTTCTTAGATTTTCCTATTTTGCATGTCAACTTTTATATTGTTTAAAAATTTTTCTTTATGCTTAATTTGCTTCTTCATTTGGATAATGCTAATGGGCTGTTATTGACTAGTGTCTCCAGTTCAGTTCATTGCACACTGGGCAGTATTCATAAAATGCTCCTTATATGCCAGCTGAAATTGGTAGTGGTTTGAAGGCAGAGAGCCAAATTCATCAAAAGGATAATGGCTAAATATATTTTGTTTTGTTTTCTGAATTTTAATGACTGAATGGAAGACTTATTCATTATTTATCTATTTTTGAATTTTATCAAATAGTTCTAGTGGTAATTACCCTATCTCTGTATTTATAGAAAAGTGGCACATTATCAAGATAATAGCCTGATTCCATATTTATGAAGTATCTGTTAAAATTATAAATATAGATACATGGAACTATGTGATTAATGCCAAGGAAAGCCACTTATAGGTTAAAAATGGGGGGAAAACTACAACTAGCTAGCACCTTTGGTGAAATTAGTATTCTGTAGTTGAGTTCCATGTGGAAAAAATTATTTTTCTCCTTTAAAATGTAATTTATTTTAAAGGGAAATGTTCACTTATTCTTATTAATAAATAATATAAGATTAAAAAAATAAAACAGGTATTTCATTATACTCTATATTGAAGATTAAATAACATTGGACCTCATATCTTTTTTCTTTTGGTGTAAAAAATAATAAATTAAACTGTGGGTGTGGATGTCAGTGACTTCATATATCTAAACGTTTAGTTATCATATTCCTGAAAACTCATATTGATATTTATCCCTTTAAAGAGAAACACCAAAAGAACCCTATTTTTATTGAGAAGGAATTTGAAAATAAAAAAGAAATGAAGGCACATCAACTTAAAGGAAAGGTTTAAAAATAGGGAATAAAGAATAATAAATTTCTAAGGTATTTGAATTTTCTACATTGAAATAAAATTGTATAAAATTATTACTTTAAATTTGTAAATATTGGTAAATTGGAAATTGAGAAATTTCTATTGACAGTTTTTGACTGAAATTTGACAGACTTTGGTAACTCAAGAATCTCTCAACTCTATTTTTCTTCTAAATATAGATAGTATGCATATATAAGTGAGTGCATTGTGATTTTTCCACTGATTAAAAGTAGACTGAATTAGAAGTTAGCTGATTTTTCTCCCAAAATGAATTGCACTTCACTTAAAATCCTAGAGTTTGCCACATAGGCTTTGTAAATGAGGCAGACTGGGCTTCCATCAAAATCAATGGCTCAAACCCCTGACAATAATTTTCCCTATTCAGAGATCATCCTGTGAAGGCGTGTTTTACCTGTTGTTAACCAGAAGAGCAAGGACCACTGAATCCCTGCAATTTGACATCTTCTAAACACAAGACTTCAAGATTTCACCAAAAGGAATAAATTGAGAAGAATGAACTTCACTATTAAATAAATTTGGAAGTTTATTTAACTGTAGTCTCATAGTAACTTATAAGTATACAGTAACTATAAATCCCTATCCATTAGGGTGTTAGAGAAACCCTCAGTTCCAAGTGCTGCTGGGATTCTGAGGTAGACCCTTTTCCTTTCTTCACTTTGTTTATCCTCATTCTCTGATATGTTTCTGTGTCCTATGATACGGACATCCTAATCTAGTGATAACCCTGTGTCAGAGCTGACACAATTTACAAATCAGTAAATTGCAGAGGTGATTGTAATAAAAGATTTACTTTAAACTATTTTATTGAATTTTGAAAGGCTCTCAAACTTACAAAAATTTGCAAATATAATGCAAAGATCATTTTTTTTCACAAAACCACTGAAGAGTAAGTTGTTGACCTAAACCTCATTTCTTTTAAATGCTTTAGTGTGTTATTTCCCCCAAATAAGGGCATTCTCCTAAATAACCACAATACAACCATCAAAATCAGGAAGTTAACACTGATGCATTGTTGCCGTTTAATCCTCAGACCTCATTCAAGATTTGCCAGTTATCCCAGTAACATTATTTATAATGAAAGATTCAATCCAGAATCTCGGGTTGCATTTATTTGTCATGTCCCTTTAGTTCCTTCATTCTGGAACAGTTTCTTAGTCTTAACTTTAATGCCTCTGATACTTTTGAAGATAAAGGGCCAGATAGAATATCTCTTAAATTGAGTTTGTCTGATGTTCCTCATGATTAGAAATGGATTATGTATTTTTGACAAGAAAAATCACAAAAACGATGCCATGTTTTTATTGCATCTTATAAAGTAGCACATAAATTTGATGGGTCCACTATTGATGTTGTTCATTTAGGTCACTTGTTTAAGGCAGTGCCTGCCCAGGTTTCCCTACCTTAAAGTTACTTGTTCCTTTTCTACTTAATAAGTACTTTTGTGGCTAGGTACTTTGAAGCTGTGCAAATAGCTTATTTTTCATTGAACTTTAAATTTATTCATTTATATCATTTTAATTTATCCACTCTTTTATACCTGCTTGGATTCATGATTTCCAATTTTATTCAATGAGCTATGATTATTTACAAGCATTATTTTTTTATAAATTTATTTATTTATTTATTTTGGGCTGTGTTGGGTCTTCGTTGCTGTGCGCAGGCTTCCTCTAGTTGCAGTGAGCAGGGGCTACTCTTTGTCGCGGCGCGCGGGCTTCTCATTGCGGTGGCTTCTCTTGTTGTGCAGTATGGGCTCTAAGCACGTGAGCTTCAGCAGGTGTGGCTCACGGGCTCTAGAGCGCAGGCTCAGTAGTTGTGGCATAAGGGCTTAGTTGCTCCGCGGCATGTGGAATCTTCCCGGACAAGGGATCGAACCTGTGTTCCCTGCATTGGCAGGTGGATTCTCAACCACTGTGCCACCAGGGAAGTCCCTACAAGCATTATTTATTTTGATGACAAATTGTCCCAGATTTGATCAATAGCAGCCCTTCAAACTGTGCTCCATGTCCTTTTGACAGGTCTCAAAGAATGATGGAGACCTGTACTTCTTTGATTTCTGGCACGACAAGATATTCCAGACTTATCTTGTGTTTCTTTTACCACAGTCCTGGAATAAACGATTTCTCCAAAGATACTTTGTCCTTTTAGTGCAGAATGGTTTTTAGAAGCCAAGATCTGGGATATAAGTGTGTTTTCTGCTATTGAGATGTGCTGCTCCCAGGTCCTCTCAGCAGACAAAGTTAGAGAATATATGTGAGTATATGTGTTTGTGGATATACATACACTTTATCTACCTATCTATCTACCTACCTATCTATCTATCTATCCATCTATCATCTCTATCCATCTATCTCCCCATCCTATATATTCACACAGATACTTCCAATTATAATCCCAACTACAAGGCTTATTGTAGTATCTTACTTTCAATACTTGTAACATCTTTTTCAACAATGAGAAACTTAATTCCATTGTCATTTACATCTTTTTTTTGATTTTTTTTTTGGTCAAGCCCCTGTAGGTAACCAATCTCCCCTCTCTGCCGCTAGTCTGCATCCAGCATGCATGCCCTCCTTATCGTGTGCCAGACCAGGGTGTGTGGACACCCTCCTCGTCTTACTTGGTCTCTGAAATACCATGCTAGGCCACTCCCAGGCATGGGTGTTTCTTCGTGCTTAGTCCACTTTCCACTGCATGGAAGCCCTCTTCACTCCATTTGAGCTCCAACATTCCACTCTGGGCTACCATGGCTGCACATCTCTATTAACCCAGATCATCTACCTTGTTCTGACACACCCAGTGGCTTTAGGGTTGACCAGTTCAAGAAGGAAAGAAAACATGAAAAGATATAATGAAAAACTTTAAATGCAGAGACCCTCTGCCTTGTACTGTATAAACTTCAACATTATTCCGAACTTAGATAGGTTTTATTTGAGCCTGAACAAAGCAGTGTGGAGAAAGGCATTTTCTCCAATGTGAGTATGATCACCAAATAGCCTTTGTAAAATAGTTGGCTATTAAATACCTGCAAATTTCCTCCAAGAATGAAGTAGAAGTTCTGTTGAGAAAGGACTCACTTCATATGAGAAATGCATAGCTTATGGCCTGAGGGCTGCCTAGAAAACTGCCCTCAATTATTCAAAAGTATTCTTTTTTAGATTGTTTCTTTTTGTAAAAAAAAGTAATTAATTAATTTTTGGCTGCGCTGGGTCTTCGTTGCTGCGCGTGGGCTTTCTCTAGCTGCGGCGAGCGGGGGCTACTCTTCATTGCGGTGCGTGGGCTTCTCATTGCGGTGGCTTCTCTTATTGTGGAGCATGGGTTCTAGGGGCATGGGCTTCAGTAGTTGTGGCACGTGGGCTCGGTAGTTGTGGCTCACAGGCTCTAGAGCACAGGCTCAGTAGTTGTTGTGCATGGGCTTAGTTTTTTCCGCGGCACGTGGTATCTTCCCAGACCAGGGCTCAAACCTGTTTCCCCTGCACTGGCAGGCAGATTCTTAACCACTGCGCCACCAGGGAAGTCCTTAGATTGTTTCATATCTTTGCCTATAGAAAGGCACCCTGGTTCAGCAGCTAAGCTTTAAAAAATGTGTGGTTTTACTGGATTTTCATAGTATTAAAGAGAGTTGGTTCTGTCAGACAGACACTTGTATCCTTTCCTGTCTCTACCTCTTACTAGCTATGTGAACTTCCATGGTTTAATCTTTCCATAGCTCAGTTTACTTACTCATAAAATGGGGATGATCATATCCACCTCATAGGGTTAAATGAGGTAATGCTTGCACAATATTTAATGCCTTAAGAGTAAGGAACCAATAATGTTATTTATTATCAACATTAATATGGTAACTGTCACAATTCAGGTATTGATTAATCAATTTTTACCCTCTAATTAAGCAGGAACTAAGCATAATGATTTCTCCCTTTTTGAACAAAGCTTGATTTATCTTAATGAAGAATTTCTCTTGATCATTCTATCACTGAACTGGAGCCACTCAGTTAGTTTCAAGGAGGGTGATTATTTGATGTGCATTACACCCAAAAGTTTAGAAATTGTAATAAAGAAGATTGCTCACAGTTAGAATAGAAATTCAAAAAAGCATTTAGATATGTTCTATGTCAAAGACTCACATTGGCCCAAGAGATTTCAGTTAGATTTACCCAAACAGATACCCAAGGAGAATATCATCAACTCACTTCAGCCCACATCAGGAGTTCAGCATTTCTTGGAATGGAGTCCATATCAGGCAAGGTGATATTCAGCCCTTAGGTAAAGTAAGTGACTCTAGGAATTTAATTCACACATGGACACATCAGTTGTGGCATCTTTAATTTCACATAGGCTAAAAGCAACTTAAAAATTGCTCATGTTCTCACTACTTTCTTTTACAACATACCCACTCAGTGGGCAAGCTGTAATAGTTGTATCCTAGAGAAACTTTAAAAAATTTTATTTACATAAAAGTATGGAACAATTCATTACAGGAAAAGAAATCCACTTTTAACACAAAGTCCATCTTATGCCCATATGGTTTTCCTTTTCTTTGAGTTTGAGGATTCCACCCACCAGTAGTCTTTGGAAGAAGGAAAGCATATATGTCATTTGTTACTTACTTTCTCTGAGGCATGTGAAAGTTACAGGGTAAATTTAGATAGCCATTTTGCCCACCTTGCAGCCTGTAAGCAAATCTGATTGTGAGCAATTCCAATGAAAGCATAGCATGCCCCTTGAGAAGAGGAGGGATTGTCTTTGGCTTTCAGAGATCCTGGACACTGCTTCAACTCCAAGAACAAAATTGGGGAAATAAAATAGATTGCAATTGACATGATGCCCACTCTCTTCTCAAGTTCCTGACCTTGGCTGACAAGGATAATATACTAGAGAATTGAAATAAATACCAGTAATACCAGTATTATTATTTAGAAACTTTTTAATGATTAAAAATCAAATATAGTGTCTAAGACAATAACAGAAACAGGAAAGAAAAATGGAAACTCTACTGAACAAAATAAAGAAGTGTGCAGCAGCAATTGCATTCATCAAACACATCTTGAGAAATAATCAGTAACTCCTATGCTGAGGTAATAGGGCTTACTTTCCCAGTCTGCCTCCAATGGAGGGATTTTCCAGGTTGTGGGACTTTCAGTGATGAAACTGGGATGTGTTGATATGTTAGGCAAACCAGGTTGGTTAACAGAGATAACGTAGAGAACTTCGCTTAGCGTGGGGTATGGGTGGGTAAGATGCTGTCACAAGCTCCTTCACCCCAACCACGCAACCTCTAAAGTATAACCTATTGGACAATCCAGGGCCCCTAACACAGACTTGTTTGCTAGAATGAGTGGGCAAGAGTGAAATTAATCAACAGCTATCACGTTGACTACAAGTACTATAGTTTCTTAATATACAAGTAGGAATATTAATTAATCACCTTCATTTTATGATCTCTAGAGTTTAAGGCACCATGCTCAGGCCACTCCCACCCCCCAGGTTGTCTCTGCAAAGGCAACTTTGTCTTGGAGACCTTTTACTCCCTCAGACAATCTCCGTGATCTCCACTGACCAGCTGGGTCCATATCTTCTTCTGGAAGACATATCCTTTTTTTCTAGTCATCCTTTGGCATCCCTGACTTTAGAAGAGAAAAATCTCAGAAATTTGTTTTTATTCACTCACTCATTCATTCATCCATCTATTTAACAAATACTCATTAAGCATCTACTCTGTGCCTGGTGATGTGCAAGGTGCTAAAGATACAATCATGGATGGTCTACATCATCTCCTTGGTCATTGAGTTTTCCATCTAGTGAAGGATATAAACAATAAATAGGCTTAACTTGAATGACCCCAGATAGCATCAGCCCGTGAGCAAAAGTGTGATTGTATTAGCATTAAGAAATCAGATTTCTAGGGAGGGTGGGAGGGAGGGAGATGCAAAATGGAAGAGATATGGGAACATATGTATATGTATAACTGATTCACTTTGTTATAAAGCAGAAACTAACATACCATTGTAAAGCAATTATACTTCAATAAGGATGTTTAAAAAAAAAAAAAGAAATCAGATTTCCCATTGTCCCTGCAGACCCACTCTCCTTCCTCATCCACCCTGCTCTCTGCCCTTGAGGTTGACCTGGGTGGAATAAATCCACAATTTCCATGCCCTCTGCCTTCTGCTTCTCCTACACCCACACCTTTGTAAATACTACTTCTGTGAATAAACACTCCATGCCCTCTCCTATTGAGTGTGCCATCTGTTTCCTGTTGGGACCTTGATGATCACACAAAGTAACACTTTTCTATTTCTGGGGCTCATAAAAGACAATGTCACAAGCCTTCAAGAACATATTCATGCCCTTTGGGTTACTGTTGTCCTAACAGGCTCCCTTTCCAATCACTAGTGTCCACTGTATTTAGAGCATCTGCTTTCTCCCGTAGATGTCCCACCATTTCTGTAACCACCCCTTCATCTGAGGCATTTGAGAGCTGCAGAACACTCTAGATACCAAATCAGCATTGCATGACCTTCAGTCGGGGCTGACTCATCAAGAAGGCACAGCACATAGGGCCTACAACATTTTCAAGGTCCATGAAAATTCTTTAATTTCTTTTAAAATCAGAAAAAAAGAACTATCAGGTTGAGGAAATGCTTTATTATGTAATATTAATATATTCATCTTTATGCCAACTTATTCAAATGTATTTCTTAGTGTGTGTGTGTGTGTGTGAAGGGGCCCATGGAGACAAAAGTGCCTAGAGCCCACAAAAGTCATAATGCAACCCTGCCTCAGAACTTATGCATGAATCCCATAGGGAACTGGATGCTATACTACCCCTTCCTCTTAATATCCTGTTTTTATTCAAGCATTCACGCACCCTTCTTTGCTCATTCTTCAGCAGAAAATCACTCATGCTCAACTCATGCATAAATATGTCTTACAGGGCTACCAATGATATTACTTCATCTGATTTACCCAATTAAATCAAGTCAAGACTACCTTTACCACGTAGCAACTGCTACGTGGTAAAGGTATAGTGTGAAAGAAGCTGTATTGTTGAAAGTGTGAAAGAAGCTGTATTGCTGAAAAAGTTGATAGGAGTTTTGACATCACCTAACCCAAAGTCTGGGGGATGGGGAAGGGCTGGCAGAGGTAGGTGGCTTCTAAGTTAAGACCTGTGATATGGGTAACGGGTCAGGGAAGAGAGCCCAGGTGGAGGGAAAGGTGTTTTAAAATCCCCACCATGAGTGAGAGCAGGGCAGTAGGAGGGAGTGGGGTTGAATGGATATGGTCAACTCATTAAAGGCCTCAGAATTACTTTGGACTTTAACCCGAATGCAAATTGAGGAACCAGTTAGTTTTGCAATTTAGGAAGATAACTCCAGCTACATTATAGGGAACTAGAGAACCAATAAGAATGAAGTTAAGAGTGGGGATGGGGAGAGCTGATTGCAGGTTGCTGCAATTAAAGGTAAGTTGGTTATATGAACTCAGTAGTGGCAGAAGAATTACCTTATATTTGGTAGAGGAAATCAGTAGAAATTGTTAATGGATTAAAAGGAAGTTGGTGGAGCAAAAGGGGAGGGAGGATCACTTCAGTTCATCCAGACAACGGATTCCATACCCTGGGGCATGAACTCCCTCATTCAATAGGTATTTTTGAGTACCTACCTCTGGCATCCAGGATGTAATAAAGAATTAAGGCAGATAAGATTCCTTGCTCTTTGGAGCTTTCAGTAGAGCAGGAGAGAGAAGCCTTAATCAAATGTAAAATCTCCTCTGTTGTAAAAGCTGCACAAGATGAGTACGTGTCTCCGTGGCAATGTATTACAGGGGATTTGCAATAGTTAAGGAGGTGAGGGTAGATTCCTTTAGTAAAGTGATGGTCGAGCTGACCTATGAAGAACACATATGTATTAGCAGGGCAGAGAGTGGATAAGTCTTTTCAAACCAGTGGAGCCTTACATGTAGACCATGATGTCCTCATGAAACTGAATGGCAGCCAGGGTGGCAGGCTTACAGAGGCTAGGGGAAACATGACACAGGATTCAGCTAGAGAAGTATACAGAACAAGCACAGGCAGAATCTAGACCAGTTAATTGAGGCATCCAAAGTCACAGTAAAGAGTTTTGTTCTCCCAAATTTGCCTTGAACACTGACAGTTGTGGAGGTATGCCAGTTTGTATTTTTAAAGCTCTCTCTGAGTGTTGGCTAAAGAATAAACTTGAGGGCTGCAGAACTGACAGGGGATATCCATTAGTAGGCTATTATGGAGGTCCAGGCAAGAGATGATCATAGCTTGAACTGTGTGAGGCCGTGGAGATGGAGGAATTTTGACAGATTTGAGAGATGTTTAGGAAGCAAAATAAGCAGGGCTTGGAGATGGACTGGTTCTGGGTGGTGGGGGAGAGGAAGGTGTCAGTGCTGATATCTGGGATTGATGGGAGGGCCAGGCATTGAGATAAGAGCCTTATTGAGATAAGGACCATGGGTGGTGATGGGAGGATGGGAAACTGGGATGGGTAGGTTCAATTTTAGGCAGGTTGAGTTTGAGTTGAGTTTTAGAATCCAAGGGAAGGTGTATAGGTTGCTGCCAGTTATGTACTTTTTATACAGCAATTGTAGCCTGGTCCTTCATCAGAGTATTACTCCTTTGAGGACATATTCCATGATTTTCTCAGTCATGAGGGAGTGATCTCATAACTTTTCAAACAGTTGAAACTGTAGTTCTTGGCGACAAATAGAGTCAGCTTGCCCGGAAGGCAACTGTCAATAATTCTACTCTAAAAGGATGAGTGACACTCTTCCCTCCTCTGGGCTCTCCATCCCAGTGTTAGCTCAATTCATCTCTCATCCTGGATCCCCAAGGAAGAAAGCCTCTTGTTACTCCAAAGGTAATGTGCCGTCTGTTCCTGAAACTTACTTTCAACATGATTAACTCTTCAATAGCTTCCCAATGTACTTCCAATAAAACCCAAACTCGCTGTCTGCCCCTCAGTCCCTCTCTACATTCTAGTCCCCTTGCTCTGTTTTAGCAGTACTGCCTTATTTCAAAGTCCTTTCACAAGCTCATTGCCACTTTAAGACCTTCACTCATTCTTTTTCTCACTCTTTTCCTGGCTACTCCCTACCCATCCTTCAGATCCCTACTTAAATGTCACATGCTCAGAGATTTCTTCCCCACCCCTCCCCCCATCTAAATTAGCTCTTCCATCCCTTCCTTATTCTCTTTCTTGTCCTTTGTTCTTCTCTATCAAAGCACATACCACAGATAAGACTTGTATATTCATTTGTATGTTTATCTAGTGTCTCTCTCCCTGACTAAACTATAATCTACAATAACAGGGTCCATGTTTAATATGTTTTTCAATATTAAACCATCAATAACACCATGTTTATTCAACAAATGAATGAATAATGACTGAAGTGCTTTCTCTGTGCTAGGCACAATAGACAGAAAGATGTATGAGATATGACTTCCATGCTCGGTGCCCAGTGGTGAGAGAGGACTGCAGTGTGGTGTTTGCTCTAGTAGATATCTGGACACGGTGGTACTGAAGCCTGCAGCAGCTATATACCAACTCTCTCTGTGAGTACTGGGAAAGGCTCCCAGGAAGGTAGCATTTAATTTGGGTCTTTAAAGACAAGCAGGAGGTCACTGGGAGGAGAAGGGGAGGAAAGTCATAGAGACAGAGAGTAGAGTTTGTGTAGAGGTTGAGGTGTGAAAGAGTGTGATGCTTTTGGGGCAACAGTGAAATGTCTAGTCTGTGAGAAGGAGACAGAAAGGAAGGGATAGAGATAAGACTGGTGAGGGGTGCTGGAACAGACGGGAAAGCCCATGTTGTTTTGTTTATAGACTTCATCCAACAGGGAATGGCAAATCTTTGGAGATTTCTAAGCCAGGGAATAAGTGGGTCAGGCTTATGTCTCAGTAAGATTACTTTGACAGCAGGCGTGTGTGTGTGTGTGTGTGTGTGTGTGTGATGCCTGGAAGTGGGCTAGGAATTGGTAGCCCACGTGGAAAATAAAACCACAGACACGGAGGCAGTGGCTGTGAAGAAAGACAGCGGAGGATGGATTTTGAGGGATCTGGAGGAGGAAGAATCATTAGAACTTGGACTGTATACTCTCTGAAGTCATTTTCAGCCTTGAAATTCTATGACCAATATATTAACTCCTATTTGGGTCTCAGAATGTGGGTGAAATATATTCTTAAAATGTTTCTGCTTTCCCAGAAATAAACTCAAGGAACTTACATCTCTTAGATGAAAACACAACTGAACTATGCATTGTACAAAAGTATGGTTTCCCTGGGATGGAGTCAGAGATGTCATGAGAAAAGTGCTCTGACTGGGTCACCTTGCATAGGGTAGCAAAGTGGACAAGTTGTGTAGACCTGAGGCCAAAGCATCCTAATAAACCTTTGCTGCTCTCGCCTTATGACATGGCCTTAGATGACTACACTGCAAGTTCAAAAAATGGTCCACACTTAATTTGGGGCAGTGGGAGGAACTGAGGTTTCCATATCCCTCCTTTTTCATGGTTACTAATGTGTATTTTTGACATATCAATTTTTAGGAGTTTAATAGCAATCAATAGATGAATTTTGATGTAGTAGACCTATGAATTGCCAGAAGGCTAGGATGGAGTAGGGGGTAATATAAACCAAATGGTAGTTGATATTAAGCCTGGAAGAAATTGAGAACCACAGAAAGAGGGCAGATCTGAAGAATAGTAATCAAATTAACCCATCCTTGAGTGAAATAAGCACACGTGAATTTGAGGAAACTGTTCAGATCAGTGTACATGAGGTCTGTGTAAATTCCTTTCTTAATTGTCTTTAACGTATGCCATCAGGAAACACCGAAGATGGAAGAAATTCCTTGCCAGTCCCAAGGGATGATCCCTCCATGTTACTGTCAAACAGCAGCCAGAAGACAAGAAGGGAGAGAGTGTGACCAGCCAAACTGTAACTATTCAGTGGCTTCAAAGAAAATTTCCTTATCCTTGCCAATGTGGTATTTTTCTTTCTGCAATGAAAATTAGTGGAAAAAAAATATCCAAAGCCATAGCAAGTCATTTGAAAAGCTTGAGGGAAGGGAATTATTCACATGCTTTAAATAGTAATTTGTTGATTTATTTCACTCTCAGGAGAAGAAACAGTTCCATGGATAGTTGTCCTTATTTCCAGAAAAGACTTTATATATACTTCAAGTGTCTCAAGGATCTTATCTTGTACCCCCAACACAAACATTGCATTAAAAATAGTTTCAAAACTATTTAGTTACTTCAAGTTTGTAGCACATGATCCTTCCCTAACATTTCTCATTTCTCTGCAGAGGTTTTAACTAAAATAGTTACAAAGTAACAGATTAATTCTGTGACTGAGAGTTTGACCTCAGAATGATGGCCTTCTGAATAATTTTAACCTGTGCCATATGTCCAGTTCCTTCAGCTAATTAATTATTAGCTACTTATTGCTAGCAGTTTCTACACTTGATTCAAGCGCCAACTCCCCTGGGTTGAGTCATTTTATATGAAGATCTTAGTCTTCCTAACCCATAAAACAGAATTTGTTACAGCGTCCATATAATTTGTTTTGTAAGAGTTAACTAAAAATAAAAATTATTTTTATTTTGTTTTCCAATGTGTGTGTGTGTGTGTGTGTGTTTGTGTGTGTGTGAGATAACAGTGCTGCAAGTTATTTTTAAGATGCCCAACTTACCTTTTCCCTAAGCCATCCTTCCAGAGGTACACTACTACTGAAAAATTTGCTAATTTACAAATTATCTATCATTCAAACAGTTCAAGGGTGTATACTGTACTTTCAAGAAACCTTCAAGTCTTTGTAATCATTGTCTAACTTCAGATCTTTACATACTGTGGGAGCCAGGGGTCTTTATTCCTAGTATACTGTCACAGCTAAGACTTCTCCACTTACTAGTTCTGCATGTCCTAGCAGGTTATAACCTAGTTGTGTCTTATTTTTCTCCTCTGAAAAATGGGGATAATCATAGTATATTTATCATAGCATTGTTATGACTCACTGATTGGTACACATTATTGACAAGAAGTTTCAAGAATGATTTCCAGATTTCTGACCAGGATAACTGGGAGTATAGAGTGCCATCATTTGCAATATGGGCTCTAGGGACAGGGGGACATATAAAAGGAAAGTCATGATTATGATGTACTCAGTTTGAGCTGCCTGCCAAATCTGTTAGACATGAGAAAGGGTCAGTGTGGCTTTGAAAATAAGCCTAAGATTGTATGGGTTTTGGAGTCCATTTTCCTGAAATATTATACTGTATTGAATGGCTCAGGGAACTTTGGACAATTAAAGGCACACCTGAATCTAGTGCAACCTCTTCATCTGACAGTTGAGGAAACAATTCTTTAGGTCACACTAGTTGTGATAAAGTAGCTTGTTATATTGGTGGTCCCTCATGAGCCACACCTCTTGATAGTCACACACTTGTGCGGTTCCCTCCTCTTGAAGCTACGATTCCCTATAATGAATAGAACTTGACAAAAGTGACACTGTGCTACTTTCAAGCCTAAGGCTTAAGATGACTTGGGCACTTCTGCTTCCGTGCTCTTGGAATCCCTAAGTTCCACTGAGAAGTCCGGCTATTCTGTAGGAGCGGTGACATGGAGAGTGAGATGACCTAAGACATCGGGGAGAGAGAAAGTCCAGCTGACCCAGTGTCCCAATCCCAGGTAACCTCCCCCTCTCCCCCCACCCTAGCTGAATGCAGCAATGGGTGATCACCCTCAAGACTCAAGACTGGGTTTGGCTGAGTCCAGAAAACCCATAGAATCATAAGAGAGAGAATTTTTTAAGTCACTAAGTTTTAGGGTGATATATTACATATCAATAGCTAATCAAAACAACTACAGAACGAGGACAAGAATCTAGGTCTTCAGAGTTCTAGAACTAAGGTCATCTAGGGCAAGAAATTCATGCTATTAGATTTTCCTCTTAACTTTCCCAAAAGCTTAATAAAGAATGCAGGGTGAATAACTCTACTTCTTTGTGCCCAGTTTGCTCAAGCGCAAAATGTGTATAATAATGAACTTCTTGACTAAAACATGCTATATATCCTGAGATTAATGAAAGTTACCTGTTATTTAACCATGAGATGGATCTATCTTGCCATCAGTCCTTTTGTCCATCTGTCCATCCACCCATCCATCAATTTATTATTGATTAATCTATATCAGAGAACTAGAACTATATCAAACATTTGTTTTACTCTGTGGCTTTCTGAGCCACCAGGAAATACAAGAGAGATTGAATGAAAATGGCAAAGTTTGGTCTTTCTGGTCACCTCAATTTTAAGTCTTTGTAATTCTAATTAGGAGGATATCAATGGCAGCAGTTTTGACTTTGACTGTTGAATGTCTAAAACTTTTATTGAATTTTAACTCTTCATAAAATATGGTTGATTAAGAAAAATCATCAGAACTTCAAGACATAGTCACAATCTTCTGAAAATAAACTGCTCTCCAAGTAAGTGGCGTTTAGAAGATGATAATGTCATCTCTCAAGGAGGCAACATAATCTGGCATGCATCTTTAAAGGAAAGGAAATCACTTTCTCCTTTTTACTTTTATTTTTTTAGCATGCAGTCCTGTAGTTTGTGGGTTCAATATTAGATAACACTGTAGAACAGCAGGAATCCTATTCATTTCTATATTAGAATTATATTTGTTTGGGAACTGCTCAGAAGTCTGTCTCACAGCATCTGACAGCTTGACAAGGCTTGTTGCCATGGAAAACGTTTGTGATGTTATATAAATATATTCCTAGGTCATGAGTTGCCATGTATTTTTTGGACACTGATGCTAAGAGGGAAATGACTGAACATCTTTTTTAGAAAGGAAGAATAACATAGTAAACAAACAATAACAGCAAGTAATAAATATGTGTATCCAGTAAACTGGGGTTCTATTTTCTTAAGAATTAGACTTACGTTCTCACAACCATTTTAGCTATAAAAGTTCATTTATAGCCAAGGCTTTCCCCCCTTAAAATATTCTTATTACCAGTCATTTTGCAATATTAATGTTCCACTATTAATAGACTGAGAGACAAGGGAGCCATTATTCTTGCTCTCTATCTGTTATTCCATTAAGTAAGACTGCCAACCTCTGACTGCTAGCAGCTCTATAATGAACCGTGTGCTCAAGCTGCAGCATATATCCTAAGTAAAGTTGTCCTCACATGTTGATTTTGGTGCATATTATGGCTAGACAGGAAAAAAGTACAACAACAAGATGTGGGGGGAAACACTCCATTCAGGTTAGGATTTAAAATAGTCGTTTTCTTTGGAATTGATGGGAGGTGAAAAAGGGTTGGGGAAATGATGTGGAAAGTCATGGGTGAATGTATCTGTCATTTGTCCTCTTCTTATGACTGCTGCCCTTTGTGAGAGCTCCAATGGTACCTACAGTTGGACATACACAAGCCTGTTATCCATCCTTGCCTTCTCTAACACACTATCATTTATTCAACCAGTAATGAGACCTGCCAGATTCTTACGCTTGGGTAAACACTGCCTACCTTAGGAGTGACTGTTAGCTGTGTGTGGGAATGCTGCCTTCACTGTTGTAACTGTGGCCTCTGCTGCTGTTCACTCCTTGAGTCAATGATCGATGTTCCAAATACCACCTCCTTGGGCCACAACAGAGAGGGTGGATGGCCCTCTGATCTGTAAGCATGCCATCTTTCTCTTAAATTAATGCAAATGTAGATTTCTACCAGAGTCTGAATCCCTTGATGGGTTGTAATCTATTGTGAGTTATGCCACTAATGCTTTACAAGTCCATATATTTGAAAAGTACTTAGTTTTTAGTATGAATTTACAGGAATTCAGTTTGTTCTGTAATAATATCACTCCTTTTCACTTGACTTATGTTGTGCTTCCTTGACAATGGAATGGAATGGAATGTAGCTATCTATGGCCCTGAGCACTGGGCCTCGTACTTAGATTGTGCCACACAAAGCAACATCATCCCATTTGTATAGAAAGAAAAATAAACAACGGTTTAGGGCAGATTGGTGGAGAAAAGATAATCAGACATTTATTTGATTTTTCCCTCTGCAGATCACTTTTACAAACACCATATCCTTTGATTCTCTCTTCAACCCTACAGGGTATACAGGAAAGTGATATTTAACCATTTCACAGGTGAGGAAATGGAGGTTTGGACAGCTTTAGGGATTTACTCAAGCTGCACATTATGTAGGCGACAGAGGGGTGCTTCTCACGAAATAGAATCACCTAGCTAACAACGTATACAAGACTTACTAAGCACAGAATTTGCATCGGCGTGCTTTCTTCACCCTAAGCTGAGAACACTTCATTAACAAGTCCTCAACTCAGAATGGAGACAGAATGAGTGGGTGGAGATGAACTTCTCCATGGCTCCTCTGGCTTCCTTCACCTGCTGTGAGGGTCGCTCTCTTTGGGTGAGATGCCCTGTTGTTTTGCTCTCTACATGCTTGGAGCTTTCCTTGCACTGGAAATTGAAGGCACAGAAATAGGAGGACTCTGATGTCATCCAAACTAAGGAAAGCAACTCATTTTATTTTTAAACACTGCACCTCTGATTATTTTTGCTGTAATTTATCCAGGTAATTCTGTCTGCAGGAAAATGAAGGAAAAGTAACATTTGCTTGAATGATCTCCATTCTCTAATGTTTTTCATAGATACAAACACAGATCATAAGGAAATAGGTCCACATATACAGGTAAATTCGAGAAAAAAGTTTTTCAGTTATTTATTTAATGTTAACGTTCTTAATTTTGAAATAAAAGTTTTATACTTTGTAAGTTAAAAAATGTACCTTAATTTTAAAAAGTGAAGCTGTTTTGTGCTTTTGGATAGCCTCAAGCATCCTCATAGTCTTTGTGCATAAGAATCTTGTAAAATTATACTAAAATCTGAAGTTACCATGTGATTAAGACTATTAAGGTATTCTATGTCATATGGTACCATTCTTATAATATTCAGTTTCTTTTTCTTTTACTATAAAAATAAATATGAACAAAATATAGTCATTGATTAAGCATATTGTATTTCAAGTATTTTCAAATAAATAATTTTATTTATTCTAGAGAGCAATAGTATTATTTATAAGTAATCTAGTTTTTGGTGGGAATGTAAATTGGTGCAGCCACTATGGAAAACAGTATGGATGTTCCTCAGAAAACTAAAAATGGAATTACCATAGGATCCAGCAATCCCACTCCTGGGCATATACCTGGACACAACTATAATCTAAAAAGATACATGCACCCCTATGTGCATAGCCACACTATTCACAATAGCCAAAACATGGCAACAACCTAAATGTCCATTGACAGGTGAATGAATAAAGAAAATGTGGTACATATACACAATGGAATACTACTCAGCCCTAAAAAAGAACAAAATAATGCCATTTGCAGCAACATGGATGCAACTAGAGGTTATCATACTAAGTGAAGTAAATCAGAAAGAGAAAGACAAATACCATATGATATCACTTATATGTGGAATCTAAAATATGGCACAGAACAGAAACAGACTCACAGACCTAGAGATCAGACCTGTGGGGGGTGGGTGGGCAGGAGAGGGATGGACTGGGAATTTGGGGTTGGTAGATGCAAACTATTATATTTAGAATGGATAAACAAAAAGGTCCCTAGCACAGGGAACTATATCCAATCTCCTGGGATAAACCATAAAGGAAAAGAACATTTTAAAAAGAATGTAAATATGTGTAAAACTGAGTCACTTTGCTGTACAGCAGAGATTGCCACAACATTGTAAATCAACTCTACTTCAATTAAAAAGAAAGAGAGAGAGAGAAAAAAATATAGTCATTGACTAAGCATATTGTATTCCAAGCAGTTTCAAATAATTAATTTTATTTGTTCTAGAGAACAAATAAAGTTTATATTTATAAGTAATGTAGTTTATAAGTAATGTAGTTTTTATTTATAAGTAATGTAGTTTTTCTCCTTTCAGGCATATGGTAGGATTGCACTTCTTTGAAGCTAGATATAGCCACGTGACTCGCTTTAACCAATGAAATCCAATCAGAAGTAACATATATCATTTCCATGAAGAAACAATTGATGAAGTAATTTTTCTTCTCCCGTAGCAATCATGAGAGCACAGAAATATGGCCTCCATAAGCCTGAGTCTTTGAGTGACTACCATAAAGAATCACTACATTTTGGTGATTATTTGTTACTGTAGCATAGCCTAGCCTAGCCTGACTGATAGAGCATTTGACAGATGAGGAAACAAAGACTAGGAGAAATGAAGTGACTTGCTCAAATTGGCATAACAAAGTTACAAACCAACTTTTCTGGTTCTTCTCTTCTAGACTTGCAACTTCAATCCAGGCTCAAATAATATGTTCTCCAAGAACCTCAAAATTAAGCAGCCCCTGATTTAACACACATGTATTAGATGTGACATACAAAATAACTGGTGTTTTTGATTGAATTGGAAAATTAGTTAAAGGAATAGTGGTATTGGAGGTTTAAGTGAACAAAGATTAGATCTGCTAACAAGGAATTTTATGGATAAACAAAACAGCTGTGGTGTGGTTTTTAAAATATCTAGAAAATGAAAGTCTCTGAGCTACTTAAACCTTCTAGCTTTTTTATTCAGACAATCAATAGGTGACTCCCAAATAGCTACTTCAACCTACTTATTATAAGAGATTGAGAGGGGGAAAGCAAGACAGTTCCTAGAATACTCTGACTAGATGAGATTTCTAACATAATTGCAAGAAGCTTAGACAATTCACTTGCCATTTACATTAATACTCATGGATCCCTGTCATCTGAACATGCTGATCTACATTCAAGTGAAAATGCACTTTGCAAACAGGCTTTTGGTTGAAATATATTTTTGCAAGATTTCATGATTTGGCAGCCCAATTTCTTCTTTTATACTAAAGAGATTTTTGAATAATGAATTGACTATCTTGGCCACTTCAAAGTCACACAAATTTCACACTCAGTTTTCACTGTGTGTTCGCTCTTACTGGTGATATTTTAATATCCCTGTTTAACTACTTTTTATGTCATTTATTTTTTGTATTTTTGGCAACCTATGTCCCATTTCCTTTAAGCTTTAAGCAATGCCAATTACTTTCTTTCTTTACCTGATGTTTTGCTCATTTCCTCCCTAAGCTAATCTTTCAGGATTTATGAGAGATATATGATTTCTTATTCAAAATAGTCTTAGGAGAAATAGTACACAAACTTCACAGGAAATAGGAAACACTTTTAAAAATAATATTCATTCTAGGGGGTGCCTTCAAGATGGCAGAGGAGTAAGACGTGGAGATCACCTTCCTCCCTACAAATACAACAACACTACATCTACATGTGGAACAACTCCTACAGAACACCTACTGAATGCTGGCAGAAGACCTCAGGCTTCCCAAAAGACGCCCTCAGGCAACCTACATGCAGAGGAGGGGCCAAATCCAAAGCTAAACCCCAGGAGCTGTGCGAACAAAGAAGAGAAAGGGAAATTTCTCCCTTTAATTTAATCTGCAGCCTCAGGAGCAGCAGATTAAATCCCCACAATCAACTTGATGTACCCTGCATCTGTGGAATACCTGAATAGACAACAAATCATCTCAAAATAGAGGCAGTGGAGCAACTGTAGACTTGGGGCTTGCTTTCTGCATCTAATTTGTTTCTGTTTTTATGTTTATCTTAGTTTAGTATTTAGAGCTTATTATCAATGGTAGATTTGTTTATTGATCTGGTTGCTCTCTTCCTTTTTTAATTTTATATATCTATATATATTTTTTTTTTTCCATTTTCTCTTTTTGTGAGTGTGTATGTATATGCTTCTTGGTGTGATTTTGTCTGTATAGCTTTGCTTTTGTCATTTGTCCTAGGGTTCTGACTGTCTGTTTTTTTGTTTGTTTGTCTTTTGTATAGATTTTAGCACTTGTTATCATTGGTGGATTTTAAAATTTTTTTGGATTGGCTGCTCTCTTCTTTCTTTCTCTCTTTTTTTTTTATTACTTTAAAATTTTTTTATTTTTAATATTTTTTTTCTATTTTAATAACTTTATTTTATATTATTTAGTTACTTTTTCTTTCTTTCTTTCTTTTTCTCCCTTTTCTTCAGAGCAGTGTGGCTGACAGGGTCTTGGTGCTCTGGCCTGGTGTCAGGCCTGAGACTGAGGTGGGAGAGCTGAGTTCAGGACATTGGTCCACCAGCGACCTTCTGGTCCCACGTAATATCAAATGGTGAAAGCTCTCCCAGAGATCTCCATCTCAACACTAAGACCCAGCTCCACTCAAAGACAGCAAGCTACAGTGCTGGACACCCTATGCCAAACAACTAGCAAGACAGGAACACAAACCTGCCCACTAGCAGAGAGGCTGCCTAAAATCATAATAAGGTCATAGACACCCCAAAACACACCACTGGACGTGGTCCTGCCCACCAGAAAGACAAGCTCCAGCCTCATCCACCAGACAACAGGCACCAGTCTCTTCCACCAGGAAGCCTACACAACCCACTGAACCAACCTTACCCACTGTGGGTAGATGCCAAAAACAATGGGAACTATGAACCTGCAGCCTGTGAAAAGGAGACCCAAAATGGAGTAAGTTAAGCAAAATGAGAAGTTGGAGAAATACACAGCAGATGAAGGAGCAAGGTAAAAACCCACCAGACCAAACAAATGAAGAGGAAATAGGCAGTCTACCTGAAAAAGAATTCAGAGTAATGATAGTAAACATGGTCCAAAATCTTGGAAATAGAATGGAGAAAATATAAGAAACGTTTAACAAGGACCTAGAAGAACTAAAGAGCAAAAAAACAATGATGAACAACACAATAAATGAAATTAAAAATTTCTAGAAGGAATCAATAGCAGAATAACTGAGGCAGAAGAACGGATAAGTGACCTGGAAGATAAAATAATGGAAATAACTACCTCAGAGCAGAATAAAGAAAAAAGAATGAAAAGAATTGAGGACAATCTCAGAGACCTCTGGGACAACATTAAACACACCAACATTTGAATTCTAGGGGTCGCAGAAGAAGAACAGAGAAAGAAAGGGTCTGAGAAAATATTTGAAGAGACTATAGTTGAAAACTATATGGGAAAGGAAATAGTCAGTCAAGTCCAGGAAGTGCAGAGAGTCCCATACAGGACAAATTCAAGGAGAAACACACCAAGACACAAATTAATCAAACTATCACAAATTAAATACAAAGAAAAAATATTAAAAACAGCAAAGGAAAAACAACAATTAACATACAAGGGAATCCCCATAAGGTTAACAGCTGATCTTTCAGCAGAAACTCTGCAAGCCAGAAGGGTGTGGCAGGACATATTTAAAGTGATGAAAGGGAAAAACCTACCACTAAGATTACTCTACCCAGCAAGGATCTCAATCAGATTCAACGGAGAAATTAAAACCTTTACAGAGAAGCAAAAGCTAAGAGAATTCAGCACCACCAAACCAGCTCTACAACAAATGCTAAAGGAACTTCTCTAGGAAGGAAACACAAGGGAAGGAAAGACCTACAATAACAAACCCCAAACAATTAAGAAAATGGTAATAGGAACATACATATTGATAACTACCTTAAAAGTAATTGGATTAAATGCTCCAACGAAAAGACATAGACTGGCTGAATGGATACAAAAACAAGATCCGTATATATGCTGTCTACAAGAGACCCACTTCAGACCTAGGGACACATACAGACTGAAAGTGAAGGGATGGAAAAAGATATTCCACGCAAATGAAAATCAAAAGAAAGCTGGAGTAGCAATCCTCATATCAAATGAAATAGACTTTAAAATAAAGACTATTACAATATACAAAGAAGGACACTACATAGTGATCAAGAGATCAATCCAAGAAGAAGATATAACAATTGTAAATAATTATGCACCCAACATAGAAGTACCTCAATACATAAGGCAAATGCTAACAGCCATAAAAGGGGAAATCGACAGTAACACAATCATAGTAGGGGACTTTAACACCACACTTTTACCAATAGACAGATCATCCGAAATGAAAATAAATAAGGAAACACAAGCTTTAAATGATACATAAACAAGATGGACTTAATTGATATTTATAGGACATTCCATCCAAAAACAGCAGAATACACTTTCTTCTCAAGTGCACACGGAACATTCTCCAGGATAGATCACATCTTGGGTCACAAATCAAGCCTCAGTAAATTTAAGAAAATTGAAATCATATCAGGCATCTGTTCTGACCACAACGCTATGAGATTAGAAATCAATTACAGGGAAAAAAAGGTAAAAAACACAAACACATGGAGGCTAAGCAATACGTTACTAAACAACCAAGGGATCACTGAAGAAAGCAAAGAGGAAATTAAAAAATACCTAAAAACAAATGACAATGAAAACACAACAACCCAAAACCTATGGGATGCAGCAAAAGCAGTTCTAAGAGGGAAGTTTATAGCAATACAATCCTGCCTCAAGAAACAAGAAACATCTCAAATAAACAACCTAACCTTATATCTAAAGAAATTAGAGAAAGAAGCACAAAACAACCCCCCAAAGTTAGCAGAAGGAAAGAAATCATAAAGATCAGATCAGAAATAAATGAAAAAGAAATGAAGGAAACGATAGCAAAGATCAATAAACTAAAAGCTGGTTCTTTTAGAAGATAAACAAAATTGATAAACAATTAGCCAGACTCATCAAGAAAAAAAGGGAGAAGACAAATCAATAGAATTAGAAATGAAAAAGGAGAAGTAACAACTGACACTGCAGAAATACAAAGGATCATGAGAGATTACTACAGGCAACTATATGCTAATAAAATGGACAACCTGGAAGAAATGGACAAATTCTTAGAAAAGCACAACCTTCTGAGACTGAACCAGGAAGAAATAGAAAATATAAACAGACGGATCACAAGCACTGAAATTGAAACTGTGATTAAAATCCTTCCAAAAAACGAAAGCCCAGGACCAGATGGCTTCACAGGCGAATTCTATCAAACATTTAGAGAACAGCTAACACCTATCCTTCTCAAACTCTTCCAAATTATAGCAGAGGGAGGAACACTCCCAAACTCATTCTACGAGGCCACCAACACCCTGACACCAAAACCAGACAAAGATGCCACAAAGAAAGAAAACTACAGGCCCATATCAATGATGAACATGGATGCAAAAATCCTCAACAAAATACTAGCAAACAGAATCCAACAGCACATTAAAAGGATCTTACACCATGATCAAGTGGGGTGTATCCAAGGAACGCAAGGATTCTTCAATATATGCTAATCAATCAATGTGATAAACCATATTAACAAATTGAAGGAGAAAAACCATATGATCATCTCAATAGATGCAGAAAAAGCTTTCGACAAAATTCAACACACATTTATAATAAAAACCCTCTAGAAAGTAGGCATAGAGGGAACTTATATCAACATAATAAAGCCCATATAGGACAAAGCCACAGCCAACATCTTTCTCAATGGTGAAAGACTGAAATCATTTCCACTAAGATCAGGAACAAGACAAGGTTGCCCACTCTCACCACTATTATTCAACATGGTTTTGGAAGTTTTAGCCACAGCAATCAGAGAAGAAAAAGAAATAAAAGGAATACAAATTGGAAAAGAAGAAGTAAAACTGCCACTGTTTGCAGATGACATGATATTATACATAGAGAATACTAAAGATGCTACTAGAAAACTACTAGAGCTAATCAATGAATTTGGTAAAGTTGCAGGATACAAAATTAATGCACAGAAATCTCTTGCATTCCTATACACCAATGATGAAAAATCTGAAGGAGAAATTAAGGAAACACCCCCATTTACCACTGCAACACAAAGAATAAAATACCTAGGAATAAACCTACTTAAGAAGACAAAAGACTTGTATGCAGAAAACTATAAGACACTGATGAAAGAAATTAAAGATGATACAAATAGATGGAGAGACATACCATGTTCTTGGATTGGAAGAATCAACATTGTGAAAATGACTATGCTACCCATAGCAATCTACAGATTCAATGCAATCTCTATCAAATACCATGGCATTTTTCACAGAACTAGAACAAAAAATTTCACAATTTGTATGGAAACACAATAGACCCCGAATAGCCAAAGCTACTGAGAAAGAAAAATAGGGCTGGAGGAATCAGGCTCCCTGACTTCAGACTATACTACAAAGCTACGGTAATCAAGACAGTATGGTACTGGCACAAAAACAGACATATAGATCAATGGAACAGGATAGAAAGCCCAGAGATAAACCCACACACATATGGTCACCTTGTCTTTGATAAGGGAGGCAAGACCATACAGTGGAGAAAAGATAGCCTCTTCAATAAATGGTGCTGGGAAAACTGGACAGCTACATGTAAAAGAATGAAATTAGAACACTCCCTAACACCATACACAAAAATAAACTCAAAATGGATTAAAGACCTAAATGTTAGACCAGACACTATACAGCTCTTAGAGCAAAACATAGGCAGAACACCCCATGACATAAGTCACAGCAAGATCCTTTTTGACCCACTTCCTAGAGAAATGGAAATAAAAACAAAAAAAATCAGATGGGACCTAATGAAACTTAGAAGCTTTTGCACAGCAAAGGAAACCATAAACAAGATGAAAAGACAACTCTCAGAATGGGAGAAAATATTTGCAAATGAAGCAACTGACAAAGGATTAATCTCCAAAATATACACGCAGCTCATGCAGCTCAATATCAAACAAACAAACAAACAAACAACCCAATCCAAAAATGGGCAGAAGACCTAAATAGACATTTCTCCAAAGAAGATATACAGACTTCCAACAAACACATGAAAGGATGCACAACATCACTAATCATTAGAGAAATGCAAATCAAAACTGCAATGTGGTATCACCTCACATGGGTCAGAATGGCCATCATCAAAAAATCTACACACAATAAATGCTGGAGATGGTGTGGAGAACAGGGAACCCTCTTGCACTGTTAGTGGGAATGTAAATTGATATAGGCACTATGGAGAACAGTATGGAGGTTCCTCAAAAAAACTGAAAATAGAACTACTATACAACCCAGCAATCCCACTACTGGGCATAAACCCTGAGAAAACAATAATTCAAAAAGAGCCATGTACCACAATGTTCATTGCAGCTCTATTTACAATAGCCAGTACATGGAAGCAACCTGTGTCCATCAACAGATGAATGGATAAAGAAGATGTGGCACATATATACAATGGAATATTACTCAGCCATAAAAAGAAACGAAATTGAGTTATTTGTAGTGAGGTGGGTGGACCTAGAGACTGTCATACAGAGTGAAGTGAGTCAGAAAGAGAAAAACAAATACCGTATGCTAACACATATATATGGAGTCTAAAAAAAAAAATCGTTCTGAAGAGCCTAGCGGCAGGACAGGAATAAAGATGCAGACATAGAGAATGGACCCGAGGACACGGGGAAGGGGAAGGGGAAGCTGGGACGAAGTGAGAGAATGGTATGGACATATAAACACTATCAAATGTAAAATAGATAGCTAGTGGGAAGCAGCCGCATAGCACAGGGAGGTCAGCTCGGTGCTTTGTGTCCACCTAGAGGGGTGGGATAGGGAGGGTGTGAGGGAGACGCAAGAGAGAGGAGATATGGGTATGTATGTATATGTATAGCTGATTCACTTTGTTATACAGCAGAAACTAACACACCACTGTAAAGCAATTATACTCCAATAAAGATGTTAAAAAAAATAATATTCATTCTACTTTTAAGTGTCAGAGTGGTCTTTCATGACTCACTCAAACCTTCAATTCCTTAGTTTCCCCATCTACTAAATATGAATAACTGCCATCTTCCTCATTTTAAACTCAAAGAGTATATTGAGAAAAATGAAACTGTGTTTCTAAAACTTTCTCAGTCTTGTAAAAAAAGTAGATATATTTAAAATATATGAATCAAACCTGTCTACATTTGGGACAATGGCATTTTAAAACAATTATGCTATAACCTTTGGAATGAACTAGTGTGTTCAAAGTGCAACAGAATTGGAGTTTCCAAGTATCAAAGTAAATCACAAGTTGATTTCACAAAGGGTTTATCAGACTTGCACTCATTTTAGACCTCAACGTCTGATACAATATAACATTTCAAATAATCAGAAAAAAAGGAACTTGATTACCTGAATTAAGCATCATGTTATTTGTCATTTCTGGAAGTGTTCTTGGTATTAGTAAAAATAGCTAACAGTTCTAACAGTGCTTTCTGTGTTTCCATTCCTATGTGGGTGTTTATTACTTTACCTCATTTATTGTAATTCTCTCACAACAGCCAAATGAGCTACGTATTTTTCTTACCGTCCCCATTTTACATACTCAGAAAGAGCCTTAAGAAGTTAATGAACTGGTTCAAGGTTACAAAGCTAGTAATCAGCAGTGCTCAGATTTGAAGATAGGAACTTTAATTCCTGAGACACATTTTAACCACTACCATATAACCTTTTGTGATTACTGATCAAATTATTTTAGGAAACTTATGGTAAGATTCCAGATTAATAGACAAAATAAGGAAGCAATATGGAAGATTCTCTACCTCAGAACTTTCATCAATAACATCTAGCCAGAGTAGAGGAATGTGGAGGCACCTGCAATGAAACAGAGAGAAGCAAATGACTGGAATGTTGGAAAATCTCTGAACCACATCAAATGATGCAGGTTTTCTTAAGACTCAATGGATTTAGTTTCATAGAGAGAAGATGAGTAGGAACATTGCAACTGAGTTAAAACTTTTTAAGACCTGTCATGTGATAAAGGAAGGAGGCTGACTCTGGGTTGATCCAAAGACGCAAATAACGGCCCGTCAATAAAAGTTACAGTGTGGAGACAGATTTGGAGTTAATTTGTTAATCAGCCATCGTTCTGTGAACGTTCTATCATGCATAGCTTCTCTGGAATGAAGTTCACAAACAGAGCACCAGATGAAAACCTACATCAGAAGTCCCTTTAATTTATTTTCATTGACATTGAACGTTTTCAGTGTGCATCTGTAGTTGTTGTTGGGGGAACTCTTAAAGGGGTAAGAGCAGCACTGGCAGTGGAAAGAAGCCGGAACTTGTGAAATCTATCAGGGAGACGTCCACGGAACCTTAGCACACGCAGCATCCTTAGCATGCATATGTAGGAAAAGTTCTTAACCAAGTGTCACTCCCTCTAATTCAAGTAGTAACATTATTTGGAGTGTTCTTGATTACCAGAGCATGAGTAAGGTTGACCAGTTGTTTAAAATAAGAAAGCCCACATCAGGCTTCTATCAGGTTTACTGAAACAAATAGGCATAAAATTGCTTTGGGGATTGAACACACATATACAATTCCCCCCCCCCCCCCAAATCATCTAATCATCTGGAAATTGAAAGTGCTTAGACTGGAAATCCCATGCAGTCAGGGATTCTGTGTTCATTGCTGAATTCTCAATACTCAGCACAGAAACTTGCACCTAGCAGGTCCTCAATAAATAAATAGTCATTGAGTGAAGCACAGTAAATGCAATAGGTAATCATTCCTAGGAATTGCATAAACGTGATGATCAGGAGAGAATTGAGATTTAAGTTACAGAACTTCTGGAAATATTTTAAATCTTTCCTGTTGCTTTATGCTTTGACTCCAAAGTCTTGAGTTCAGAATTTAAGAAAATTGGAGATAAATGGTCCAGACAGTTCCTGTTAAAACAGCGGAGCAGCTCAACTATTCCAAAGAAAGAGTCTTTCGTTTGCAGTTAGACCTGAGTTTAGTCGTGTTTCCAGAAAGCCCTACTTTCATAAAAAGTGGTTTGGATCCATTGCAACTTAAACAGAAGATGGCAATACTAGTGAGCAGACTTCTAGATTTAACAGCTTTCTTAAAAATTAAGAACACACAACCAGACAGCCTGCAGGATACTCCTGAGAAAATTTTCATTATATTTAAACAATTGAATGTCAGTGCTAATAACCGATTCCTGCTGGATTGAATTCTTTCCCAACAAAAAGGAAACCATTTAGTCACACTAGCATGTGTCCTCCACGTGAAACATTTGAAGTTGTATTAATGTGTTACAGGTGATGTTGTCAAGAAAGGGCTGTGACCCTGGAACCACTACTGAACAACTTGGGAGTTGGTTATCCTGCATTTATCTCTTCCTTTCCTGGAACACTTGATGTGCTCCTAGCCACTGAATAAAGTATGTACACAGTAGAATCAAACCAAGTGCAATAAAAGGAACTGAAAAGCTGCAGTTGGTGGTATAACCGCTAATGGTGAGACTGGCCTACAGTCAGAAAAGTTCTTTTTCTGTGATTTTCTCTCCTCCATCTGATTTTTGAACAAGTTACATTTTAGAAAATGAAATGTTATATGTCTCATTCATTTGAAAGCAGGATAACTATAAATGAGAATATTCTTTAACTCATATTATTCCTGCTTTGGATGTTATGAATCAGAAAATGCTGAACTCCCTGCACCCTCCCCACCTCCCCCTCCCGCCCCGCCCCAGAGCATCTAATAGTGCCTTGTATGTTCTTAGGTTGATTGCAAACTTTTCCATAGTTATATGTTGACCCACTAAAGGGTAAAATATTAAAAGAAAAATTCAAGTGAAGCGACTAGATCAATTTAGACCCCCTATGGCTTACCTCCCATTTGTGAAAGGGATAGGATATCCTCATGAAACCTCAAAGTACCCCATTCCATTTCTTTGAGGATTAATCAGTCAACAACTAATTATTGAATTATCTACCAGACACATAGAGGCACAGCACTATGCCAAATCTAGGCAAGCCATGCCAAGATAAATACCTTCGTTTGTTTTAAAATTAACCCCACTGCTCTAATAAGGTAACTTTACAGAATACGTAAACCCAAATCAGTGATCGATTTTCCAGCAAGTGAATTTGAAAACTTTGATTGAAAATGTTCTAAACATTTTTAATCTCTCTTTCTTCCTACTCATAACAGTAAAACTGAAAATAAGCACTTATACAACCTGGCCAAATATTTAGATAAAGAATGAGTTTGTAACCAGCAATATCTTAAAATGTGTTTGAGTTATTCTATATGCTACTTAAATAGTTAAACTGTCAGCCTGGGATTTTGTATATATTCCTCATTAGGTTGCCTCCAAGACCCCAGGGTAGGTATATCTGCATTCTAAACTTTTGTATTTTTCCATGGTTTATATACCCCATAAAATGCCTTGAGAACTTTATGAGGGATGTTACATTAATATGTGTTATTATAAATATGATTTAAATATCTAAAGCATTACAGAGTGATTACTGTTCAATAAGGCAGCATGCATAAAATGGTTATCTCCACACTGTGCTTAGGTTTCTACAATATAATATAATGAATTGTTCAATATAGTTTGCATGCTATTTGTCTCTGTTTCTTCCTGGGCTCGAGGGAAGCTGATGTGCAATCCTCTAACAAGATGATCATAAATTGCAGAACAATAAACAGCCCTTGAGATTTTTAGATAGTATGTTGTTAGCATGCAATCCATCTTGGGAAACTTGATTTAATACCTCAAAGGAACATCTCTGACAATGCTCAACATTGTTTTAAAATGCTGCTAATCAATTAGTGCATTGGAGAATCCTAATGTCTCTGCCTCTTTCCTAGCCCATCCCAAGAACTTTGGCTGGTTATTTTGTAAAGCAAAAGATTTAGGGAGCCCCTGCATGGATGCACTTGGGTTCCCCTGGAAAACATTAAAGGTGATCCTGCATGAAAGGAAGGATCAGCCAGCCTCCCTAAATCATCAAGATCAGTGAGGGTGTCATCTTCAAAATTCATTTCAATTTTTCTAAATTACCCTTCTTGTGGCCAAGAAGGATAAATTTAGATAAAAGGTAACTATTATTCTAAAGTCAAGACTATAAGTCAAGTACCCTCCCCCTCCAAAATGTATATATATTTGCTTTTTTTTTTTTAATTAATTAATTAATTTATTTTTTATTTTATGGCTGTGTTGGGTCTTCGTTTCTGTGCGAGGGCTTTCTCTAGTTGCGGCGAGCGGGGACCACTCTTCATCGCGGTGTGCGGGCCTCTCACTATCGCGGCCTCTCTTGTTGCGGAGCACAGGCTCCAGATGCGCAGGCTCAGTAATTGTGGCTCACGGGCCCAGCTGCTCCGTGGCATGTGGGATCTTCCCAGACCAGGGCTCGAACCCATGTCCCCTGCATTGACAGGCAGATTCTCAACCACTGCGCCACCAGGGAAGCCCTATTTGCTTTTATTTACACGTTTCTTTTGGTGTATATAATGTATCTTGTAACTATGTATATTCGTATTATATTGGAGAATCTCAAGATATCTATAGATATGATCTACTCCTCACACATCTATTAACTCGTAAAGTAGAAACAAAAGTTAAAAAACCAACAAAAACAAAACCCACCCTGTGGAAAAAGAGATAATGTCAACAATTGCTTAGTTCATGATAGATCATTCAATTCTTTTTTCTACTGCATGAAATGTAATAATTAAAGTAACAATTGCTATGCAAGGGGGAGGATCATTACCTCCCCTTAAATTTTATGGTATTTCCTCCTTTTCTTAAATGGTGTCCTTTTATTTTTCTACATTAATTTACTGAAGACAATTCTCAGGCAGTTCCTCATCTTTCTTTCTATCTTTTGTTATGGTGCAATACTCTTGCTTTTTCAATATCCCCCAGACACAGCTGGCTCCTGTTGCCTGCAGGGTGAAATCACAGGTTGTGTTGAGGGGAGACACCCAGCTATACCCCTCAACCATGCTTCCAGGGCAAGTTCACTCCACTTATGCAGCTGGGACTAACTGGCTGGATTAAGAAACAAAGTGAAATAAACAAAGCAGTTAATCAGTCCAACTAAAAGAAACTTTTCCTTTTCCCTTAAACAACAAGGCTAAGTACCTGTTTCACCTGATTTATAAAAAAAAAAAAAAAAAAAAAAAAAAGCAGCACCCTGTTCTGGCGATGTGTAAATACAGTCAATGATTTCCTCAGCCCAAAGTTAGTTTCCTCTGACAAACAGAAAATTTCAACATTTTATGTCTGTTCTTTCCTTTAAAGATACATAAGGTGTGCTTTTCTGGAAGCCATCTAAACTTCATATTAACTCCCATACATAATGGGAATCCTTACCATATTTGCTCCCCTATGTAATGGGAAGCCAAAAGGTAAAAGCTTTTTTCTCCCCTCTCCAAATAATTGAACAAGTATTTAAGTAGCCTGGTTCATAATTTAGAGTCAGGATGAAGCTCATTTTTCTAAGCCCTAAGAACTTTGAACAGTGTTATATTTTGCTTTCTTTGTAATGTTATTTCTAGACAAAGTGAGAAACAATCAATTTCTAAATTACATCTCTTGCTTTGCTCCATTGCTCCTTTTTGGAGCCGTTAGTACAGTTAAATAATAAATTACAATATAACTGACAATAATTGCTCGTGTGTTTTAAAAATTTATCAGTCCCATATGTATATTTGTTTGGTCTCACTACAATACTATAATGCAATTTGGCAGATTATCCTCATTTTATGTAAGTAAAAATGGAGGCATAAAGTGGAAAAGCAGCCAAAGGAACAGGAAAAAGCCAAGGCCAAAGTCAGGTAATTTAAATATTTTAATACTTTTGTAGTGTTTTGATTGGAAAAGAGGCTTAGAGTAAAAATTGAGAGAATGTTTTGGTATTAGGTGTCTTTAAAAAATTATCCAAGAGTTCATTCTCACACTTTTTCTCTTTGTCCTCTGAGGTATCAATGAAACTTTATTACATACTGGTGTTTGCCAAATTCAGCTGTATTTAGCTTAGTAGTCCTTAATAAAACAAGTGATTCTGATCGCAGAATTGGTTTCAATAAATCCTATTCCCGTGTTATCTTTCATGGAACCTAAATGACATCTTCCTCATAGTCAAACCTTTCAATGATTTCAAAACCAAACAGGACTTGCCACACAGCAGGGGCTCCAAGGTTAGTACCTGTTTCATTGATTGTTATAGAAACCACTCTTGTTCAAAACATGAACTCCCAAGATATAAGGGGGAAAAATGACATGGTAGAGCTTCTTTCTTGTCGTTTCCTTTCTGTCCTGATCCTATTCAAGTGTCTTTTCTACAATTTTCTCCTTTCACCTCATTCAGATGTATCTCTGTAGTACAGTCCGACCCCATTTTTAAGTAATTAGAGGCTCATGGCTCAGTGTGTAGGTTATTCTGGTCCACTATTATCATTACTTCCTGAAGCTTTTGGGTGCCCTAGTACCATTCCTTTTCTTGTTAGTGTCTTTATCAGAAAGTGAAAACAAAAAGGCATTGAATTGAAACCAGTTTGTTTTGTGAATTTCTACTTCTATAGAGCCTTCCCAAAATGAATGGTTGAAAGATTTATTCTCTTCATTGGAGTAATCCAAACTTTATATACCATGAACACAGACAGTTAATAGTTAGGTTTTTAAAAAATAATCATATCTTCAAAAATGCTTTCTATCTACCCATTTCCAAGTCCCTGTTATTCAACAAACATTTCTTGGTCATTTTGTTGTGTTAGTTGCTGTACATAAAAAATTTTAAAGTGGAGACAATACAAGATGCTCTAATACAAGGTAGTGTATTATATTAGTATAAAAATATATTAATTAAATGCTACATATTACATTAATTAAGTTATCTATGCCAAAGTGGGCATAGAAAATTAATTCTCTAGGAGAATCTAGGAAGGTTTTACAGGAGAGGTGGGTTTTGAGTTTGGTGTTGAACGATGGAATTAGATTGTAGACTTGAATACTAAACTAAGACATTGATTTTATTCTATTGTAAAAGAAAGGATTGACTTAACCTTTGGAACTTTTTTTTTTAAACAGATTTTTTAAAACTTTTTTTAATTTATTTTTTAATTTTTATTTTATGGCTGTGTTGGGTCTTCGTTTCTGTGCGAGGGCTTTCTCTAGTTGAGGCAAGTGGGGGCCACTCTTCATCGCAGTGCGCAGGCCTCTCTTGCTGCGGAGCACAGGCTCCAGACGTGCAGGCTCAGTACTTGTGGCTCACGGGCCTAATCGCTCTGTGGCATGTGTGATCTTCCCAGACCAGGGCTCGAACCTGTGTCCCCTGCATTGGCAGGCAGATTCTCAACCACTGCGCCACCAGGGAAGCCCTGGAACTTTAATATCTCCATCTGTATTACCAAATAGAATGTAAAACATGAAATGATACTGACCTGTTAAATGGTAGGAAGACATACGTGGCCTGGGGCAATGACTAGACTGAACACAAGCACTCTCTCCACAAGCATGACAGCACCCGAAGGACCAGACTTGCTCCCCAAATCACATGCAAGTTGGAAAAAGTAAAAAAAAAAAAAAAAAAAAAGAAAAAGAAAGGAGTCACCAGTGATTTTTAAAGCTAGAGAATAAGAGCATCCCACGACTTAATTCATAACATTTAAGTTATTCTCTAATTGCTTTCTATTCTTAAATTTCCTCCAGCCTTTTGATATTTAGATTATCTTTTACTTAGATTATCTTTTATTATCCTGTAATAGAACATGTCTGATTCTTTGACTTATCTCTCAAGTAAAAACTGGAACTTGAAAGTCAGAGTAACCGGATGATGCTTTTAAAAAGCGATGCCATCAAAAGCATTTGAAATTAGTCCCATTTACTTGAAATATACGATTTTAAAAAATGGGTGGGCTTCCCTGGTGGCGCAGTGGTTGAGAGTCTGCCTGCCGATGCAGGGGACACGGGTTCGAGCCCTGGTCTGGGAGGATCCCACATGCCGCGGAGCAACTAGGCCCGTGAGCCACAATTGCTGAGCCTGCGCGTCTGGAGCCTGTGCTCCTCAACAAGAGAGGCCGCGATAGTGAGAGGCCCGTGCACCGCGATGAAGAGTGGCCCCCACTTGCCACAACTGGAGAAAGCTCTCGCACGGAAACGAAGACCCAGCACAGCCATAAATAAATAAACAAATAAATAAAAAGCCAGACCCTTAGCTCTTAAAAAAAAAAAAAAAAGGGTCTTAATAAACAATCTGAAGGTAATAGATACGTTAAACGGCAGAGTCCTAGTCATCTTCATTGACTCCCCACACAGAGACCCTTTACCAATTCAAATGCCTTTCTCAGATGCTTGCAACGCCTCTCATGATGAGTTACTATATTAATTACTTTACTCTTACCCCCAATTTTTCTGAATATATATGAGTTTCCAAGTACTCTGCCAGGAGGTGAGGACAGGAGGATAGGAAGTGCATAACCCATCTTCAACGATCATAAGTTTTTCTTTTTGTGTGTGATTCTGAAGCATTTATTGCCCTGACGGCGCAGGGTGTTCACTGGGCAGCTTGGCTGCAGCCCAACTCCTCCCTTCCCTGCCACGTGCTTTTACACAGGTGTGTAAAGGGGACCCTTATATTGCAAAGAGATTTTCAGTCTCTCAGGGAATAGGACCAGGGGCTTTTCTCGGGCCTCAGTCTTGGGCACTGGCTTTCAGAGAGGGTTTGTACTTCCCTGTCATCTCCTTGCGCAACGGCACCTGCCCGTCCATCTCACAGATGCACTCCCACTTTCAGGGGCCAAAGTGCGCTGGGTGAGAAAGCTGATTTTTCTCCTGCTCCTCTTTCTTGAGGGTTTCCTCATTCTTCCCCAGAATCTTTTTGATGTGCTCCACGACCTGCTTATTGCTCTTGGTCTCCACGTCCACGAGGACTTGCTCCCCAGAATCGAAGTAGAACCGCAGGAAGGGTGTCAGCGTCATGTTCTTAAACATCATGATCTGCACCCAGGGGTTCTTGTACTGGATCTGAGGTATGTTGAAACACACGAATTTCCTGGCGCCTTCGCCCATCTCCCCGTGCGTGTTGTAGCTCACCGTCATGACCTTCACCGAGTCCTTGAACACCACGTCCCCCTGACCCAGGTACTGCAGGGTGCGGCGGATCGGGGAAGCGGCCCGTCACAGGCACGGGGGCGGCGGAGGGGCCGGACCCCCGGCCTCGAGCCCAGCAGCGCGAAGAGACGAGCGCAGCCGATGCCTCCAGGGCGGCCCTCGCGCAGCTTCTCCAATGATCATAATTTTTAAATGAGATTTTTCTGGAATGAAAATACTTGAAGGCAAGAAACATGTCATATATATACACCTGTATACCCCCAATAGCTATGAGTACTAGCAAGTTACCTAATTTCTCTGGATCTCATGTTGATTTTTCAAAGGGTTATCTTGGGAGTTAAATGAGCTAGTGTATCTAAAACTCATCATAAACACTCACATGTTAAACAGGCATACCTCGTTTTACTGTGCTTCGCTTTATCGTGCCTCACAGATACTGTGTATTTTACAAATTGAAGGTTTGTGGCACCCCCGAGTCAAGCAAGTCTACCGGTGCCATTTTTACTAAAGCATTTGCTCACTTCATGTCTTTGTGTCACATTGTGATAATTTTCTCAGTATTTCAACTTTTTCATTTTTATTATATTTGTTATGGTGATCTGTGGTCAATTATCTTTGATGTTACTACTGTGACTCACTGAAGGCTCAGATGATGGGCAGCATTTTTTAGTACTATTTTTTAATTAAGGTGTATGTACATTGTTTTTTAAGACATAATGCTATTGCACAATTAATAGACTACAGTATAGTGTAAGTGTAACTTATGTATGCACTGGGAAACCAAAAAAAAATGTGTGACGCGCTTTATCGTTGTGGGTCTGAAACAGAACCCACAATATCTTTGAGGTATGCCTGTATTTATTGCACAGAGTAGATGTTCTATTGAGATTTAGTGAAATGAATGACTAATTTAATTGGGCCCTCTCTTCTTTGCAGTTTCCAGATTGAGAATTAACTTCTTACTTACCAAACGAACTTATTTTTTAATTAAAGGCTACTTGCTAATATCACATTTCATTGACACTGAAAGGCAGATATGTTGCTGTCATTACGGAAGTTGACTTGGCTTCAAAGCAGTTCTGTTGTCTTCATGAAATTGTACTTTGTGACTTTCTCTCTGCATGTCACTTCTAAACTCCAGCAAGAAAATGATGATGGGCAACATTACAGTAAAAGCGACTGTCTCTTCTATTCCTTATCTTCTTTTCTAGAATCCTCCTTGCAGCAGGGATTCACTGCCATATGGAGGTATGTTTCCGTGCTGTCAGGATGTGGACCTGTGGTGCAGTACAAAACTCCCTTTTCCTCATTAAAGGCGTGCGAAAGTCTAAAAATAAATCTTCTGCTCGTTCATCCTTCACTTTTTAGCAAACCTCTGGGGACAACTGCCAGCCAGGCAGTTCAGGGGAGGAAAGTGAAGCTGAAGTATTCAGAGGGCAAAGCAGGGAGGCAGAGACTCATGATACAGGATTGGAATTAAAGCCAGGGGGAGGTCAAGAACTTGCTAGTAAGATGTTGCCCATCATGTTTTACATTAAGTTAGTCCTGGAGGACTTTCCTCCCCTAAACTCTAAGAGGGAAGAGATAGCTGGTGAGTCAACTGGGCTGTTGCTGTGTATAAGGACTTAGAATTACAGCAAAAGCAATAGGCTGGAAGAGGTGAAGACTGGCATTCTTGCTCGTCCTCAAGGCCCAGCATCTGTGCAAAAACTGTGACTCCTTGCAAAGGTGGTCTTCTTTATTGTTCTGATCTTATAGCCCCTGAAACCCTTGCCCTCCAAATACCCCCTCACTTGTTTTGCCATCATGCCTAAAGTCTCCATGCTACTTATCCTCTTATTGTAATGGACAGGTTATCTGGGAAGAACATCAGATAAAGTCATTTCCAGCCACTCAAATTTTAAATCCAGTTAATTTGTCAGTTTAGTTTTGTTCTCCAGTAAAACTCTAAGGGATTTAGACATGAAGTGGGCAACTTTCAAAGGGGGACGCTCTCCTTGAGGAAGGTAAGAGCAAAATCTTGATCACTAGACTGCCCAGGAAGAGTCCTCTGATAGTACTGGTACTCCAATAGGGCTAACAGGGACGTGTGCACACAGAAAGCGATGGAGGGTGCTGAAGACCACCTTCACTTCAGTAAAGTGCCCAGAGGCTTCCTCTACTCTCTTTCCTTACTCCCTGGTGGAACAGTATTATCTCAGGACTAAGGCTTAGAGCATTTAATCGACAGCAAATAAATTGTGGGATTCTTAAGAGATGGCTCGTCTTTGTTCCTACCCAGATAAAAAGATTGAATTCCAAAACTGTAATATTGGATATCTATCTCTTAAAATGATATTCAGTTAAGAATATCTTTTGCTTTCCCCCCAGTTGTGTTCCATACAACCTAAGGAATATTCTAAAACAAAAGATGATGACCCTATCTTCAACTTATACCCTCAGATTCTTGAAATTCTCAATACTGTTTTATTCATTTTCTTTATTTTGGATTCTCAGAAGTCCTGGTTTCTTTCTCATTAAAAAAAAATCAGAATATTCTGGAAGTGGTGAGACTTTATTAAGGAAAATTCTGCCTCCGTTCTCTTTAGGCTCTGGTAGACTTGATAAAAGCAAATGTTATTGCAGAAGAAAATCATAGCTGAACTTTGAAACATTTTAAACTTACCTCCTTTTGGACCAAGTTTTATCAAATGAAGAACCGAGCTGTAGGATTACTCGAGAATAATATTTATATCTGAGCCTGGATTTGTATAGGAGAGTCTACAGATATTGTGAATTAAATCAAATAATTTAACTGCATACAATCTGGGTATTCTATTCGTTAGAGTTCCAGAATATTTTTTCTGTACTCTTCCCTTTAGAGATCTATATAGTCATGATCTCAAAAAATATAGATGGATAGACAGACATAGATATGATTTTCCCTACATATATACTTTTTCTTTCCAAAATGTCTATTGCTTGATCTGATTTAACTGGTATTGAGAGAGGGCTGAGATCCCTGGACAGATGTGGAGTATTTTTTTAAATGTTTTGTTAGGTTTGAAATATTTCTGTGTTTTAACTCTTTCTTTTAGACTGTTTGATTTTTCAACAATATCAAACATCTTGCTAGGTTTAAGATTTTAGCAAGTGCTTTTTCCTCTTTCATTTTTAAACTAACACGGATCCATTTATTCAAGGGAATTTTACTGAAAGCAGAAGTTGAAAAGAATACTTATTAAACAGCATCATGAAATAAGATCAGGCACATTAAATTGTTAACTTTATTGATTGACTATGTAAAGCATTCTAAACTCACTCAGAGAGAAGCACTGAGGGGCTAAGTTCATTGCAGGGCAATTCAACAGAAATTCCATGCAATGTGAACTCAGCTTTCAACACAAAATTAAAGGGCTTCAGGAATCGCACATTGCAGCTTGCACTAGACGTATGAGACATAAATATATGCATCTGCAAAGATGAAAAAAAAGCAATGCTTTTAAATTGTCTTAATATATCACTTAGAATTTCATGTTTCAGGTCTCAAGAAAGAATTACAACTTTCACAAACATAAAATACAGGTATATATAATCACCACTTTATGGACTCCTGCATAAAGACATATTGCAAAATCTTCTATTAATTGCCAAAATGATTACTCAGTTTCCTGATTTGTAGGGAAGAAGTTGATAACAAACTTACAAAACAAACAAACAAAAACTCTCCTTAAACCAGACACATAGAAAACAATCAACATGCCAAGTCGTTTCTGTTAACTCACGTGTGCATACACCAAGGAGCGATGACAAACATGTCACTATAGGCACAGAAGGATTCTAATAACATAGGATATAGGACATAGAAATATAACAAGATTCTCTGTCTCGATAAGAACTTGAAGTATTATTGCAAAGACAAGGCATATCCATGAAACGTTGAGATAACCTGTGCAAGGGTTAAATTAATGACTAAGCTCATGGGTGGGTGGAAACTGCATTCCCACCATAAACCCCCCATTACAGAGCATTCTTTTGCTCTTTTCCTCTGACTTATACCTAGCTGTTGCTTATTCTCCTGTGTTTTTTCCTCTCCTTGTAGCCTTTCTTACTTGACGTACGTAGGGGGTTATACTCTCCCTCCTCCCCTCTCCCTTTTGGTTACATGTGGTATCTGCAGATGCAGCCCACACAGTTCTCTCTATGAACATCCACTGATAGACAGGTGCAGAGATTGATCACGGCTCGGTAACAGTGCTGGAAATGGCCGCCAGTTGTGAAGAAGAATAACAGCTGGCAGCCATTCTGATTGGTGCTGGCACCGAGGCTTTCTTATGAGATCCAAATGCCTTGAGAACCAAATGTTCCTGGGATTCAGGCTTTCTGCAGCCAACAAAGCTTAGGTCAAAAAGCTAATTGGCTACTTGAAACTTTACTTAGATATCTTCAAGAGAAACAAAAAGGGTTGTTTCTGTTCACTCACGTATGCATATATCAAGGAGCGATGGCTAAACAGATAGACAAGAAAAAGCCAAATGCTTCCTTGAAAGAGCTCTTCTTTCAAGGTAAGACGAGGAAAGGTTTTGAAATAACAATGCAAAATACCTTTTCTATAGAAGCCAAACTGTTATTTCGTACATTCACCATGTAATTATGTCTTTGGTGATATAAAATCTTCTCCATTGTAATTGTTGAAAGCTGAACAAGTCTAGAAAGAGAAAGAAAAGAAAGAAAGAAAAGAGAGAAAGAAAGAAAGAAAGAAAGAAAGAAAGAAAGAAAGAAAGAAAGAAAGAAAGAAAGAAAGAAAGAAAGAGAGAGAGACCCTTTACAGAAGAGAGTTTGGCGCAATTCAAATAGAAATCACAACGCCACACCAATAAAACACTACTTCCTAAAGTTTCCCTACCTTTGCCTATGTGAAACATTGTTGTTCTTTCCCCTTTGCCCCATACTCAAATGCCAGGGCCACAGTAGAGCATGACACAAAGAGTGAAACAGTCCTGTGGCATTCTGATTAGACTCTAACAAAAGCACTTTCCGAAATGCTGTTTCACTAGTGGACAGTTCAATAAAAGAGGGAACTGGGAGGGCAGAACCTCCTGGACACTGTCATTAATGAACATCCTGTCCACACTGACCTCTGCGTATTGCTGTGCCGGACACCATACAGAGCAGGCCACAGACACGCTCCCTGCTACTCTTTAAAGTTTACAATGGAGAACAGATGACAATAGGCTGAGACAACTGATAACACTGTAAGATCATGTACTGAAATTAAAGCATCAAGCAAATAGAAAGAAAAAAAATTGAGCTGTAATGTACAATAGATTAGGATATAAAAAGTCACTCTATGTCATTCATTGAGAAGGAGCTTCATTTTTAGTTAATGAGGAAAAGTCTAATCAGGGAGGTGGAGCTTGAAGAGGTCTTTATGTAAAGAAATCAGATGAGGAATTTGGCAAACTAGGGGGAGGACAGTGCACCAGAGGTGAGGATCATAGGCTGACAAGGTAAAGCATTGGGTAAGGGCAGGAGACAGATTGACATCGGCCAAGTGGAGGGCATGGACTGAAGCCCAGGGTGAGAAAAGAGATTGTAGCTACATAGCACCTGATACAAAATTAAAGCTCAATCTTTGTTTGCTCTAGAATTTTATTATACCATAACATGAATGAATGCATCTATAGCACATGCGTTACTTCCCACCTTGAAGTAGGCAGCTGTCTGCTGCCTATTTGCCATTCCGCCTCAGGTGGCATAGGTAAGGGAGAAGAGTGCGGCCCGGGTGGGTGTCTGAACTGAATGTGACCACTTCCTTTGATGGTGCTTCAGCGGTAGGCTCTGAGGAGAGAGAGATCTTGAGTGAGAAGCAAAGAATACAAAAACCACAGAGGAAAGAAAGAACATTCATTCATTTTGCTTCTTCTTCCACTTTTATTATTAGAGTTAGTTGTGGGTTTAATTTGATGCTTGGTTTCTGTGTATGAATGTAGATAGTATCTCATGAACTCATTTCTATTTATTTGCAGCATTACCTCCTTTGAGCTAATGTGAATTTTTATTTTCTAAAGGGGATCCTCTTCCCCAGGTAATGTGATCTATTAACCAACCATCACGAATGTTATCCAGCCCATTTGAAGCTAGTTCAATTTGACCAGCAAGGTAACACTCTTGAATAAACAAAACTCAAATGTATAATTGTGGGAAGCTACTTGCCTTATTAATATTGCCCTGAGCTTTTTCATAGTCCAGTGTCACCGTTTTGTAAAAGCCTAAGTTTCCAAACCATGAGAGCATATGAAGGTTGAGGTGGTCTAGACAAGAACAATCAAAGAAAGGTTAAAGGGGCTCTGGAGAAAGGTTATAGGAATTGGCACTATGTCACCCGGGAAAGAGAAAATGAAAGAGCAAAGACCAGCCTTAAGTAATTGGGAAAACGTGGTTGATTTGTATATGTAAACACTTCAGTTAGACTAAAGGAAGAACTCTTAAAGTAGGAATGCACAACTGAGATTCTGGAACCGTAGCAATGGTGATCTTTAAGACTGGGATGGACACACTTGTCCAGTGCAGAAACTCACCTGTCTGGGGACACCTCGGGCTTGATGCAGACCATCTCTTCCAAACCTGTCATTTGATGTTACTTCCTGCCTAGTGCGTATGTAAGATGATATGAAAAATGAGGTGTTGCTGGAAATCTTTATTAGTGACCTCACATTCATTGTTAGAAAGAATCAGGAGGGTCAGTGTCATCTCCTTTTGTCTCAAATCTGAGATTGTTCTCTCCTCTTCTACCACAAATTCAGATTTGCTTTCTTTTCAGCAGAATTTTCTTGGGAAAATTCAAGGCTAATAAAGAACTGTGTATTTGGTTCACTACTCATATATTTTCTCACTATTGTGCTTCTTTCACTCGGTTAGTAGAGTTTTTTTTTTTTAATCAATATAAACAGTATCTTTTCTTTTTTAAGATTTCCATTTTCATAGTGTCATTACTGACACTGACAGCTGCCTAACAGTCATGTGAAATATATAATTGCCCAAGGAAGAACATTCCATGACCGATTCTTTCTCTTTCATATTAAAAAGAAGTTAGACAGGCTTGCTAAGCCCCAGGCTTCAGAACTTTATGTCAGCTCAGGAATTCTTTTTATTTTCCAGATATTATATTCATATATTTTTCTACATGTATCAAATGATTTTCTCTGGAATAAGTTTAGTAATATAGGTCTTCCCTGCTTTGTCCCAGGGATTGCCTTTTTGCACTTGTTCTAGATCTTTGTCTAGAGCACCACTCCCAGGTCCAAAAAGACAGAGATAATTCATGCCCTTAATTACTATGTCTCTAGTAACAGTCTAACCATCTCCCCAAATTTCAAATATTATCTAAACTGCTTTCTAAATTTTGAGTTTGAATTTAACGTAGACTTTTAATTTTTTTAAAGGGACTGTCAGCACATATACATTTTTTTTTTCCTGATGGTGCTTTGATTATTCTTTCACTGTTTGCTGAAAGAACCATCCTTCAAGGCACACCCCTGACTGCATTAACATTCTTTCACTTCCCCTCTCTCTACCCCTTTTACCTTATCAAAAACTCTCATTCAGGACTAAAAAGGAAATACCTGAACTTTTTATGAAGTTTTTATCTTTTCTCAAGGACACATCATTCTGATTCCCTTAACATTTTCTAATTGCTCATTTTAATAGCCCTGATCATTTTTTGTTATGATCTTTTGGACCCCCTCCAAATAATCCGTGAGTATGACATTCCGTTTTGTTTTTGTTTTTGCAAACTGGTAGGGAAAAGATGATATTATATCACGGCAGAGAGTGATTCCCAAGGAATAAAATCTTCAGGACAGTTAGAGAATTGAGGGCTGAGAAATTAATGTAGGCTGTGCAATTTATGTCAGACTGCATCTTGGTCGTAGACTTCAGGCTACTGTCATTTTAAGTTACTTTCTTTATGCCTTTGTACATTTCCCTCTAGCCACAGCCCACTTCGAGTAAAAATGAGGTAGTTAGGAGTATTTCTTTGTCTCTTTCTTATCACCCTCCGAACACTACAGGTCTTTAAGGCCCTGCTCTGTATCTTCCCCGTTTATTTTTGGGGTCCTAGGAAGATGTCTCACGTATACTCATGAACAAATTCACATGGCTATTCTTCATTTTCTCCACTATCAATAGTACATGTGCATATTTTCATTCTTGCCATAGGTGGTTCCCGTTATCAAGAGAAACAAGGCCACTTCAGAGTACCAAAGCTGCCATTCTGTCCAGATTTTTATGAGGTACTGTTCTGAGGTCCCCTGATATGGCCATGCCATTGCCACCATGGTTAGTGCCACTGCTTTACCGGAGCATGTGATGGCTCCAGAATTTCTATGTAAGAGGTGTCTGGGCACAGCAGTTGGGTGGGGAGCGGGAAGAGGAAGCTTGGCAGAATTTGTTCTGAGGCTTTGTTTGTATTATTTATTTAGATTTTGGGTTTCCTAGTGTACCTTTAGAGGTTAAGGCGTTGATGGATATTAGCTAACTCAGGAGCCTTCATCGGAGTGTGACCGAGGCTGTGGTGATGTCTCAGGACTAATTCAGGGCGGCAGTCAACTCCAGGGGACAGTTTTTTAGGGTTTGAGATTAGCTCCTGACACTAAGTCATTGCTCAGGGCTCCTTTGCAAACATTCACTCCTCAAAACTCACTACATTCCTATAAACTCAAGATGGTAAAGAAGATGGGGGCACAGAAGCATCCATGGTAGCAAATTCTTCTTGGAAGTGACACTCTGTTTTGTCTCCCAAGGGGCACCTTAGGAAGGAGTTGTTTTTTCTGCTCCCATCCTCTTTACTTTTGCATGGAATCCCAAGGCTGGTGGGGAGTCCAGGGAGATGACAAACATGGTGGCCATGTTGGGATGCCCAATTTGAAGAGAAACTTTGTTTTTCCAGACATGTCTGTGCCAACTGGAGATTCAATGTGACAAACTCCTTGTGCATCTGGGCCTGGCAAGAACCCTGGAAAGGAAGGAAGGCACACGTAATGATAAGAGCGAACACAATGGTCTTTTCCCCATCACAGCATTGTCAATCAAGGGGAAACATTATGACTCGGGTTGGAGAACAAGGAGGAATTATCGAAAGGGGCTCTGAGGGCTGAAAACAAACTTTTGCTTTTTAAAATACTGTACTCCTCAATTTATTTGTTTATTCCCCATCTTTTAGTTGGTAATTTCATTTTTCTTTTATTATTATTTTAATGTTGGATTATTGTTAATGTGTATCCTTTTAAATCTTGTTGCAAGATTTTATAGTTTGACTTTGCTCTGGAAGAGAATTTTATGTTTTTACACTTTTACTATTTTCTTTCAGTTCGTTTTATTCCTCAACTTTTAAAAATGTTAACTACTTTTCTAATTATTTTACTTTTATTCCATAAGTTACCTTTCTTTTTTCTTGGGGGGGGGGCTCCACTTTGTTTAATCATCTTTATTTATTTATTTATTTTACTGAGATTATTCCTTTTTCATTAGATACTTCTCTTTTGAAATTGTTTTTACATCTTCTTTATAGAAGTCAGGAAGGAGGCATGGTCATGGAGGCAGAGAAAGTCACCAAAACAGGGAAGCCTTGAGAACAGCGACACTTCTGTGCTCCCTTAATAGTTCCCAAATCCCTTTTAATGTTGAATCTGCTAAAACTTTAACTTGAGTGACTCAGGAGACCACCAAGTTTCAAATTTCCTCCCAGGATAATGCTAATATTACCTGCACTAACAGCGCATTCGAACTGCCCAAATGGTGGTGTTTTCTCAGTTCCCTTATGAAGGGAAACATTATTTAAAATCCACAGTCTCTGCCGTATATGACTGTAGACATTGGGCAGAGCTCCAGCTCAGAGCTGGGCAAAGTCACACAAAACAGAGGGAGGTAAGAGATTCCTTTCAGGCAAACATTAACAAAATATCCCTAGTTTGACTTCAACAAGGACTTAGGCTGTCTTTACATTTTCACTAAGGCGCTCTGAAAGGTGACATTGGAGAGGCTTCTTGATGGGTCTATCACAAGGAGTTATGAAGGGTAAACCAAAGCTAAATGCATTTTGATTTTTTGGGTACTATGGACTGTCGAGGAAGAAGAGAGCATCTTTTCTTCCAAAGAAGAGATCTACATGGTTTTGTTGTAAAGGTCTGAATGTTAAAAACAAAAACAAACAAAAACAACCAAAATAACTCCAAATTAATTAAACTTTAAGGAGAAAACCCTCAAGGAGGAGAAGTTGGAAGAAATGGAAATGCCTTGATCAGGAGGCATCATGAACACTCAGCCTCAGGGAATGGCAAGCGTTGAAGGGGTCTTCAAAGGTGGTGAGATCTGTGCCTCAATGCCCTGACTCTTTTATGGGCTGTGAAATGCTTGGGAAAAATAGCCTTCAATGCTGAAGTCTTGAAAGCAGAAGCAACTGGTCACTCACATCATGTTCAAAATCCAAGAAGGAGCAGGAAGCCATTTTTATAGGCATGAATCCTATGAATTTGTGTAACTTGCTGGGTTGTATTTAAAAGATTATCTTGATTTGTCTTCATGGCTTTAATCATCATTATGACTTACTAAATTTGATGGTGCTCATCCCTCCTTAAGTCCCTTAATTTCCTCTTATTTGAGAGAGAAAATAATTCCTTTAGTGGTGCTGACAGCATTCCACCCCACATTTAATCCTGTATTAGGATACTGTCCTAAATGTTTTCCCTACTAAAGACCTATATTCCCAGATTTTCCCTTTCTCTCCAGAAGAGGAAAAATTTATCTGAAGTTATTAAAGCATTAACTTTAACAACAACAATTTAAAAGCAAGCTAAAATCTCGTGCTAGGAGGATGATTATATAAATTATGAAACAATGGCATTATGGAATATTATATGACCAAATTATAATAACAAACAATGTAATGAAAGGAATAGTATTATTGGGGTAAAAAGAAACATGTAAAACTTCATGTGTTTTGCAGAAAACTCATTAACTAACCACAAGGCCTCCCTATTTGGGAACTAAAAAGCATATTTATAAACCACTTCAGGAATAAAAAGAAAATCTAAATAGAAATGATAAACATTTACAACTATATGACCATGAAAACACCATATATCAAACTTCTTAATAAATTAGAAAGAATAAAAATAAATAAGTGTTCGGCTCAAGAAACTGTCAGAAGGAAAGTAAAATAAATCCAAATAAAATGAAAGGAAGTAAATATAAAACAGAAATAATGAAATAGAATACTACAACCAATGGTAAAAGTCAACAAATCCAAAAGATCGTTCTTTAAAAGCCTAACAAAGTAGATAAGACCCTGGAAAACTAATTAAGAGAGAAAGCAAAAATAACAGGAATAAGAAAGAGGAAATAACTACAGGGGAGTAGAGATATTAAAATCCATAAGTGACTATTGTAAGTAAATTTACTTAATAAAAATTTGGAAGTCTAGACAAAATGAAAATGAAAAAAATTAGAGAGCTATAAATTAATGAAAAATGTTTTGAATGGACCAATTACAGTAAGAGAAACTAAAATGGTGGTAAAGATACCGATCTTCAAAAGACATCAGACAAAGATGATTTTATAGGAGAGATCTACTAAACCATCAAGGAATGATCATATTCCTATCTTTCATAATTTGTTTTACAATATGAAATATGATGGTAATTATGCAACTAACTTTTTGAGGTTGGTAATTTTTAATACAAAACCAGGCAAAAACTTCACAGAAAAATCAATTGGTGGATAATTTCATTATGGAGGTAGATACAAAATTATGTATGTTAAATTAATACAGCTGTCCATCCCAATAACAATGCATCATAACCAAATTTGGTCATCCCTCATCCCTGGAATGCAAAGGAAGTTCAATATCAGAAAACCTAGCAGTGTAAAACATTGTAATTCATTTTTAACAGATCTGGGGTAAAAAGAAAAAAATTGAGGTATAGGATTTGCCCTGAAATAAATGAAAAATTTCCATGATCATCCAGAACAAAAACTGAGGTGAACTTCCATTTTCTGGGGCCAAAAGAGAATCTGGGGGGCCTGCCCTTTGTTGTGTAGGGATAACCTCTTGATGGGAGGAGGGCAGTAACTCTGCCATTTAAAGATCTGCCGGTGGTAATGGTAGTGAATTTTGCTTAGACTATGGGAGTCCTAAGACGAGACAGCTTAAAGTGATATAAGCTATATGGTGTGTCTCTTTTCTCAAGCCCTCAGCAAGTCTTGTTTACTTTCTCCCTGTTGTCTGAGTTGTATTACAGCAAGTTGAAAGATCAGTGCTCCTTCTCCATGGCCAGAGTGGCGCCATCAGATACGGAGGAGACTGGTGCCCAGCAGAGCACCCATCCCATGAAGGTCAGAAGCCATGGCCACAATGTGACATTGAGACAATAAGCCTGCAGCGATATAAAGTGAGGGGTACAATTTGGGGGTGATGATTATAACAAATATATCAGTGGGGAAGTATATCAGAATCAACCTATGTATTAAAAGGATGGGGAATCTCATTCTTTAGTCCCAGTCTGAAAAGTCCAGGAGGTAGGCATTTTTCATTTCCTCCTAAACTCTAATATATCCTAAGGTTTTTTATTTTCTAGAATTTCTTCTTTTTTCCATTTATTTTGTATTTTTTTCTAGTTTCATTTAGTAGAAATATAATATGATAATATCTACCATTTATGCAGATTCAGACTCAGTAAATAATAATTCATTATTTCATTTAATTCTCACACTGCAGGGAGATATTATTTTCTACATGTTAGAGCTGAGGACACTGGAGTTTAGAAAAAGATTTGCCAAGGTGAGTAGAAGAGCCATGATTTGAACCATTATTTACCTGGATCTGAAAACTTTGCCCTTACTCACTAAACTGTATTGCCTGTTCTCTATCCTTTTGATTTTAAAAATTATAAATGATAGCTTTCTCATTCACCCCTACTTCCAGCTCTCCTTAGCAATGTTTGGTTATGATCAGACTTTAAAATTATTGTCTTTAGGAGGGCTGTGAAATGCGTATAACTTTTTTTTAAAATAGATCTTTATTGGAGTATAATTGCTTCACAATAATTGCTTTATTGGAGTATAATAGTTTCTGTTGTACAACAAAGTGAATCAGCCATATGCATACATATATCCCCATATACCCTTCCTCTTGAGTCTCCTTCCCACCCTCCCTATCCCACCCCTCTAAGTCATAGCACATCACCGATCTGATCTCCCTGTGCTATGCTGCTGCTTCCCATTAGCTAACTATTTTACATTTGGTAGTGTATATATGTCAATGCTACTCTCACTTCGCCCCAGCTTCCCCCTCCCCTGCCTACCCCCTGTTCTCAAGTCAGTTCTCTATGTCTATGCCTTTATGCACACACCCAACATCATACACAAAAATAAACAGGTATACCTTTAATGAACATTTATCTGTCATATCAATCAACGTTTGGTGCAGGAAAAATAAAAAAACTTTCTACATATACTGAGAATGAAGAGATTAATAGAGAATTTGGGAATTTACAAAATTATTGGAAAAGTTGGGGAAGTAGCCTTTAGGCTTGTCTGAGGTTACTTCTGGAAATCGTGAGTTGAAATCACACACTCCATTGCTGCCAATTAGTGACTAGAATATCCCTTCTACTGCTGCATGGGCTGCAAATAATTACAACCCAGGTAGCTAGAGAATGGACACTGGTAGCCTGGTGAAGACATTTCCTTCCACTCTGCGTGCCTGCCAAAACTGTCGAAAGGGACAGGGAAAAATGGCCCCCTCTTATCTCTGCCTTGTGAACTTCCCCTGAGTACACCTAACAGACAGGACTTAGCTTCCATCTGGAATCCTCACAGCTAGAGCGTCTAGAAATGTATTTTTAGCTTTCTCCACATTCCAAATAAGACAGGAAGCATGGAACCCACACTCCCCACCGCGCCGGATGCATCCTGAAGTTGAGGAACTTCCAAGTGCTCGTTGGGCCCATGAATTTTTTTCTCCTATGAATTGAATGTTCACATCCATTGCTGATTTTCTTTTCAGCTGGTTGCCTTTTCCTTATAATTTATAGGCATTTATTTATTAACTTATTCTGAACATTAACCATCCATTGGTTGTATGCACTACAGATACCTTTTTTTAGTCTGTGTGGGTTTTTTGTCATAAAAGAAACTTTTATTATAATGTCATCAAATTTATCAATGATCTTCTTTATGATTTGTGCTTCTTGTGCATTTTTCAAAAGTTATTCTCTAACCTGAGGTCATAAGCCAAGTCTGTACATTTTCTTCTAAATGTTTTAAAGTTTTACTCTTCACATTTAGGTTTCTATCCATCCGGAATGTGTTTTTGAGAACTGTAAGAGAGAGAAGTGTAATTTTTATTTCATATTATAACAAACAAATAACTGCACAATTTCACCATGCATTATTTCATCCTTTCCTTTACTGATATGTAATGACCTTCCTATCATGAATTCTGTTCCCTTTTGTACTTGGGACTCTTCCACAGCTCTTTAATTTGGTCCAATTATCTTTTTGTCTATTTCTATTGCAATACCACAGTTTTAATTCCCATATTTTTATAATATATTTTTATGACTCAAAGTTAGTGCTAAGTTCTTATTCTTTTTCTTTTAAATCACTGGCACTTCTTGACCCTTTACCGTCGCATAAGGATTTTAAAATCAGTAAGTTCTCATTAAAAGAAGTTGGGGTTTTGTTTAGATTTGTATGATATTTATAGATTAACTTGGAGATAACGTACACTTGATGTTCAAATATCGAGTATTCATATACTCATGCATGACCCACTTCATTTGGGTGGATCTTCTTTGATGTCTTTCAATACATTTTCTAAATGTCTTCATAAAGTCCTTACATATATTTTGTTAAACTTATTAATAGGTACATTACTGCTTTTTGAATGGAAGCATCTTATCTTGCTAGTTTTTATTTTTGTTTCTTGATGGTGTATAGAAACACCATTAATCCTACAACCTAGCTAAACTTGAATTTGTCCTTACAGATTCATTTGGATTTTTTTCTTATAGCTAATCATAGTGTCTGAGAATATTGACAATTTTGTTTTTCCCTTTCCAGTCCTTACACCTCCTATTTCTTGTACATGTGCTAAGAAGTCCAGCACAACTTTGAATAGCTAATACACTCGGAGTGAGGGACACGTGGATTAGGGGCCAGCTGGTTCTCACCAGGGGTGCTAATCTGTAAGGGGCGCTAAAACTTCAGTGGAACAAATCAAATATATGGTGCCAAAAAACTCAGGTTTCCACAAGCAATTCCTTATAATTTTGGCAAAATGAATATTGGTCCTGCTCCCACCAAAGTGGAGATGCCCTGAATGGAAATTTATTAAAAAACTACCCTTTGCCAGCCAACTCTGAAGCTAGTTCGTAGACAGTCACCTGAACTTGGCAGCTAAAGTTCTGAAACAAAAAATGATTGCATAGTGCTATTTACTGGAAACAAGTGATTTTCCTTATTACCTAAATTTTAATCACTTTACTGTGATGCTTCCCAAATGTACCTGGTTCAGCAAAAAAAACAAAGGATGGTGGAATGTAAACCTTAAGAATTGGAAAACATTTTGCCTTTTTTACTTCAGTCACTGGAAGCAAATTACTAAGCAAATTTATATGTGAATATAATATTTGTTAATAGATAATTGGTATCTCTCCATCTTCACTAAATCATTTTAAATGAAAATTGCTTAACGATTATTTTCAAAGGGGACCAAATTATTAGCTTGTTCAAGTTAAGTCCTGTGAAGAAAGGATCTGAGCGTGATACATCTTTGAGAATGTTTTGATTACCTAAGTTCACCACTGTGTCAGAAATTAAGCATAATTGTGTGCACACATACACACACAGACACACTCAAATATCTAAATTTAGATCAGAGGTTATGGGCATTTGTCCACCTGCCTTTTAGGGTGAAAGGGCCCTTTAATATACATTTGACATATCCTTGATTTTCCTTCCTCCTTTAATTCACAGAGAAACATTTATATTATTTCAGTCTTTGTTTTCAGACAATATTTTGGATCTAGGCCAACATCTCATATTTCAGTCCTGCCACTCACTCATTTCACTTCTGCCTGAAGTTTTTCTTTTTCCTTTTTTCTATCTCCATGTCATACTTTCTTTTGATCTCTGTTAGTTTTTTAATTTTTTTTCTTTTTCCTGTCACTCACTCTGTAGCAGCTCAGAAGCTCTGTAAGAGTGAGGAGAAAGATACTAAACAAGGCTGATATGTGTGTGTGTGTGTGTGTGTGTGTGTGTGTGTGGAGAGAGAGAGGGAGAGAGAGAGAGAGAGAGAGAGGGAGAGAGAGAGGGAGAGAGAGAGGGAGAGAGAGAGAGAGTTGAAGAACAAAAAGGAGACTGAGCCAAGGATAAACAAAACTTGCGTAGATCAGCTACCAAGTAGGTCTGAGATATATATACATATAATAGGTTACACATTTAGAACAAGCTACTGTGTAGGTTGCCAAGTAATAAGTATACTTTTTCAATTATAGACACAAGAAAGGTTTAAAAACACACACAGTGTGTTTATTAAAGATGAAAGTAAAGTAATAACAATTAGAATAAGTATGAATTTGATGAGAACTAAACAAATAGCAGAGGAAATTCCCAGTTGAGCATAATATATACAGAGAACCATTTTATTCCTAAGAGAGCAAATATTTATCGTCTGAGTCCACTTCAAAGTTTATTTGAATACCTGACACAGGCCCCTACCTCCCGTGCTGTTTAGAGATAGATATTTGTCAGAGGACCTTACTGGAAGACTCCCAGCTGCTGTTGAATATTCACGCTACAAGTGATCACTTCCAAATGGTCCTGCCTTTTCCCATTGAAATCATCAGAAGCAGAAACAGAAGTGCTACCAACTGTACTGCTTTTCCACAGGAGCCTGCTTTCCAGTGGAGAGACGTAGACATAAAAACAAGCCAGTGCAGTACAGTTCTCGTGCTTGTGAGTAAAACTGTAAAGAAAGCAGTGGAGCACGGAAGAGAGAGCGGGCAGTCCCACTGGAGAAGGAGGACAGTCAGGAAGAGCTTCTAGTGGAGGGATCACCCAGAGCAGGAGGTCTGGGAGGCTGGGTGATTTCAAAATCCCATGAGACATTAGCGCTATTCTGCACACTAGGGTTTGTGGGTGGTGGGCTGCACACTAGGAAATGAGTATAGACAGGCAAGTGGCATTCACTGAGGAGCCTTATGACTTGCTATGGAATTTGGAATTTTTCCTGAGTGAAATGCGGAAGGAAGGGAGGAGTCATGAGGCTAAGCTTCTAGTACTGATTGTCATCATTGAACTGGATGACGGTAGATAAGTTACATAACTTGGTGGGTTTCAGTTTCACACCTATGTGAAGAGAGGGGGCAGAGAAAATCTCTGGGGTCCTTACTTATTTTGATCCATACTACTGATAAGAGCTATCATTTCTGAGTGCTTATGATGTACCAGACACTTCATTTGCTTTGTCTCACTTAATCCTTGCAATAACCGTGAGATAGATATGACCAACCCCCACTTACTACTAAGAGGTTGAGTTATATTAACACATCCAATAAGAACCTAGACTTGAATCTATATGTATTTTCCCAAAGCCAATGAGGTTTTTATTTTTATTTTTTGGTGGTGAAGAGATATTCAAATTTATTTCTCAGTTCTTTTTTCTGAAAATGAAAACTTTGTATAACCACTTAACACCAAAGCCAATGAGGTTTGTTTTTTTTTTTTGGCTGGTGTTGGGTCTTTGTTGCTACGCGCAGGGCACTACTTTTTGTTGCAGTGCGCGGGCTTCTCATTGCGGTGGCTTGCCTTGTTGCAGAGCACGGGCTTCAGGTGCGCGGGCTTCAGTAGTTGCAGTGCGTGGGCTCAGTTGTTGTGGCTCACGGGCTCTAGAATGCAGGCTCAGTAGTTGTGGCGCACAGGCTTCGTTGCTCTGCGGCATGTGGGATCTTCCCGGACCAGGGCTCGAAACCGTGTCCCCTGCATTGGCAGGCGGATTCTTAAGCACTGTGCCACTGGGGAAGTCCACCAATGAGGTTTTAACAGGACATTTTTTGGTGCTTCTTTAATTCTAAAATTTTTAATAAAAATTTTCAGATTTTAATAAAAAATTTAAAAGTATTAAAATTGTTTTAAATTTTAATTAAAAATTTAGTAAAATGAGGTGTAATACAGATCTTATTTGAAAGATGGTGGCCAGTTTCTATAGTCTATGAAGACAGAATAAAAAGAAATGGGTTGCAAATGCAGTATCTCAATTGATTGCATTTAAGGGTAAGGAGCATTTTTAGGTAGTGGAGGCTATTAGCCATAGTTGTGGTTATATACATGTTTTCTCTAGAGGTTTTTAATTAATGACAGTTTTGCCTGTCTGAATTATTTAAAGTGTTGTTCTGACTAGATGTAAGCGGCTGAACAGGACAGGTACTCATGCTTCTTTTTGATTCATGGTCTAATCTGGAAACATCACCTAATGACCAAATGGGCTCCCTCACTGGAAAGGATAGAAATTGTCTGCCATATTCTTAAATTATCGTCATATCATAACAGATACTATAGGAAATGTTTTATGAAAATGGAGAGGTCAGTTGTTTTAAATTAATTTTAAAAATTCTCTCTCAATTATTGTGATCAAATTATGTCTATGCATACATGTATATCTTATGCATACATACACTTGAAGGAAAAAAAAGACCTGTGGAAATTCAAACTTACAATATTCATAAATTAAGAATTAAGTAACTTATTTAAATCAGTGTTTCTGAACTTTTAAAAATATTTGTCCCTTTAGATAATTCGGAGAATTCCATACACACACCTCCCAGTATTCTGATCTAAGAGCGTTTCCTTTGTGAGAGATTCTTAATATCTCCTAAGTGTGTTTTCTGCTCAGTAAGGTATTGCTAAGCTTTATTCTATATAGTTTCTCTTACAAAAAGAGTGTTTTTTCTCTTTTAATATAAGATTATAACATATCATGTGTTTTTAAAATTACACCTTATCAGTCTACTTCTTCTAAAAATTCTGATTTGCCACTACAGTCTAATCTCTTTCTGAATCACAAATTTAAATGTGTACTTGAGTGATTTTGCATAATCTTGGCCCACTATTCAGGGGAGCTGGGTGAAGACAGGAAAGAAAAACTTAAAGCTAAAATATGAAAAATAATTCCCAAATAACTAGACATGCAGATTTCTTTGAAATAGTGATATGTTCCACAACAATGCAGTTAGTGATTAACTTTTTAGCTGCCTTAAGTGAAATTCACCTGTCTTCAGTCTCATTGGTTTCCCCTTTTTGATTATGCAACCACACACCTAAACAACTTTGCTAGATTTCATTTGAATTATACTTTTATATTTTTCAGGCAAATTAATTAAAGCACAGTTGAAATTCTATTAGAAGGGTCTTCAGCATTTCTACTTAGAGGGAAGCATCTCTATGAAGACCTTCTACCATGTTACTCAGCTGACATTCTGATGCATCTATTGCTCTTGAAATCTATCCTTGAGGAAACAGTATAGCATAAACGAATGTCAAATACTAGCTTCCCCATTATTATAAAAATCAAATTACTTAATGTCTAATTGCCCTCTTAGATACAGTGACACATATGTAAACGGTCATAAATGAAAACGAGGAATGATTATGTTTGAAATTTGATCACTGAAGTTGCTAATAATTTGGTTGATTCCATTTTCCCCATGCCCCAGCATCAACTGCCAAAAATCTCACTCACTGGGTGGTTGCCAAAGCATAGAAAACTCTAATAAAGAATGTTAGTGGAGTTATTAAGTTATTACTATTCCTGTTTTTTCTCTTCTCTTCTCTTCTCTTCTGCTTTTCTTTCCTCTACTCCCCAAATAGGCACATTATCTGCAAATGGGCTAACCATTTTGCCCAGCTTTATAATACCATTAAAACACTTTCAAAGCCAACAGAAATAGTAAAGCCCACAGAAAAGTGAGCTATTTACAATGCACATGTGCTAGAAACTGCAATGATTATAAATACAATAAAAATGTACTCATTAGAAGTATTGAATAAGACATTCAAGGCTTGAAAAAAAATTCGCTTCGATGAATCAGCAAAGTGACAAAACTCACCAAGCCCTTGTTTACACCTGCTTGCTACTCTCTGATAGTTCATATCTATTCCCTTACATGAAGATGCCTATGAAATTAATATTTGCAGGTAGGAACTTGGCATCTTCATTTGGATGTTAAAGGGATCTCTACCTCAATATTTTTAACAGCTTTACTGAGATATAATTCACATATTATATAACTCATCCTCTTTCAGAGTACAACTCATTGTTTTTTTAGTAAGTTCACAGAGTTGTGCAACCATCAGCATGATTCAATTTTATATTTTCTTCTCCATACCCAAAAGGAGTCACTTACCACCCAACCCGAGCCCTAGGCAACCATTAATCTACTTTCTGTCTCTATACAGATATACCTATTCTGGACATTTCATATAAATGGAATCATACAATATATGGTCTTTTATGACTGGCTTCTTTCAATTAGGATAATATTTTTAAGGTTCATCCATATTGTAGTATTTTATTTCTTGTTATGACTGAATAATATTCCATTCTAAAGATATAGCATATTTTGTTCATCCATTTATCAGTAGATAGCCATTTGGGTTGTTTCCATCTTTTGGCTATTATGAATAATGCCACTAAGAATGTGAGGTGGTGGTATCTCATTGTGGGTTTGATTTGCATTTCTCTAATGACTAATGATGTTGAGCATCCTTTCATGTGTTTACTGGCCATTTGTATATCTTCTTGGAGATATATCAATTCAAATTCTTGGCCCATGTTTTGTTTTAAAATATACTGTAGTAATACAATTTTGAGGTATAGTAAGGCCCACAGATCAGGAGATAATTGTCACTAAAAAGATAGCTTATCACTCACCAATTCCCAAGAGAAGTGGGCATGCTATGCTGAGGGGCACATGGGCAAGCACCAGTGTTAGTCATGAGTCAGAAAAGAAATAGGGAACTGTGAACCTTTATTGCAGGTTCCTCAGGAAGGAAAAGATGAGGTAGGGCAAGCAAGCTTAGCATTGGCTAGAATGAATAATTTCAGCAGGCTTTGGGGCATAGAGGCTGTCTCTAGTTGTCTGGTACTAGGGCGATTGGGCAGGTGGATAGTGGCCTGGAGTGTGAGAGTTTGATAAAGAAGATAGTTCAGGGTGTGGACTCTGGATTGATTGGTATGTATTTGAAAGGTGCACCCCTGGGAGGAAGAGTACTCCTGATGATGGGGGTGGGGTAGTGATAAAAGAGGCAGGTGATTTAGGCATATAATCATGTTGTCTAGAATAAGTCATGTCCACCATATGCATTTAGGGCAGATGGTAAAGCATCAAGTTTATGTCAGTTAGAAACATAGTTAATAACATTTAAAATTGGGTTATTTGTCTTTTATTGGTGAGTTGTAAGAGTTCTTTATATATTCTATATACAAGTCTCTTATCAGATACATAACTTGCAAATATTTTCTCTCATTTTGTGGATTGCTTTTTCACTTTTTTGATGGTATAGGTTGAAGAAAAAGGGTTTAATACTTTTGATGTAGTCCATATATTTCTTTCTTTCTTTTGTCACTTGTGATTTTGGTGTCCTATCTAAGAAACCATTGCCTAAACCAAACTCACAAAGACCCCTATTTTCTTGAGTTTTATTGTTTTAGCTTTTACATTTAAGTCTATGATCTATTTTGAGTTCATCATGGTGTATCATGAGGTAGGAGTTGAATCTCATTCTTTGGCATGTGGATATCTGGTTTTTCCCACACCATTTGTTTTGTTTGTTGGTTGGTTGGTTTTAACACAGCAGGTCCTTATTAGTTATCTATTTTATACATATTAGTGTATGTATGTCAATCACAATCTCCCAGTTCATCCCCCCACCACCCCACCACCCCCGCTTTCCCCCCTTTTTGTCCATACGTTTGTTCTCTACTGTGTCTCTATTTCTGCCTTGCAAACAGGTTCATCTGTACCATTTTTCTAGATTCCACATATATGTGTTAACATACGATATTTGTTTTTCTCTTTCTGACTTATTTCACTCTGTATGACAGTCTCTAGGTCCTTCCACATCTCTACAAATGACCCAATTTCATTCCTTTTTATGGCTGAGTAATATTCCATTGTATATATGTACCACTTCTTCTTTATCCATTCATCTACCGATGGGCATTTAGGTTGCTTCCATGACCTGGCTATTGTAAATAGTGCTGCAATGAACATTGGGGTGCATGTGTCTTTTTGAATCATGGTTTTCTCTGGGTATATGCCCAGTAGTGGGATTGCTGGGTCATATGGTAGTTCTATTTTTAGTTTTTTAAGGAACCTCCATACAGTTCTCCATAGTGGCTGTATCAATTTACATTTCCACCAACAGTCCTGCACCATTTGTTGAAGACTGTCTTTCCCCATTGAATGATCTTTATACCCTTGCTAAAAAACAATGGACTATGTATGCAAGGTTTATTTCTGGATTCTCTGTTCTATTCCATTGGTCTATAAGTCTGTTCTTATGCCAGGGCCATACTGTTTTGATTGCCAGAGCTTTGTAGTAAGTTTTGAAAGCAGGAACTATGAGTCCTCCAACTTGTGCTTCTTTTTCAATATTGTTTTGGCAATTCTGGTTCCTGGCATTTCTATATGAACTTTAGGATCATATTGTCAATTTCTGCAAAAACATTAGCTGGGATTCTGATAGGCCTTGAATCTGTAGGATGGATTTGGGGATATCTTTCCATTCACTGAGATTTTCTTTAATTCCTTTTCATAATGTCTTGTAGTTTGAAGTGTGCAAATCTTACATTTCTTTACTTAAATTTATACTTAAGTATTTTATTATTTTTATATGATTGTAAATGGAAGTATTTTCTTCATTTCCTGATTGGAATGTTATTTGCTAGAGTATAGAAATGTGGCTTTTTGTTTTTGTTTTTTTTATTGACATGCTGTTCTTGTAAGCCTATTGAAGTTGTGTATTAGTTTTAACTTTTTTTTTTTTTTTAGTGATTTTCTATATAAACATAATGTCATGTGCAAAGAGACATCATTTTATTTTTTCCTTTGCAATATGGTGCCATTTATTTATTTTTCTTGCCTAATAACCTTGACTAGAACCTGCAGCATAATATTGAATAGAAATGTTGAGAGCAGACGTTTCTGTCTTGTTCTTGGTTTTAGGAGGGAAACTTCCAGTTTTTCACCATTAAGTATGATATTAGCTGTGGGATTTTTTTTCTAATATGTCCTTTATTGGGTTGAGGAAGACTCTTCTATTCTTAGTTTGTTGAGTGTTTAAATTGTGAAGGACTGTTGGGTTTTGTGAAATGCTTTTTCTGCATCTATTGAGATGATTAGGTGTTATTATAGTTTATGATATTGTTATGGTGTATTACATTGATTTTTTTATGTTGTACCAATCTTGCATTCTGGAATAAATTTCAGTCATAGTATATAATTCTTTTTACATGTTGCTGATTTTGGTTTGCTAGAATTTTTTGAGGATTTTTATGTCTATATTCATAAGGAATATTTGTTTGTAGTTTTCTTGTGATGTCTTTGTCTGTTTTTTTTTTTTTTTTTTTTTTTTAATTTATTTATTTATTTATTTATGACTGTGTTGAGTCTTCGTTTCTGTGCGAGGGCTTTCTCTAGTTGCGGCAAGTGGGGACCACTCTTCATCGCGGTGCACGGGCCTCTCACCATCGCGGCCTCTCTTGTTGCGGAGCACAGGCTCCAGACGCGCAGGCTCAGTAATTGTGGCTCACGGGCCCAGTTGCTCCGTGGCATGTGGGATCTTCCCAGACCAGGGCTGGAACCCGTGTCCCCTGCATTGGCAGGCAGATTCTCAACCACTGCGCCACCAGGGAAGCCCCTCTTTGTCTGTTTTTGACATCAGGTTAATACTGGTCTCACTGAGTGAGTTGAGAAGTATTCCCTCCACTCTATTCCTTGGAAGAGTTTGTGGTGTTAATTCCTTAAATGTTTGGTAGAATTCACCAGTGAAACCATCTTTTTTTTTTTTTTAATTTGTAAACTTTTTAAAAAATTAATTAATTTATTTTTGGCTGCGTTGGGTCTTCATTGCTGCGCATGGGCTTTCTCTTGTTGTGGCAAGTGGGGGCTACTCTTCATTGTGGAACACAGGCTCTAGGTACATGGGCTTCAGTACTTGTGGCACACAGGCTCAGTAGTTGTGGCTCGTGGGCTCTAGAGCACCGGCTCAGTAGTTGTGTTGCACAGGCTTTGTTGCTCTGTGGCATGTGAGATCTTTCCAGAACAGGGCTCGAACCCGTGTCCCCTGCATTGGCAGGCGGATTCTTAACCACTGCACCACCAGGGAAGTCCGAAATCATCTTATCTTGGATTTTTCTTCATGGGAAATTTTTTTTTCTAAGTTACTAATTCCATCTGTATACTTGTTTTAGGTGTATTCAGGCTTTCGATTTCTTCTTGGTCTACTTCAGTAGTCTGTATCTTTTCAGGGATTTGTTCATTTCACCTAAGTTATCTAGTTTGCTGGTATACAGTTATTCATAGTATTCTCTTATAATCCTTTATTATTTCTGTTGGGATTATAGTGATGTCCTTTTTGTAATCCTTGAGTTTACTAATTCAAATCTTCTCTCTTTTTTCTTGGTCAGTATAGCTAAAAAATTTTCAATTTTGTTGATCTTTTAAAAAAACAACTTTTGGTTTTGATATTCACTGTTAGTTTTCCATCCTCTATTTCATTTATTTTCACTCTATCCTTTATTATTTGTTTCTTAAGTTACGATCTTGATTTAAGGCCTTTCTTTTTTTATTATAGACATTTGCAGCTTTCAGTTTCTTTCTAAGCACTACTTTATCTGCATTCCATAGATTTTGGAATAGATATCATGTTCTCATTTTTATTCATATCAAATTATTTTCTAGTTTATTTTCGATTCTTCTTTGATCCATTTGTTATTTAGGATTGTGTTAATTTCCACATATTTGTAAATATTCCAAATTTCCTTCTATTGATTTTAATTGTATTCTATTCTGATTAAAAAGCATCCTGTGTATGATTTCAATCCTTTTACATTTATTGAGGCTTGCTTTATAGCCTACCATATGGTCTATCTTGGAGAATATTCCACATGCAATTAGGAAGAATATGTGTTCTGCTGTTGGTAGGTGGAGTGTTCTATAGATGTCTGGTATATCTAGTTGGTTTATAGTTGTTCAAGTCTAAAATATTCCTGTTGATCTTCTGTGTAGTTGTTCTATCCATTATTGAAAATGAGGTATTGAAGTTCCCAACTGTTATTGTTGAATTCTCTATTTCTCCCTTCAATCCTGTTAGTTTTTGCTTAATGTGTTTTGTAGCTCTGTTAAGTGCATGTGTGTTTATATACTTGCTATATCTTCCTAATGGATTAATACTTTTGTCTTTGTGAATTGGCCCTATTTATTTCCAGTAACATTTTTTTAGTTTCAAATCTATGGTCACCCCTATGTCATTATAAATCACTAATATGTTAAAGCTCATGCTTAAGTTCCCTTTCCCAGTTAGATTTTAACTCTTTACTGTGAAAATATATATGGCTTAGAAGTCCCTAGCACAGATCAGGGAGTTAACTTTTTTTTTGCCCCATGTTCAGTTAGGGACTAGTAGCTTAGAGGTTTGTTCTCTGGTCTTTTTTTGAGAGTGTGCTGCCTTGAGTGTTCACATAGTCTTACAGACTGCCAGGGAGAGTGTGATTTTATTTTTAAGCCTGGGTTTCTAGGAGTCATCCCTTGGCCACAGTAGCTTATTGTTAAGTTAGTGTTTTGTCAGAGATTGTGCATAAGCTATTTGTGCGAGTGAGGCTTCTATCCTGTATTGATGTGGCTGGATGTGGCTTGGGAAAAACTTTCATGTCTGCTCCATGTTCTGCTCTGACTGATTCTGAGTGAATATAGCCTAATGCATGTGCATAACCTTCTCAACCCCCAGAGTTGAATATGATCCCAAGAGGACTCTTCTTGTTTGTTTCTTTCTCCAGTTCTTTCTATTAAACTTTTGGCTACTCAACTGTTTTACTAGAATCACGGAGCTACCAGCCTCTCTTAATTGCTCTCTACCAAGATATCCATTGTTATACAATGCCTTTAGACATGGAATCTCCTTGCTCTGTTCCAAATACAGTTGGTTCTTTCAGGTAGAGCTCTAGAATCCTTAGTCTGATGGCCTGACTTTGCCACTTGGGGGAGGAATCATGTTTTTACTGGAGTGACACTCCCACTCTATGAATGGGCTCTGGGGTGGTGGTTTGCCCTTAGTTTTTTTGGCTTGCCCCTCCTGGCATTGAACTGGAGGCAGATCAAGTAAGGGCAAATGTGGACTGAGTATTTTCAACCTGCCACACCTGGAGAATTACTTCCATCTTATTAGTGGGGACTAGGTGAAGAAAAGGAGACCCAGTCTTCTACTACACTTGCCTTGAACAGACTTCCTACAACATGAGTCAGGGGGTGGGAGTTGGGGGACGAAGAATGCTGTTGGCCTGACCCTTCTATGGTAAAACTGTGGCTCCAGACTTGGCGATGGGAGGACAGGGAGCCCCATCTTTTTGGTTGCTCCTGTTTGGAGTAGATGCCTGGCATAGTGCTTCTCTAGCACAAAACTGGGGAGAGTTGTTAAGGGAGAGGCCATGACTCAAATGCCACAGACTCTTGCTTTTCTCATTGAGAGCTAGTAGTGTCCTGAATGATTTTTTTCTATTCATTGTATGCTCTTACAACAATCTTCAGAAGCTCTTAATGGGTTTTTTGAAAAAAAATTTTATCAGTTAAATTGTTATTTTTCTGAAGAGGGGCTCTGAAAAAGTTTTGCCTCCTCCCCCTCTTTCTCCACCAGTATTTCTTATCTCATTATGTGGCTCCATCATCCTTGCCTTCAGCAGATTTAAAAGCAGACTCAGATTTCCACCACCACCGTTACCTAAAGCGAGTCATTAGCTTTCTTAAATATTGCAATGGTTTCTTTACTAGTAATAGTAGAAGATTAAACTATTGCAATAAAGAAATCCTCAAATGCGATCCACCAAAGAACGTAATTCTGTTATCTTTTTCTCTTATTCTTTCTTTGGCTGTGTTGAGTCTACTTATGGGCTCATTGAAGGAAATCTTCATCTCTGTTATTGTAAATATTTTTCATTTATAGCATTTTCATTTGATTCTTTTTTATAGTTTCTATCTCTATGCTGAAATAATTTATCTTATTTTGTGTTCTATCTTTTCCATTAGAGCATTTAAAATATTAACTACAGTTATTTAAAATTCCCTGTCTTGATATTTCCATCTGTGTCATGTCTGAGTCTGGTTCAAATCAAAGAGATTGCTTTGTCTTTTGCCACTGTGCTGTTTTTCTTGATTTTTTTTATGACTTACAGCTTTGTTTTTTTTTTTTTTTTTTTTGGTTGTTGAAATTTGAACATTATATTTAGGATAGCAGAGGCTGAGATTTTATGGCTGGAATTAGGCATGCCTTTTCTTGTTCTAGGCTGTTACTGTGAGATTCAGAGTCTGTTTTTCCAGAGTTGAGCAGGATTTGGTATTTGTTACTGCTATGGTTATTATAAGTGCACCACTGACTTCAAATTCCTCTATCATTACTTTGTGCTTAAGATGGGAGCTGGTTTGCCAGAAAGTTTCCCTCAATATCTGTTCCAAACTTAGTTGTAGTCTCTTTGTTTTATCATTCAGAGAGGGTCTCTCTATGTGCTCCTGTCTCTCTTACATCAGTATACTGCTGCTACTTATTCCTCTAAACCTGTTAGAATGGTGGTAGGAGGAAGTATGGAGTTTTTCTCTGTTTTCCTGATTAAGTCTCAGTCTTAGGAAGCACTGTGTTGCTGGACTTAGGTTATGTGGCCTTCTTGGTGCCCCTGCCCTTTTCCCAGCTTTACTTCTTGGCACAGTACAAATTCCTGCCACTACCCCATTAGTAGAGGATTTTTTTTTTTTTCTGTTGCCCTCCACCTGCTGCAATGAGTTGTTTTTAAAGCTTATGAATAGTCAGCTTGTATTTTTAGAGCACATTTCTACAAGTGATAGTTCGTTTTAACTAGAAGTCCATTATAATCACATATCTGGTGTCTCATATTTCCACCAAGAATAAAAATACAACCTAGTCAACTCATTATTGGAATGAATTTTTAACAGTGTCCTAAGTGGAGGGGTATTGTTTGTTGTCCTCCTTACAGTATAAGAACTTTATTCAATAAAGAAGATAGTGCCTGCTGTTTCCATCTTCCCACAGTACTACCTACAAGTAATGTTTCCTCTGGACTCTTTTTTTCCCCATATACCTGCACCCCTAGGAGTTCTTTTCTCGTGTTAGCCCACACTCAGCTTTTACCAGTTTCTTAAAAATTTCTAGCTGAATCATTTTTACCATTGCTCTGTGGAATCTGCCTCAAATAATGTAGTGTTAGAATCACATCTCTCTTTTCAGGGACCTGTCTTCCTTGGATTTCAGGTGTTGCTTGTCCTGTGACCTTTGCTCTATAAGTAGTTCAAGAAAACAGGTGAATTTGTAGATTGTCCAGTGTTTTCATTTTTGTAAGGATGGGAGTGATTTTCTTTCCAGTTTTCTCTATCCTAAGCAGAAAAGGGAAATCTACAATGTGTGAAATAATTTTAATGTTGCAGTGTGGAGAATAAATATGGCATGACCCAAAAATGGATGCAAGAGAACCAAGGAGTAGGTCTTTAGTAGTTCAGAAGTAAGATGATGATTGCTTAGACTAAGTAGTGATGGTGGAGGTAGAGAGAAATTAACCTACTGAAGAGATAGGCAAGAAGTAAAATTAACATGTTTGATTACACATTGGGTAAGGTAGAGGAAGAAGATGGAGATAATTGTCCAAAATGGAGCCTAATTTCTGGTCTTTAAGATAAGATAATGAAAAGACAGGGAACATTAGAAGAGGATAATTTTCAGGAGAAGTTAATAGTCTGCTTTTGTATATATGGAATTTGAGGTGCCTTGGAGGCAGTCAGTTGGAGACCTTGAGTGGACTGTAGTATATAACTATGTACAGTTCAGAAGAGACATCTCATCTACAGAAATAAAATTGTAAACCATTTTCTTGTAGATCATAATAAAAGTCATGGTCCATTGAAGCCATAGACATAGTGTAAAATGAAAAGAGGGCTTAAGACAAAGATTTAAGGAAACTCTTTAAGAAACACCCTCGTTGTTCTCAATGCTCCAATCATATTAACACTCTTAGTTCATGGACTGCAGTATGCTCTTCCTCACCTCCAGGCCTTTTGCACATGTTTTCTCTGCTGGGATTGTCGTTCTTAATCTCCATCAACTCTCCTTTCTCAGGCCCAGATATTTGTACTAACTCCTTTTTTAAAAAAAATATTTATGTATTTATTATTTTTATTTGGTCGGGCTTGGTCTTAGTTGTGGCAGGCAGGCTCCTTAGTAGCAGCTCGCCAGCTCTTTTGTTGAGGCATGCAAGCCCCTTAGTTGTGGCATGCGAACTCTTATTTGTGGCATGCATGTGGGATCTAGTTCCCTGACCAGGGATCAAACCCGGGACCCCTGCATTGGGAGCAGAGAGTCTTAACCACTGAGCCACCAAGGAAGTCCCTGTGCTAACTTCTATAAGGCTTTGTGATTCATTTAAAATTGTCTTCTACGAGGATGCCTGTCTTCACTTTATCTAAATCAGTTTGTCCTATTCCAGAATAGTCTAGGTCTCATTACATGCTTCCACCCTATACGTCTTCTTTATGAGATTTTCACCTTAATTTCTTAATCAGCATCTATCTCCTCCCAGACTATAAGCTCCATGATTGCATGGATTTATTTATATCTCTCTTTCTCCCCAATAAATGTGTTGTCCCAGACCAGAGTCTGGCCCATAATGAGCATTCAATAAATATTGAATAAATGAGTTACTGAAGACCAGGTTTTATCTGCTTATTGATCACCTGAATTTGAGGACTAGGACTCATCTGAAATTGATATAGTAATACTGAATAATTCCTGAACTATTATAGAGAAGGTTGAGATGACATCTTTTAATCATTGACTTTTAACTCACTGAAATGTGAAAGAAAGAAGAACTGAAAACTGGGAGATGGAGGGGACCACATGCATGGTATACATTCTTTTTATAACCTGCTTGGGTGAAAACCAGAATTTGGATAGTGAGAAAGTTAGGTATGGGATAAAAATGAAGGCCTTCTCATGATTCCTCTCTCTCTCTCTCTCCTTAACACTTCTTTTCTCAACTCTTTCCATTTGAAAGTGTCTGTATCCTGGAGAAGAAGGAGAAAGAAATCTGGAGGGACTTGGATATATTACCTGTACTTTTCTCATTAGTTTAATCTAATTATCTTAATTATAATTAGTGCTTCTGTTTGGAGCCAGGAATTATTAAAGATTCATTCCTGTCAATACATGCTGTTAGTCCTGTGTCACATCCCATCCTCTTTGCTAATAAGGTAACAGAGAAGAGTGTACAGTACTAAAGTCATAAGGTATAACAAGGTGTGTAATTACTGTACAATAACCTCTCATGAAGCAAAAAAAAAAAAAATTGAACAAAGGGCAAGATGCTTGGAAATCCTTGCTGTGCAGTTATTATAACTGAGCTGTGTAGCAGTTATATCACTTTTGTGAAGATTTTAAAAAATTATAATGTAAATTGTTAAAAAAAAAAGAAAGAAAAACATTGGGAAGAATTGTAAAGAAAATGCCAATTTATGAAATAAGTTTTACTATTTTTAACTTCATTTCAGTTAATGTTGCAGTAGATGATAATTTCCTTGCCTGTTGGAGACTAGTTTCTTAAAACTGTCTTCCAAAATTAGGTGAAATGTTATAACAGAACTTACTTTTCTTGAGCAAAGAGTTGAAATGATGGTTTATGAAAAGCGCTTATTAAACAAAATAGAAATACAAAGTTTAAAATTTCAAGCTCTTAGAGACACCAGCATTCAAACTTTTCAGGCAGAAACTGAACAGTTCATGAGGCTGTCAGTATGGAACATAAAGAACCCCAAATTAAACTAAATATGACTTCACAGCATAATATCTATGAGGGGAGGCAGTCTATTGGCGCTGGAGTATCTTTAGGCTAATATTGTCTTTCGCTACCCTAAAGAGTATTATTCCAACCATAAGTCTTTTCAGCATTCCCTTCAAATTCAAACATTTTAAAGGCATGGGAGAAGGCTTTACTAAATGAATGATGAAAATTTCTATAACTGCCAATGCTCTAAATCTAGGACTTTGTCTTATACATCTTTCCATTCCCTTAATCCTAAGGAAACACTATATAAATTGTAAGAGCTCAAAAAATATGTGTTCAATCAACTAAATATACTGAGATAAAATTAATTGGAGAAGTCAGTTTTTTAAATTGAGATAATGTTGATCTACAATACTATATGTTTCAGGTGTATGGTATCGTGATTCACAATTTTAAAGGTTATATTCCATTTATAGTTATTATAAAATATTGGCTATATTCCCTGTGCTGTACAATATATCCTTGTATATCATTTATTTTATACATAGTAGTTTGTACCTCTTAATCCCCTACCCCTATTTTGCCCCTCCCCCCTTTTTCCTCTCCCCGTGGCAATCAGTAGTTTGTTCTCTGTATCTGTGAGTCTGTTTCTTTTTTGTTATATTCACTAGTTTTATTTTTATAGAGTCCATATGTAAGTGATAACATACAGTATTTGCCTTTCTCTAACTTATTTCACTTAGAATAATACCCTCCAAATCCATCCGTGTTGTTGCAAATGGCAAACAATTCTTTTCTGTGGCTGAATAGTATTCCATTGTACAGATATGTACGTCTTCTTTATCCATTCATCTGTTGATGGACACTTAGGCTGCTTCCATATCTTGACATGTTGCTATGAACATTTTGGTGCATATATCTTTTCAAGTTAGTGTCTTATTTTTTCTTGGAAAAGTTAGTTTTTAATGTAGTATGTCGTGACAAAAAAACAAATTTGGAAAGGTACCTAGATAAAATTAAGATTAGCTAGACACAATGAGATCAGATATTGAAAGTTATTGAGAATTTAGGGCATTGGTAGCTTCTATAAGACATATTGAATAACTATTTTGATCACAAATTTGCTGTGAAAATAATGACTGATCTATAAAAGTTAGATTCTTAAATGCAATATAATTAAGATATTTAAGGAAAAAAATAGGGGAAATTACACGGAGATATTTTTGAGAAATATGTCATCCTGGATATTGTATAAGGCTAACACTGTCTTGGAGATGGCACCCATGGTAAAATGACTAAACCTCATGATTATCAGGTCTTACTTGATTTGAAGCTGCATTGTATTGTTTACCTTGTAAAAAGTATAAAAAACATTAAGTCCTCTGAAGACATTACTAGCAGATATAAAACAAGAAAGGAGAGTAAAACCAAAACCCTAAATAAGTTGTCTAATCCAGTGAGTACAAGTCACTTCCTACTCCCTGTGTTATGTTGCCTTCCATAATTATGTTTTCAACCTGATGAGCCTATCATCTGGTAACTAACGGGTCCTTACAACACAGTTCCATAATGGAATGGTCCCTACTACTGGGAAAATAGGCATTCTGTATTGGCAGTTACCAGGTTAGTTTTAGTTAATGTTATGGACTGAGTGTTTGAGTCCTCTCAAAATTTGAGTTGAGGCCTAATATGCAATTTGGTTGTGTTTTGAGGCAGAACTTTTGGGAGGTAATCGGATTTGGAGGTCATGGTAGTGGAGCCTCCAGGATGGAATAGGTTCTCATATAAGGAGATGAAGAGACCGTACTGCTCTCTCGGCTATGTGAAGATAAGCTGAGAAGGAGGCTGTCTATAAACCAGGAAGCCAGCTCTCACCAGGACCTGACCTTGCTGGCACCCTGCTCTTGGCCTTCCAGCCTCCATAACTGTCAGAAATAAATGTTGTTGAAGCCACACAGTCTATGGTATTTTGTTACACTAACCTGGGCAAACTAAGATGGTTAAAAAAGTACAGATTGTTTGTTCTGTCATAGCCTCTATCCCTCTCACCATGGCCCCCTTGTTCATTAGCCTATTGATCAAACCCTGAGGTAACTAGTAAAGTTCTTCCATAGATGAAGTACAATCATTTACAGAGTAGACCATCCTGATAATAATAATGCCTGATTATTAAGAATATCTTCTTTGATAGAGGTCTTTTGTTGAATAATCACATGGCGTATGACTATTCCCATGCTCTGGTCCTATTTTTAGAACATCTTCTACATATGGATTGAAGACTCAGCCAGACTATTAGTCATTAGCAAGGAATCACTGTAGAACCTGACCTTGATTTATCCTGCCTTCCTTTCTAAGTCAAGAAGTCTTCCCCACTAGGAAGATTTCAAGATCATGCTGAATGGGGCTGTATACCACAGCAGCCCGCTTCAACTTGTGTCAACATATCAAGAAAATCTAGTAAACTGGGGTTGAAGTTTCTTCACTCCCAGCCAGCTGATCATAGGAAACGCTCCAGAAAGCCATACCAACTAACAAAGAGGAAACAACATAGCACCAGAAAAGCTAAGGGTGTGAGTAATTGGCTTATGCAGCTAACTTTTACCTTCTGGGTCAGCTTATCCCTTTTCCATGGACACTATTTTCATTTGACTGCTGCTGTATGTGTTCAACCTCATAGCCAGAAGGAGTACCCAGCTCATGATGGTGGCTTGTCAATAACTCTGAAGGATCTAAGGGTTTACCCTGCTTGTGGATGAGAAGTGAGTTTGCCACAGTTTCATATAGATGCTGGCAGAAGACTCCTGGGTCAGGACTTGATCACTCATGGCAATGCAGGTGCCCACGAGTTTGTACTGGTTCCATGGGGAAGATGTGGCGGTCAGCTCAAATGGGTGCTGCATACACAGTGGATTTGTATTCAAGGAGGTAAGCAAATAAAAGTCTGGCTTCCACAGAAGAAGCACAATCCTGAGGTTACACATGGTGTTCCTTGAAGAAAAGAGTTTACAAGCATTGAGGCATTCAGTGAAACATCACTTGGTGGCACAAGTAGACAGTGCCTCCCAAATGGCCTCTTGAATGGCTACTGGGTTTTGCGATTCTAGTTCATTTTGAATAGCCGGGTCCAGTACCTATGGGAGGGACTACCTGAGGGGAGTCAGTCCAATCTGTCCTATTTGTCCGTGACACCAGCTAATCTACCACATGAAATGACTGAGCATGGGGGTGGAGACAATATCTGGAGATAGGTGTTTTGTGTGAGTGGCACAGGGGCTCAGGCCGTGTCCTGCTGCCTCTGACAGACTTCACAGTAAGACTGAAGGAAATGGTGATCAAATCATGGTCAAAGCCACCTGGCAAGGAATGGCAGACCAGCAGCCAGTTCATTTTAAGACACTTGCAACACTTTGGGGGCGCTCTATCAGAATGCTGTCCTTCTGGAGGAAGATGCCAGGATCTTCAATGTCCTTCTTTGTCCCACATGTCTCAGGGTATAAGGTGGCCCCTCTCCCACAATAAAATCAGTGTGTCCCATCTGGGGCACGACTTCACCTTTCTCCCAGCCATACTTTACTTGTACCCAGTCTCTTCAACTGGAAGGGTCATGTGCAACATAATCAAGGTCACTTTTATAAAATTTAACCAGAATTAAGCATGATTCCTGTAGGCCCCCTTCTGGCTGGGCTCCCCCCGGAGGATGTATCAACCAGGCTAGCCAGGGATTACTGTTAGGAAAAAGAAAGATGCATCACCTCCAATAATATTCAAAAGGGAATCCCCAATTTTTCAAATAAATCCCTTTGACCCCCCCGCAACCATTTTCATCCTGAAAATCACCTGGGAACAGGTGACAGATGTTTATCACTTTCTGGGGACTGTTACGTTCAATGACCAAATTGCATTGCTAAGGTATGCGGCCTAGGGGAAGGAGAACTAGAAGAGGTAGTTTTTGTGATAAAAGGTGCATCATTATCAGATGGCAAATGTTCTGGAAAGGCAAAGGCATGGCATAGATTAGTTTCAAGGGCTAATGTGGAGTCAGCTGATCAGTATCCCAAAACAGTGCCAACATTGGTGAACCAGGCCCAGGCATTTGGGAGAATCTCTGAGCATCAGGGTGCCCATTGAGCCGGAAGCTTAATTTCCTGTGGGGGAGTAAGGGGTAAAGTTTCCCCCAGAAGGATAGCTGCCAATTTTTTTTTAAATATCTTTATTAGAGTATAATTGCTTTACAATGTTGTATTAGTTTCTGCTGTACAACAAAGTGCATCAGCTATACGTATACATATATCCCCATATAGCTGCCAATTTTTTATGTAAAACTGAGATGCCACTGGGGCCAGGCAGGGTACTTCCTTGACTATATCATTTCCATTTGACAAACAATGCTTTTTGATCCCTTCTCACTGCTAGTCATTGAATCCAAATTAGACCACCTAAAAATGGAATGTCAAATCAGGCCTCCATGGACCAGATATTAAGTTTTGACAAGAACTCAGTAGCAAGCTAGTAGCTGATTTTCTAAAGGTGTATGCCTGGTAGCATGTCAGGGAGAATACAAGTTTAAAACCCCAAGGGCTGCTTCCAGGTGGAGGCTGTGTCCCTTTGCTAGAGGCTCCTATTGGCAAAAGCATTAGTTCCAGAGACTTGTACAATCTCCAATACCCGATGTGTCAAATAAGGTGCTGGACCTCCTTTTTGGTGATGAGGGGCGAAAGACACAGCAGTTGTTTTGTGGCTGTTGGATGAACTGAGCGTTGTGAATCCATCCTTATAGTCCCAACAAGATTTACTTGGCAAATATGAGTTCTCTCAAGATTGATTAGCTACCCCTGTTGGCAGAAATATGATAACTCAACAGGGCTTGTCAGGGTTATTGAGACTGAAATTTCTAATTTGCCAAACAAAAAAGCATCATCTCTATAATGAAAGCTTTGGATATCAGAGGGAAGAATAACACTCAGATTCAATCCTGAAGCCCCTCTGGTGGCAAGTGGCAGTGGAGGTTGTCCCACTAGCACTTCTCTCTATCCAGATTGGGATAATCTCCTTGGGTACTTATGTGACAAGGAAGTACAAGCATATAACACATCAATTTGTAAAACAGCAAAAGTAATACTTTGAACTGACCAAAAGACCCCACTCAACAGGTCTTGTTAGCTTTTCTCCCCTATTTGATCCCTGACTGAAAACCTATCAGTGGGATCCAGGCACCTCTTCTCTGCTGGGTCTCTGCAGGATGGAGACTGGGCACTCATGTCTAACAGAACCATAGAAGACAGAATCCTTCCCTCTCCAATATTCTCCAGCATACTGAGGAAGTAGCTGAGGTTGGGGTCTAGTGCAAACGAGAGAACAGGGTTGGAGAGAGAGAGACTCCAGGGCAGTAAGCAAGGCACTTCTGATTTTGAGTGAGTGTATCGTGATTCAGCCAAATGAACTTCTAATGCTTTTCCACCCAAAGCGCTATATTAGATCTACAGCCTGCTTGACTCTTCCTCTTCCTGCCTGGAGGAAAGTGAGCGACAAGACACACACCACTGAGGCAGCCTGTTTCTACCCTGCATCCTGGCGCTCAGCCTCATTGAAACGTAAGACAGGAAGAGACCTTTACTCTCCAATATCACCCATCACTTGAGCGAGAGCATTTGCTACTGGATCCTGGGAAGGCTTCTCAGATCCCCTAACCTAGTCCACGAAGAACCCTTGTTCTTTCCTTTTCCAGAAAGCCTGTATGTCTCTGTCAGCATCCCATCCTTGTCACCAAAACTCATGAACTTGGAAGGGTCTGAGATTTTACCCTTCTGGCAAGCTAACAAGTTAGCCTGTTACAGTTTCAGAGTTGCTGGCAGAAGATACACAATTCCTGGGTTAGACACAAAGGACTTTATTACTCATGGCAGAGTAAAAAAGGACAAAGCTTCATGTTTGCATCGGTTCCTTTGTCCCCCAAATCCCACAAGGCCCAGGTGGGTGCTGCAAACATAATTCGTTGTGTCACAGCTGAGGAACCCTGCACTTAGGAAACCCCAGGCTGTTAAAGGGGCTGTTAGCAAAACTGCCCAAACTCTGTACTGAAGGGACACATCATCTCTATCTTCCCAGGCTGTTTTCTATGCAAACATCCACCAAAAGACAGTCCAGAACATAGACCTGAAAATGAGATGTGCAGAAACATGAAAGACCCATGGAGAACTGTCTTCCGACACGTTTTCACCTGATATTCCATGGTTAAAGAGTCAGTCTCCATCAAAGTTCAGTAGCAAGTCAAACAATTAGCTCTTTCCCCAAAGGAGAAAAAATATCTGACAAAGATGAAATGGCTTCATTTCAAAACTCTGAAGAATTCTGCTATGATTCTTTTATATGGGCTTATTACAAGCCCCATATAACCTGCCTTAGACCCTGTGGTAGGCAGAATAATCTGCCCCCCCAAAAGACGTGTACATCCTAATCCCTAGAACCTGTGAATTTTTAACCTTACATGGCAAAGGGGAATTAAGATTGCTCATTTAAGATTAAGATTGCTCAATTAAGATTGCTCTACACTCACGTTTCCTGCTTCTTCAATATTGGATGTATCCTGGGTATTGTGATATAAAAGAAAAATATATGGGCTTTGGATCAGACAAACTAGGGTTTAGAATTTTGATTCTACAGTTTGGACAGGTTATTTAACCTGAGTATCAATTCAATCATGTGTATATTAAGGATGAGAAGACCTATGTTATAGAAATGTGATATTTAAATGAGATAATATTACCAGAGATGTGCAAGAGATGTTAATTTCCAACTTCTTATCCTTATGTTTAAGGACAACTAGATAATAGATGTACATCCTCACTCAAACTTTGTGTTAGTTTCCTAGGTTCGACATAATAAAATACCACAAGCTGAGTGGTGTAGTGTAAACAACAGAAATGTATTGTCTCACGATTCTAGAAGCTAGAAGTCCAACATCAAGGTGTCAGCAGAATTGAGTCCTTCTGAGGGCTGTGTAGAGAATCTGTTCCCTGCCTCTTGCCTATCTTCTGGTGATTTTCTGTAAATCTTTGACATTCCTCGGCTTGTAAAAGCATCGTCCCCAGCTCTGCCTTCATCTTCAGATGAATTTCTCCCTATGTGTATCCAAATTTCCCTTATTTAAAAGGACATGAGTTATATCAGATTAGGGGCCCACCCTACTCCAGTATGACTTCATCTTAACTAATTACATCTGCAGTGACCTTATTTCCAAATAAGGTCACATTATGAGATACTGGGGGTTAGAACTCCAATGTATAAGTTTTGAGGGGACATAATTCAATCCATAATAGTATTCTAAGCTATCTTCACTAGCGACAGCTTTTTGTAAAACTAGGGATTTAATGTTATTAATTGTCAATCCAATATCATTTTCTTCCACTAAAGAGTGCAGGTTTGTCAGACTGTCAGGTAATAAAGTCTGATATAATAATCTACATGAAATGTTTAATGAAAGCAATTACTGAAACATTTCTTTAGCTAAACATCATATAATTGTCTTCCCACAACATGGAAGTATAACCAGAGAAGTTCAAACCATTATCAATGAAAGAAGCTCTGTAATTCAGGGAGCTTTAATACTGATTATTATCAGACTAAGTCAAGCAATACTGTTTGATGTTCGTATTCTAATACCATGTTTCTCATGGCCTCTGATTAATAGTGATAAATAGTACATGTACTGAGTACCATTTTATGTATTGAGTACCATTTTTTAAGTGGCTTTGTAAGCAGCCTTGCTTTAAGATTAGTATTGCAGAGAGTTCAGCCATGTGTTTAAAGAGAGCTCTAGCAATAACGGTGTCCAGGGGAACCCTGCAGAAAACGGAGGACCCATTTAATTCTGTCTCTTTCACACTTTTCTTTTGCCCT